>NC_135483.1:139479450-139780909 GCF_052094955.1 Ictidomys tridecemlineatus | reverse complement strand
GTTAAAGGTTTATATGTAGTGTGTGATCGGATCTGAGTTGTAGAATGACAACTGATAATATGGAAATAATAGTGAAAAGAGGATAGATTGTTGACAGTTAATATGGAAAAGTATACAGATGAAAGTGATCATGCTTGAATTAATATATTGACTGTAAAAGTGGAGAAGAGCAAGAAATGGATTTGAGATAGAAGCCATAATTTTTTTAGTGTCTTGTTAGCAAGAAACTTTGCTACAAAACCCAGACCCTGTAGTTGTCCTATAATGAATAAAAGAGAAGGTTACATTATTCATATGCATGGTCTAATATGCATAATATGACCTAGTATAAATACTATGCATGCCAATAGTTAAAATTTCTCCACTGAACTATCAGAAAAGATCAAAATAACTTTCGTGTCTTAGCTATCACTAATAAGCATTTATTCGGGATTTACTGTGTTACTAGGTATTTAATTATGCTGTTTGTAATCATTGGTATAAAGTGATTAGTGGATGAAAAGAGAAATGAATTAATGAAAATAAATCATGTTAATAACCTCTAAATTGAACGTTCCTTCCTGAATAATCAGATATTAGCTATATATCCATTCTAGTAATTCTTTACTTTCTATTAGGATTATAACTAGGCTGTTTATTTGCACTTATAGCATCTTGATTGTACTCTGAAATTGTTTTTAAAATTACTTTTGGCCAGCCATGGTGGCACACACCTGTAATCCCAGCAGCTAGGAGGCTGAGGCAGGAGAATCACAAATTCAAAGCCAGCCTCACCAACAGTGAGGTGCTAAGCAATTCAGTAAGACCCTGTTTCTAAATACAATACAAAAAAGGGCTGGGATGTGGCACAGTGGTCCAGTGCCCCTGAGTTCAATCTTTGGTTTGTATGCACACACACAAGTTTTGGGTTTTTGTGTGTGTGGTGCTGGGAATCTAACTGGAGGGCCTTGCAGGTGCTAGGCAGGTGCTCTACCATTGAGCTACATCTCAGCTCTAAAATTTACTTTTTTAATAACTGAAATTATTTATTCCTCTTTCCAAGTGAAAACTGGCTTAAGGTCCTAGTCTCACTTTGCTGTTCTTGAGATTTTTCTATACCCTTTTGCTCTTCTACCTTGGTTCTTCCTGTTCTTTCGTTCTTGTTTTATTCTATTGTTCCCTTACACAAAGCATAGGAAAGGGAAGGGAGTGTATGCAGAAGACCAGTAGGGGCTCTATAGTTCTGGTTTGAATGGTAGGGATGGAGTTAGATGAAACTTTTGACTTGCTCTAAATCTAAATACCATAACTAGGTAGAGTTTTAAATTTTTTGCATTACACAGTATGGTGACCTAAAAGCAAGATAATTACTATTTGATTAGCTTAGGGTATTATACGATGGGATAGCGTAATAAAAAAATCCCATGTTAAGCTACTTAATGCTCTGATCAAACTGTTAAAAATCTCCAACCTGTATTTTTGTAATAGACATAATATCTATTTTCTTTCAGAATTAATGAGCTCATGGCAAAATTGCTTAGATTCTTGAATGGAAAATGTTAATAACTTCACATTTATTAACTTCCTAGTTTTCAAATTCATGCTGAGTCTCTTAGTGTTCCCATATTTGTCTTTCCTAAAATTGTCAAAATTCTTTTTGCTCCCCAATTTTTTTATATTAAGGCAAATTTTTGTTTCATTTCAAAACATCAACTACACATCTTCAAAATTTCTTTTTAACAGATAAATTTAGAAAATAACACTTTCATATTAAATTCCTATTCACCTTTTGTAATCTTATCTGCTAATATAAATATAAAATGTATAATAAAGGTTTTTATATGTGAGATGCATGTACAAAGCCTACCCCATTCTTAACTGCTAGGGTTTTTTTTTAAGATCATTCATTTATTTCATCAATGATTTTTTTTATTGGGCATACCAAATTATGTATTGATCACTGTGCTAGTGTTAGGGATACAAGAAGATATAAAGTAGATATGCTCTCCATTCTTAGGGAGGTAGGCTTACCAGAGACATTCTGGTGAAGTATCTACAGGAATTGTATTTGTTAGGAAGGCAGAAATGGGGACAAGTTACCATGAGATTCTGTATAGCAACCCACCTTTCCCTGGACCAGGAGTTTAGGGGAACATCTCACTTAAAAATGATTGTTTCAAATGAGCCCTGAAGGATGAGTAGAAATTGATTCACAGGAGTAGAACCAAAAGGTTACAAATTTATGTTGATTTTTCATGTTTTCTAATGTATTTTTTCATGTTTTAACTATGAAAAGGAATTGAAGGTTAATATGGTTTTATTCATTTTTACATAGGCAACAAGAATGGGTGAATCAGCAAAGGGAAGATATTGAACGGCAAAGGAAACTTCTAGCCAAACGCAAACCTCCCACAGCTAATAATTCTCAGGCACCTTCTACCAATTCTGAACCAAAACAAAGAAAAAACAAAGCAGTCAATGGAGCAGAAAATGATCCCTTTGTTAGACCAAATTTACCACAACTGTAAGCCTCTATTTTGAATTTTCTTTTTTTTTTTTCCAAATTGTAGGTAGTGAGTATAAATGTTAGTAATGGATGTTGTTTATAATTAATATTTAAAAAGTAAAAATAGTTATGGCCAGGAAGGAAGTCAGTATTGAAAATGTAGCTTTAAATTAATAAGCCCCAAACATCTGAATTCTACTTTTGTAAGTAGATACTGGAATCTGCCCTTTTTATAAGTCTGAATCAGTTAAAGTGTCAAAGTTTTGATTATTTCAATTCAATGTTCCTATTGATGTTCCTTTTCTGAGGGAATGTTAATTTAAGTAATATAACTGTCATTTATTTTCTGAAAGCAATTCACGGGGCTGGTTGTGAATATTGTTTTTTTTTTTTTTTCCCTGCTCTTTGTTTTCTAAATTTTCTGTGTAAGTGACTTGCTCTTTGTATTTCAAATGATGAAAGCATTTTTAAAAAGTTGTCACATGCTTATCATAGAAAATTTGGAAAACGTGGAAGAGAGTAATAATAGACTGTGATCCTATCCCACAGAGAACACCCTTGTTAAAATTTCAGTGTACAGGTGTATCTAAACTAATATTTTCTGTAAGAAAAGTTTTTCTAATTTTTCTGGTAGAGCTTACATGAATTTATGTGATTAGAAAATATGTATACCCTTGATATTTTGTATGGATATATTTCCTCCTCTGTTAGAATATGGTGCTTTGAATCCCATCATCTGCTATGTAAGGAACTTCTTGATACCTTCTTTATCTTACATCTTCAACCTTTTGCTCTCTACTGGTTCCTTCCTTTCAATCCATCAATGTTTGAGTCTTTTCATTTAATTGGATCTTTTAAAATTTCTTTAGTTTTCCCTATATAAGTCTTTCTTTTCCTGGGTTAAATTTAGTCCTAATTATTTTGTTTATTTAGATGTTGTATACATGAGATTGTTTCCTTAATATTCTTTTCAAGTTGTTCATTTATGGTGTATAAAAACACAACTGATTATTGTGTATTGATCTCATACCCTGTGTGTTTGCGGAATTTATTCATTAGGTCTAACGGGTTTTTTTTTCCTCATGCATTTTTTCAGATTTTCTACATGAAGAGCCATGCCATCTGTGAATACAGACAGTTTTACTTCTTTATAATTTTAATGCATTTTGTTTCTTTTTCCTGCTCTGGTAGGATTTCCACTAGAGTATTGAATAGCAGTGGTGAAAGTGGACATCCTGATCTTAGGGCGAAATCTTCAAAATTTTTACCATTAACTGTTATGTCAGTTATCTATTTTTATAAAACCCCATTTATAATGTTGAAGAAATTCCCTTTATTCCTAGTTGTTTTATGCTTTTCAAAGGCAAACCATGCCCCCTCCCTTTAAAATCTAATCCTCAAAGCATGGCTTATGGTTAAATGTTCAGTAAAGCTCTGTTAAATTTTAATAAATAAACGAGTTAAGCTCCCCACATCCTTAAGTGACTCTAATAGTCTATTTACTATAGCTTGTATCATTTAACTTTGAGGCTTCAAGTTCTTTTCCTTATGAAACAGATTGTCATTGAATATTAAATTTGTTTAGAAAGTTTTGGGGGTTTTAAAATTTTTTTTTAGTTATACATATAATATCATTATTTTGTTTATTTGGATTTTTATGTGGTGTTAAGGATCGAACCCAGTGCCTCACATGTGCGAGGCAAGCATTCTGCCACTGAGCCACAACCCCAGCCCCTGTTTTTTTATAAACCTACTGAAGATTTTCTTAAACCTACTGAACAACAGCTTTATTTAAGAGTGTTAACATACTTCTAAATAAAATATATTTGTGTATTTGTACACAATAAAATATTAATAAATTCAACCTAATATCTGATAAGATTCATATAGGAAGACATGGTTTGTTTGGGAAGAGCTATATCCTTATAGTACATGTGAATAAAAGATTTTGTTAAATAACTTAACCAAATGACTCGCTAGGAGGATTTTTGAAAAATCACCTTAAAACAGCCTAACAATTGGTAATTAAAAGCCATTAATGTTAATACTGTTCTAGCTTAGTTCTTTTCATTCTGGGTAATCAAATCCTATTTCTTTAAAAAAAATTTTTTGTAGTTGTAAATGGACAGAATGCCTTTATTTATTTATTTATTTAAAGAAAGAGAGAGAGAATTTTTTAATATTTATTTTTTAGTTTTCGGTGGACACAACATCTTTATTTTATTTTTATGTGGTGCTGAGGATCAAACCCAGAGCTCCGTGCATGCCAGGCGAGCGTATTACCGCTTGAGCCACATCCCCAGCCCAAAAATGCCTTTATTTTGTTTGTTTGTTTTTATGTGGTGCTGAGGATCGAACCCAGTTCCTCATGCATGCTAGGCAAGCACTGTGCTGCTGAGCTACAGCCCAGCCCCAAATCCTATTTCTTTAGAGAAGATTGACCACTTTTCATTTATCTAAATATATACATTTCTTTAAAAACGTTTTCCATTAATGTAGATAGACAACAGAAATATCTAAAAAGCTTTTGTCAGGTACTTCTTAATAGGGAAATGTAGACAAATGTAAGAAATGGCTCTTTTGCCATGATGAGGTTTGCATCATAGTCAGTGAGACAAGACCTTTAGAATAGGAACACTAAAACTGGTATCTGTCAACTCCCAAGTTATTTATATATATGTAAACGTTTCTTGGGAGAGTATTTTATAACTTGCTTTAGATTTGTTCTTTAGATATCTGTGGTTATAAAATGGTAAGAATCACTGCCCTTGAAAGTCAGTAGCATACCAACTCAAGAAAGCAAAATATTCTTCCTCTCAAATGGGAGAAATTCCAACAATCTGCATGTGTAGGAACTTTGCAGTTTTTTATGATAACCAAACTTCTTAGTAGAATACAGCTTTGAGATTTTGAGAACTTGCTGGACATGGTGGCACACATCTATAATCCCAACAGCTCAGGATAATGAGACAGGAGAACCACAAGTTCAAAGCCAGCTTCAGCAAAAAGTAACTCATTGAGACCTTGGGGATGTGGCTCAGTGTTGAGTGCCCCTGAGTTCAATCCCTGGTACCTGGAAAAAGAAAAAGAAAACTTTCAAAGAACTTGCTATGTACTAGTTTTGGCCTTCAAATTCCAGATTTTAACTGTGTTTTGTTAACTCAGTAAAAATCAGTGTAAAGAATTGTATAGAGAAATAAACAAAAATATTCAGTTTTTAAAAAGTCTGAGCCCATCCCATGCTCTACTAGGGGGCCTAAAACCCCACTTTAAGAGTAGAAAATTATGTCATTATATAATTAAACTTCCACCCATGGCATATGTACATATCTAGAAGCTTTCCTAAAAGCTTTCTTGCATTGAGTTAGTTGAGATATTATATTTAGTTTTTAAACCTCATTTTCTTTTAGTATTGCCTATGTTTATTCCTTTCTTCTACTTTATCAGAACACAGAATCATTTTTCTTAAGAATAGTATATAAGTCTTACAGTGGTCCCATTACATATATTAAAATGGTTAGTTTTCAAAGCTATCATAAGAATATTTGGAATTGATAATAAAATGATCATATCCCATACTTTAAAGATATAAAGTGTATGTTTATTAAGAATTTAGTGCTGGAGCCAGGCTCAGTGGCGCATCCTGTAATCCCAGCAGCTCAGGAGGATCGCAAGTTCAAAGCCAACCTTAGCAAATAGCGAGGCGCTAAGCAACTCAGTGAGACCCTGTCTCTAAATAAAATATAAAAAGGGGCTGGATGTGGCTTAGTGATTAAGCACTCCTGGATTCAATCCTTGGTACAAAATAATAATAATAATTTAGTACTGGGAAAAGAATATAGCTCAATAGTAGAATTATGGTAGAGTTCTTGCATAGCATGTGTAAGGCCCTGGCTTCAATCCCAGAACCTCAAAAAAATAAATAAATAAGAATTTGGGACTGGAGATATAGGTCAGTGATAGATCATTTACTTGGCATGTATGAGGCCCAGTGTTCAGTCCCCAGCACTAAAGAATTTTTAGAATTGCGTGCTTTGGGTAGTTTTAGCTTTCCTTTATTTTGCTCCTCATACACTGATATAGACAAGGGGGTAACATCTGCTTTTTTCCCTCTTCCTTTTTTCCTAAATCAATACCTAGACTGGACTGACATCCTTTGAAGTGGTTTCCCATTATTCTTTGAGTAAAATTGATATTCTTTACCTGGCCTAAAATGCATGCATGATCTGCCCTGCCCTGCTTGCCCATCTACAGCCTGATGCTCGTGTATTTTCTTCTAGTTTGCCATTGTATAGAATGTACTCTGAAATCGTCTCAAGAGCATTTAACAACTAGAGCAAATTACTGTCATTATCCACCATGCTTTTTTGTTTTCTTAAGAACAACTTAATATAACCTAAAATTATTATTTTTTAATTGTTTCCTTTTTTTACCTCTTTACCTCCATATAGAGTGTGAGCTCAAACTAAAATATAAGGAGAAATTGTCTTTTTTCTCTGTGTCCTTTGTTTCTATATTCTGGGTAACTTCATAGATGGTACTGATCAAATAATTGTTAGTTAATTGCTCCATCTATAGGTATTAGGCATATACTCTGAAGAATATCTTAAAGAATTTTTGGCTAAAAATTGTCACCATTTTTAGTATTATCATTTGGCCATTTTTATCATGTTTTTCTAGTTGTTAATAAGAAATAATAAGTATTAATCTCAAAATGTAGAATTAAAATTTCACTTTTGACAGGTTGACTTTGGCAGAATATCATGAACAGGAAGAAATTTTCAAACTTAGACTAGGACATCTCAAAAAGGTATGTGAAACATGCTGGATTTTTAGTTTAATTTGTTACCAAAGTAGAGAATTGTGTTCTCTGTATTTTAGAAGCCAAAACTTAAGAGAAAGATGCCAATTGTAAAACCCCCAGACCAAAAAAACAAACAAAAACCTCTTAAGTTGCATTTGTATCTTGAGTATATTAAAATAACATTTCTTCACCTTGTGGCAACTAACTTTAAAAATACTGAGATTCTGATATGCCAGGGTTTTTAGATTACTCTTCAGTGCCACCTTTTGATAGAAAATGTTTGATTTTTAAGGTAAAATGTAAAATTCCATATTGTTTGTGTCTGTTTCATAATGAATTAAAATAACAACTCGCAAAAACATACTTAAATTCTTTGGCTTAATTTTTTTTGTCAAATGCTTCTTTACGTGTTTTGATTGAAATATGTACATAAAGTTTAAAAGAAATAATCATTAGTCATAAAATGACATAATTTAGAAAAAACTTTCTGTATGTTATTGTAAATTTTTATAATGTATAGCTTTGTATTTGTTTGTTAACTCTGAAGTTGTAAAAATTCCATTGATTTTATAGGTCTTTATTTTAATTCAAACTGTTTTTAAGAACTAGTGATAAGAAAGTAGAGTTTTTCCCTGCCAGATGAAGTTTCTAATAGACATAAAGATTCCTTTGTTCTACCCAGTGTTTTATTTTGGTTTCTGCTTGTCTGATTTATTTAAAAATTTTAACAGGCTAAAGTGTAGCTAAAAAGGAGTTAATGAACTAGTTAAAGACACTATCTATGAGGTCATCTCCCTTGGGTAGGGTGAAACAGGACTGAGAAATCCATTCTGCTACCATCACACTATATACTAATTTGTTTTTGTAATATTATCAATATGCCAGAGACACCTGTCTTTGCTTACAGAGAATAGAAAAATATATATATAAATATATACACACTGCCATTTGGTTATAGGGAATAGAAAAATGTTTTGTGTTTTTGTAGATGTATAATATATAATTTGTATCTGTGTTCTTTACTAAACTATAATTGTCTCTGCCACTGCCCAGAAAGCTTCAACCTAAATTACTTGAACAGTGAGTTCCAAATTATTTATTTTGGTCATCTTTTTTTAAAAGTCCTTTTATTCTTTTCTATTGCAATTAATGACATTTTCCTGCTCTTTGAGATACAGTAGACAGCTTTTGTCTATTTTCTACATCAGGTGGAACAATAGAACTGTAGTAATCATTCTGTAGTAATAGAGCTATATTGGATCTATGGAACTGTGGCAGCAGAGAAGAGATTTTTAGTACAGGATGAATCACAAGTATTTATGTGCCTACCTAAGCTATTTTAATAATGCTTATTCTTGATATCCCATATAAAAAGCTACAATTATTTTCTAACCAGCCTTTGGTGATAAAGAAATAGATATTTAGTTTTACTAGTATATACAACTAAGTATATATTTAGAATTCTACTTCAAGGGTTATTCACGTGTAATAACAAAGTTTAAATTACATAATGATTACATTGTATATGTGTGCCTTATGAAAAATCTTATCTTATGAAAATTCAAAATTTTAAAGCAGTTTAATTCAGAATTGACTACTTATTTTACAAAAAAAAAACAACAACACTTTTGAAAAGGCTTCAGAGGAGAGTTTGTTTGGGGATTTTGGTTGTTTGATTATTAATTTATAGCTTTCCTTGTGTTTGGGAAATATTTTGTTTCTATAAATAATACGTTTATTTTCTAAAGTGAAGAATACTTATGCATCTAGTTATTATATAAATACTTACAAATTACTACGGAATACTTCACGTTCTGTTCTAACCTTCATATTATCCTCTTTCACAATGTTTGACTTCTACATTCTTCATATTCACTCATTCTTTCTAATAATTGTCCTTTCTATAATCTTTTTCGTGCTTTCCCCCCACCCCAGCTTTTATCAAATTTACTGAGCAGTCTTAGATTTCTGACTTTATCTTCTTAATCTACAACTTTTCCTTGACCTCCATCATAGAATATTTTGGGATAATGGATCACTAGTAATGCTGAAATATACCTGTATGTTTTGAATTACTCACGTTTTCTTCTGAGAGACTATTTTGGATGAGAAGAATGAATGCATTTATAAAGAATGTTGCTAGTAGTACATACATAGGATAAAACTAAGCAAGTATTGTCACCTTTAGAGCACAAATAAATAGCAGGTGTCTGCTTACAATTGGGTACTATTTAATTGTGCAATTAAAAATAACAAGCAGTAAGGTTCATGTATTAAAAATAGATTTCTAAAGCACAGTTGGAAATAGGTCATTATAAATAGGTTATTCTGTTTTCTTTAAAAAAAAAAAAGATTGAATAAACTTTTAACACAGAAGACAGGCTTTAGTCAAGAGAAAAGACATTACCACCACTATATTATTATCTCTCTGTGGTTCTGGGTTTATTAGGCTGACACAAAGTATACCCAAACCTGTAAGTTGTGTAGCTACTACCACATGCTGGATCAGATCTGATCTTTGAATATTTAATGACCATGTAACTTGTACAGCCAGTAACCTGTGGGATGTCAGTTTAGGGTTTAGGTTTGGAACCTGGCATACTTTTGCATTTGCAGGGGTAACTCTTTCTCTCTCTTCTCTCTTTTCCTTTAATAAATGCTTAACATTAAGCAGAATTATTTATTAGATTAAATTTGTTAGTAGAGAAGTTAAAAACTAACTTCATAAGGAAGCTGATGCAGTTTGAACAGATCTTTTTTCCTTTTTTTGGAAACAGAATAAATTATGTGCACTGTATTTTGTAATGATATTAATGATAATCAAATAGGTAATCTGAAGTATGAAAAAGTTTATTTACCATTGAATAAGTCATAATGTTCAGTTCACATTCCATGCTAATCTGTAGTGTTGGAAAAATAATAAGTCCAAAGTGGTTAAACTATGATAGAATCAGATAGAAACCTCCAAAAATAAGCACATGGCTATGATAAAGTGTATTGATAAAGTTGGTGTTTCTAATTGCCACCAAAAAGTAAAAGTAAACTTTACTTATGAAATTATTACCTTTGTCTTCTGAGATTAGGAAAGTCACTTTACAGATTACTTTTTTTCACTATAAAAAATTCTTTAATATAAATATTATTTTAGTTATTACTAGTTTTGTATTTATTGCTTACTCATTTACAAGTGATTTATTTTCACACTCTGCCTAATACAGACATGATTCAAATTCTCATTTCATAATATTACCTTTAAAAAATAATAATACTTTTTGTAGACTTTGAAGTTTTAACCACTTTTGAGTGGACATAAATTTTAACTTTTTGAATGCAAAGATCTTTTTTTTTTTTTTGTATTCTTTGACTATTTATAAAGACTAGTGACTGACTAGTGAATGACAGAGCCAGAACGTCGACCTTTACTCATCTTTCATTGGCAACATGCATGTGCTTTATTTCTAAATTTATTTTATTGTAGATGAATAGTAAGTTGATTCTTTGTAGCTCTCATTGCATATCTCCTAAAGTACAGTCTTCAAGTAATGGGAGTATTTGCTCCTTGGGTTTTTTGAGAAACATTACATTTTTTTTCAGAGCAGTGTTAATCAGGTGTTTTTTACATACATCCTTTTTGTTTCTCTCACATTATGTTCATGATTGTTGTAGTAGCTAAAATATTTCTTTATTACTAGCTACTCTATTGATTTTCTGTTCTAAATTTATTTTTAAAGGTCAATGAAGCACGTTTTTTTGTAAGATGTATACTCTGGAATATTTTTTTTAAAAATATCTTAAGGATTTCATAGAACAGAATAAAACTATATAATAAAACATGAGACCATACAAGTTATTACTGAAAATATTTCACAAAGAAAGTAACTTTGGACTGGCACTGTAGCTCAGCAGTAGAGCACTTGCCTTGTACATGTGAGGTGCTAGGTTTGATCCTCAGCACCATATAAAAATAAATAAATAAAATAAAGGTATTGGGCCCATCTACAACTAAAAAAAAATTATTAACAAAAAAGAAAGTAACTTTTCTGTTACTAATACTTATGCATAACTTCCTCAGTGTTCACTTATGAAAAACTTATAGTTGCAAAGGCAACTGTTTCCTGTCTTTTAAAAGTTGTTTCTCACCAGGTGTGGTGGTACAAGCCTTTAATCTCAGGGACTGGATGCTGAGGCAAGAGGATCATAAGTTTGAGGACAGTTTCTGCAATATAGCAAAGTCCTAAGTATTTAGTGAGACCCTTCTTATAAAATAAAAACAGTTGGAGATGTAGCTTACTGGTAAAGTACCCTCTTGGTTCTATCCCTTGTACAAAAAAAAAAAAAAAAAAAAAAAAGTTCTTTAAGGCAAAGCCACAAACATTCCTATATTATGTATTTCTGCCCCATGTGGAATCTTAGGATTTAAGGAAACAAACAAATCACACACCAGTTGATCCTGTTTTGATAATAGTCTTTCATAAACTCAAGTTATGGGAAAACAATTATCTTTGTGATTTGAGAAGCTCTGCTAGGTTGTTTGTATAATCAGATTATCATTCAGAAGTTGAAGACAAGAAAGAAATGATTTGAAAGGACTGTTATAAATGAACACATACTAGGGGAAAAATTCCTGAAAAACCAACTTCCTTATGATAGATTCTCTCTGTAGTTATAATGCTTTTAAAAAGCTACACATTGCCAGTCATACTTACAAGGGAATAGAATTTTTGAAGTTATTAGAATCTGTAACTATGTCTTGACACTGCTGTTACTCAAGTTTGTGATATGAACAGCATATGGATATGTGTTGCTCTTTGTTTTCTAGTCTTCAAATTTCATCATCTTCTTGGTTATTTAAATATTTGATTATTAAAGTTGGACGACTCAGTATCAAATATTAAATAGCATAATAGGAATTGGCTTTAATGTGTGTTTGGTGTGTGCGTGTGAGAGTATGTTTATTTGATTTGTAAGCCCTAAATATACATGCCAAAAGTTTAACTGGGAAAAAATAACCGATTTGTGATTGAAACAGGATTAGACAAGAATCATCCGCACCAACACAAAGGTATCTTTGCAGACCAAAGGAATCAGCTAGACAATTTACAGTCATCTCAATCTCTACTAAAACAAAAATCACATCCAACATGCCACCTGACACCATTTCTTTCTCTCTCTCTCCTTTGCTCCTTGCGATGTGGCATTCATCTCTCCTTGTGCCTCCGTTCTGAAGAGATAACAGTATAGCAACAACTCTGCCACTGAAATCCTGTTCTCTGACCGATATTGGCACCTGCAAAGAGAAACAACCAGTAACAGGCAGCAGCAGCATCAGTATTAATCTTCCATGATGAAATCTTTACAGGTCAAGAACAAGTACACAGCTCTTTCTCACTCCTTCACAGTGGACTATGCAACTAGTTGAAATGGAAGACAATGGATTGTCTACAAGCCTTTTGAACAGTGGAGAATACAGGGCGTTGGTTTTAGGTGACTTGACCCCCAAATATTCTTGGAGTTTGATATCCCTTCTGGTCTTTCTTTTTAGAATACCATAATCATCTTAGTATGACCACAAAGATTTAAGTTTGCATAAAGTGGCATTTCTTGTCACTTTAGATTTGAATTAAAATAATGAGCAAACATAATGTTAGAGGGCTTAATCTTTAAAACTCTGTGTTCATCTCAATTTTATGACCATGACCAAAAGAAATATTTTGAGAATTCTTCTATCAATTAAATAAAACCAACTACATTGTACACTGTGTTCTATAGAATGTAACACAGATGCTACTTGCATAGGCAGTGGTTTGCAGTGGAAATGCATGAAGCTTGAAATAGTCACAGTTAAGCTCATGAAGAATGTTATGACTTGGTGTATGTGGACAAGAAAGGTGCTAAGAAGTGTTGGAATTCTTCATTAATATTTGTCTTTACTGCTTTTCACTTAAAAACCGTAGCCTATAAAAGATGTTTGCTGAGAGAGCATGAAACTAGCTATAGATGGGAAATTCTCAGTCATTTATAAATATTTCTATCTCCTATTTTCTTAAGGACCTTCAGATATTCTTGGCTCTGATTTTTCACATTTGTAATCAGACATCTTGGTAGTAGATGATGTTCATTTACCAAAATGAAAATTTAGAGATAAAAGTTGTTTTACTCCCTCAGTGTTCAATATGAATCCAGTTGTTACATAAGCAATGAAATGTAAAAGTTTTTATACATTTGGAAAGACCCTTAGAAGTCATGTTTTCCATTACTTAGAGCAGAGTTTGTTTAATTCAGATTTGTAGTTCAGTCTAGAGAACACTGTTTTACAAAAAAGAGAAAAGTTTCTTAGCTACCAGCCTTTCCCTTTAAAAAATCATACAGATTGTTAAAGCCATGACATTTATGTGCACATGCATATTGGAAGAGTTGAAGACTAGACTTTTGCTGTTATTGGATGGAGAGTTAAATCTTCTCATGCTGTTAAAATCTTTGTAATCCACCAACATCCTGAGAAAGGCTAAAAAGCAGCAAAAAGCTAAGAGAAAAGCCTACAGTGTACTATAGTAAGGTCTTGTATCTGTGTGTGCTAGGGCTTGGTGTCAGCACTTTGGTTAGTGTTTAACATTAAGGAATTTCAGCCCCATGATACAGTGGTACATAAATATACTGTTTAAAATTTTCCAGTCATTAGATTTGTTACATTTATTTGCTGCTGAGGAGGTTGTGGGCTTATTTATTTATTGTTTTTTTGTTTGTTTGATTGATTGATTGTTTTTTTTTCTTTTTTGGGGGTGGTGGTGTTGTTTAAATAAAATGGAGGAAAATTCAGAAAATCAGAACCAACTTATTTTAGCATAAGTCATTCCTCATTAAGGTTTCAGTGTATTTGTTTATGCACTTGAGAATAAACCACCACTCCTCCTCTTCTCTTAAAAGGCAACGGAGGACTTAAAGGGTGGAGAGAAGAAAACATTAGTAGTAAATGTTGTATTCTAATCTTACCTAATTAAATACACCTGAGGAAGATACACCATGCTCCCATCAATGGGGTTTAGCGATGGCAATGGGAGGGAATATTTATATAGTTGGAAAAGAAAACACATAGGAATTCATAACTTTTGTTCTCCCCCTCCCCCCATTATACTCAGAAATATGATTATGGGGCAGTAGTTTTTAAATTAAGGTAAATTCAGACACGCTTTGTATAGGTGGTTTTTGCAAGTTGTTGGCTCATATTTATGTCAGTTCAGATCTCCCATATCTGTATTTAGAATTTGGGAATGCATGTATCTAGAGACATATAATAAGGATAAATATGAATTAAGTTGGTACTTTTCTCCTTTATTTCTTTTTTCTACATTGCCCTTTATTTCATTAGGTTTTTAATTTTTTAAAATTGTAGTTGAACACAATACCTTTATTTTATTTTACTTATATATTTATTTAAAAAATTATTTTTTAGTTGTCAGTGGACTTTTATTTGATTTATTTATATGTGGTGCTGAGAATTGAACCCAGTGCCTCACATATACTAGGCAAGTGCTCTACCACTGAGCTACAACCAGCCCCTCCATTACTTTTTAATAGTGCATTTTGTCAATTTCACCTTTCACTTGCCTGGTGGTCTTTAGAATGTCATTATTAATAGTTGATGAGACAAGTTTTTGAGGACTTAAAGGTGTTAATTTTTAAGTAAATTCGGTATCAGGCTTTTTGAAATCTCAGTCTGAACTAGTTTTTTTTTTTTAATTAATGTTATTTGGATACTGTTGCATTTCTGTGCTTCCCCATTTTTATAATATGCCATACAAATTATTTTCTTTTGCCAACACTTGTGGATTATAGGCAAGTTGAGAGTGCTTCAAAATACTTCCTGGGCTGGGGGGGCGGTGTAGCTCAGTAGTAGAGCACTTGTTTAGCATGAGGAAAGCTCTGGATTCAGTCCTCAGCACTGCAAAAACAAATGAAATATTTCCTATCTTGGCTTTTTTTAATATAAAAAAAGGAAATTTGGG
Source organism: Ictidomys tridecemlineatus (assembly GCF_052094955.1). Lineage (NCBI taxonomy): Eukaryota > Metazoa > Chordata > Mammalia > Rodentia > Sciuridae > Ictidomys > Ictidomys tridecemlineatus. The sequence goes on along the minus strand of NC_135483.1, from coordinate 139,765,617 downwards.
AAAATTAAGTTTTTTTGGTGGGGATAAAATGTAATATACATCAAGTTTTACTAAATACTTTTCAAAACTGCTTAATTTGGGAATGAAATATATCAGATTTATATGTTGAAATACATTTTATAACTCTTCAAAGCCTTCACACTCTCCCTTTCATTTAATAATTATCTTTTCTGAAAATTTGTTACAATAGGAAATGCTTACTCCAAATTAATCTGGTAGTTTTAACCTGAAAGTTAACAGTTTCTTCATTATTATTGCTTGCTTTTGGCTTAGAAGAGAGTTGAGCCAAGGAGATATTAAGTTATCAGAGGAGACTTTGTTTACAAATTGAAAACATTTTTGTGGTGAAGATCTGTGAGAGACAAAACTGTTTGGGGATGAATCTTCCATATATATAATTAAAAATTTTAAATGTCGCAGGTGGTGTTTTTGCAGGTTATTTTAAACAATGAGGCAGTATTGAGATATGTTGCTGTATACTTGTGTGACTTGGTTTTTTTATATAATTCAGAATATCAGAGCTTTTTTTAAAGTACTGTTAAATCTGCTTTAGTATGTAGTGTTGCATTGTTTATTATTGTGCCTTTAAACAGATAAGAGCTATGTCCATTTATTTTGTACTTGATCACCAAGACTACTTCTCTTCAATACGGTCTATTATTCATGTTCCTTTTACATTGTAATTGCCTACAGAGACCTAATCATTCTCAATGTTATTTCTTTCTTTGTTTCTTTTAAATTTTCCATTTTAATTAACTGCTTAGCTCCTGGATTAATCCAGGGTTGAAACTTAAGTGTTCTTACTAAAGTCAGTTCAGCTGGTTGGATTCTCTTTTATTGTACTGATCTGGCCTAGTTTTGCTGTGAGTGTGAGGATTCCATTCTGTAGTGATTAGTTGTGAATCCAGGTCATCCTCATTTCTCCTAAACCCTCTGAAAAAGATTAATTCTGAGGATGTCCCAGAGGTTAATGTCAGTTTCAAGCAAGTAGAGTATAGCCTATAGGATAAACCCTTGGAAATGATCTGAATGTATCTTAAAGATAAATTAGTTTTTGAAACCACTGCTTTCTAGACTCTTGTGCCTGCAGCCAGATCCAGTCTGGGCAGTGCCCCTTTCTGTGAGGAGAGAATACTAGAATACTATTGCCTCTGACATTTGTTTAACAGGATGTGTAATAGTCTGTTCAGGTTGCCATAATAAAATAGCAGGCTGGGTGGCTTAAACAACAGAAATTTATTTTCTTGTTTTGAAATCTTAAAAGTTTTAAGATTAAAGTTCCAACAGGGTTTAGTTTCTGGTGAGTGGTCTCTTCTGGCTTAAATATAGCCTTTTCTCTTTGTTCTTTGGGAGGTGGTGGGGCACTCTTCTCACAAGACCAATAATCCCATTATGAGGGCACCACCCTCAGGTACATATCTAATGCTAATGATCTCCTAAAAGGCCCTGTCTCCAAATACCATCATATTGGGTTTTAGAGCTTCGTTATATGAATTTGAAGGGATCACAGATATTTAGTTCATTGTAGCGTATATTCTTTTTTCATTGGGATTTGAGAGAAATTACTTAGAGTTGTGGAATTATCTCTCATCCAGAATCATGTTGTTTTGTATTATGGCCTCTACTACTGTGAAATGTTGCATTACAAGATGGAAAATACAAACAAATTTTACTGGCGTATGGATTTATTTGTAAGGAAGGTTCAGGTAGAGTTTCGTCCTTTTGACATTTCTTCCTAATTACTGAGAATCCAGTAATATCCCCTAGTTCTTTGAACATTTTTTTTCCCTCAGTAAATATAACAGTTCAAAATGAATGAGGATTGACTGCTTTTATTTTGTAAAATTTTATGGAGCACATTTGTCATGTTTTATAGAGGAGGAAAACTTTCTTTAATTTACTGATATAGACAGATATTTTATTTTCTTAAATAAGTATTTTGTGACATTGGTTATAGACGTGATTATAAAACAAATTTTATAATTGCATCAACAATCTAGTTGAATCTCATATATATATATATATATATATATATATATATATATGACTCAGTAAATTTAACTTCAGTAAATTGGCTGTTGAAATAGTCTTCCTATGCCACAGTTTAAAAAAAAAGTTAAAATTATTTCAGTGATATTTTAATAGGCTTCAAGTATTTAAAATTTAGCCAGCCTACCAAATGTTAGTACAAAGACAAATACAAAGAGAAAAAGTTACCCCTTTCTAGATTCAATAGTCTAAATTAAGATTTTCCATATTCATAGGCACATCTATATGACCAGTTTCTTATTCTGTCTTGTATGACTAAATTAAGATAGCTGAGTTATGTTTTGAGTTTATTGTTGCAAAGTTTTAAAATTCATTTCCTGTTATAATGACTCTTAGATTAATGAATCTCCTAGTATGTCACCTTACTTTTTTCTTCATTAAGAAAAATATTTGTAGCCAAGTACAGTGGCACACTGTTGTAATTTCAGCAGCTTGGGAGGCTAAGGCAGGAGGATTAAAAGTTTGAGGCTAGCCTCAACAATTGAGTGAGACCCTGTCTTAAAATTAAAAAATCAAAAGGGTTGGGGATGTAGCTCAGTGGTAGAGTGCCCTTGAATTCAATCCCAAGTACTGAAGGTGGGCAGAGGAAGACAAAAAATATTTATGACTGAAGCTATATTAAATGAGGAAATTGTAATTAAGACAGTCTGTTAAGTGTACCTGTTTAGAAAAATCAAAATTCTAGAAAGGTTTCTCTTTATTTAATTTTCCATTTATCATGTAAGTCTAATCTATTAAATATCTTTGCAAAAAGTTGTTGTGGTTGAATTCCACTTTAAATAATAAAAGTAACTCTAAGAGTTAAGTAGAATACAAACAATATAGCTAGACTTAGTTTTTTAAAATCTTTGAAGATTTGTGTTTTCTCCATACTACTTAAAGTATTCCTTTCAACTTCTTAGGTATAGATGTAATAGACTTTACACTTCTGTTATCTATATTTGAATGAAATGATAATATTTATATTTCAAAATAAATTTCAGAATTATTAATATTTTGAGGTAAAAATAAATTAGTAAAGGAAAAGCAAAAGAGCTAATGAAATATTCAGAAATAATCTCTGTTGCAAGTGGTCTAAGTTTGTAATTGTATTGGATACATATTAAGCTAAGGTAATCTTTATTTATTTACTCAACAGTATTTATTCAGAATATTTAAAAACAGGACATTTCTAGATATTTCCACCAAAATTTGCTATGTACATGTACATCCTTTAAGTAGTACTGAAGTTTATATTGACAAAAGTGTGTGTGTGAGAGAGAGTGAGTAACATGGGTGCTATATCTGCTTATTTGTTTTGGCATCTAGTTTGTTTTTCTGAAAATTATGTATTTTAAAGACACTAAAAATACATTCATAAAAATATTATTAAATAGTGGTTAAAGTGCTTAAATCTTTAGTCTGTGTTTGCTCTGATAACTGAGGATCCACCACAGCATTCCCTACATTTTTTATTTTACTGTCTCTTTAGGATTACAATTGGATTTATTCCAAATATTGTAAGGTCTAGGAATACTCAATGATTCTATCTTCTTCCTTTCTTCCTCTTTTAATTATTATAAAATTTCTTCATTTTATGTGTTTTATACTAAGTTCTTCCCTCTTAAAATTTGGATGGACAAAAAATAAGATTTTCAGGTCATTTTGTTTTATAACTTCAGACTATCTTGCACTCACTTTTGGTACAGACGTTATAAAAGTAGATTTCTTGTACTACAGAACAAAATCCACCATCTCATTAGGTCTAGATTTTTTTTTTTTATGTGGAGGATGGTTTCTTGACATAGGCTTTTTGCCTTATCTTTTTCTATCTTTCAGGCATTGAAAAAAAGCACTTTGGTCTTTTAACTCAGTGGAACTTTATAATGCACTATTCTTCCCATCACTGTAGAAAATTGATGCATGGGTAAAAATATCTTTTTTATATCACAAATAAATTGAGCTTGTTATAGTCCCCTCTCTTCATTTTCAGGAAGAGGCAGAAATCCAGGCAGAACTTGAACGTTTGGAAAGAGTCAGAAATCTTCACATACGGGAGCTCAAAAGAATAAACAATGAAGATAATTCACAGTGAGTCATTATTTGTATTTGAGTTGTATATGATAAAAGTTCCCTTCCCCCTCCTCCATGAAGAGCATAAACACACTGTTTCCTTGTCAGGCCTTTCATCACACATAGAAAAGATCCACAGTCTTTCTCACAGCATTGAAGGCCTTGTATGCTAGTCCCTGACTATTGCACCATTCCATCTCTGTCATCCTTCCCTTATTTACATGTCACAAGCACATTGACCTCCTCAGACATGTCAGGCATAGTCCCATCTCAGGGTTTTAGTACTTACCATTTCCTTTACTGAAATGTTTTTCCTCTAAATACCAGAGTGGCTTACTTTTTATTTCACTCCAAATGTTTATTAGAAAGGCTGTCCATCAACCTCCCTATCTCAGAAAACGGTCCCTGTCTCATGTTATTCCCTATATCAGTATGCTTACCTTGCTTTATTTTTTCATAGTATTTATTACTATCTGGAAAAATTTCACTTATTATCTGTCTCCTGCCAGACAGTAAGCCTCATGAGAAAATGAACTTGGTTTTATTCTTGTTGTAGCACCAGAACCTAGACCAGTGTCTGACATATGATAGGCACTTAATAAATATTTGTTGCCTAAATATCAAAGTTAATGTTATATTATTGGAGGAGAAATTATTTCAACTAAAAGTATTCTAGTATGCCATATATGCAAGAATTATTGATGCAAGAATTTGGGAAGAAATGGAAAACAATTATAACTTATAATTCTCTGTTCTTGTTCCCTAGTAATCAAATGAGTGCCATGAATAGTACACGTTAAAGGAATGCAAAGCAAAGAAAGTAACCCAGTGTGTGAGGTGAATGAAATAATGAAAGTTATAGAATAACCTAAATTCTATCAGTTAAAATTCAAATAAAGCAGATAGGATAAAACTAATTTAAAATTAACTATTCTAAGCCATGTGGAGTGACAACCCTCTGTAATGCCAGCTGCTTGAGAGATTGAGGCAGAAGGATGGCAGGTGCAGAGCCAGCCTCAGCAGCTCAGATCCTGTCTCAGAATAAAGAATAAAAAGGGATAGGTATGTAGCTCAATAGAAGAACATCCCTGAGTTGAAATCCCAAGTAACTAAAATAAAGTGAATTGTTTCAGATTTACAATATGCCTTAAAACTAAACAGCAGTCTCTCTTATTCACAAGATTCTTAGGAAAGCTCAAATTATCCAACCTACACTCAATTGATTTTGAATAAGATAATAAAACAAAATGTATTTTCACTTGGAATTATAAAGCTATTGTTGCCTTTTTTTTTAGAATACACATTTTGGAACTACATTTTTCTGCTAATACCTGCCATATATTAGCTGTTAAGTTTAAGTTACTTATCCTCTTAGTATCTATATAAAATAGATCCAGTAGTGGGACCTATTTCATTGAGTTAAGTGCTTAAAATGTAAAGGGTACCATAATTGTTACATAGTAATAACAGTAATATTGTTTATAAGTTCTAAAAAACCTTTACTTTTTAAATTGGTTTTCAAAGTTTTATTTTATAGATGTGCAAAGACAGTAAAATTTTATCATGAATCAAGACCTATTTATAAATAAAATTATTTTAATTATGTAGTATAAAATCAGCCATAACTCTCAATATAAAAGTATATTTTCCAGCCAGGCGTGGTGGCACAGGCCTGTAATCCCAGAGGCTTGGGAGGCTGAGGCAGAAGGATTGAGAGTTCAAAGCCAGCCTAAGCAAAAGCAAGCCACTAAGCAATTCAGTGAGACCCTGTCTCTAAATAAAATACAAAATAGGGCTGGGGATGTGGCTCAGAGGTCATGTGCCCCAGAGTTCAATACTCTCCCCCCATAAAAGAGTATATTTTACCACAGAAATCATTGCTGAAGAATAAGTAGGGAAGACATTTCATGTCAATACAGTCCTGTAATCCTATGACCTGGGAGGCTGAGACAGAAGAATTGCAAGTTTGAGGCTAGCCTCAGCAGCTTGGCTAGGCTCTAAGTAACTTAGTGAAACCCGGTCTCAAAATCAAAAATTTAAAAAGGTCTGAAGATATAGCTCAGTAGTAAAGTACCCTTGGATTAAATTCCCAGTGCAAAGAAGAAGAAAACAAAAATACAGTAAATGTTGTCTTTATGAGAGTACTGTAATTTATCAAGCTTTGTAAGTACAAAATTGTTAAGACAGGTGATATTCCTGAAGAGAATGAAAAGAAATATTGATGAAATGTGAAATTATCAGTAGAGGAGCTAGGGAAGAAATAGCTAGCTAGGAGTAGAAAAAGAGAATGGAACTTTAACGTAGACAGAATTTTTATGTGTGTTTTTTAATGTATCTGAGTGGGCTTTGTTTCTCCACCCTTAAGGTTCAAAGATCACCCAACATTAAATGAAAGGTATTTATTACTTCATCTGCTTGGAAGAGGTGGCTTTAGTGAAGTATATAAGGTAACTGTACATTTTATTGTTATTCTCACTAACAAAGATAAAAATTCTTTTTATAGCAAAGATATAGGAGTATGTGGTTAAGAAGTACTTGTCTAAACACCTGTCCTTGCCCCTGCACTATCCCCATTTAATTCTCTCAACAACTCTAACTTTATAGATAAGACTAAGGCTCAGAGAGGGTAACTTAGCATAGTCACTCAGGTAATAAGTTCATCTGACTCAAAGAGCATTCCAAACTTCTTCATTACTGTATTATGTCTGTTTTTGTGCTTTAATGATTTTGTAACAAAACAGTAATTTTACTGTTTTTCCTCTACTACTTATTTTTAGGTTAAATTTGCAGGTGGGGGGACTGGGGAACCTACCTTCTAACAAATATGTAAGCTTCTAAGTGTTTTGGATTTTTTAATTTAAAAAATATATATATTTTTTTACTTTTATTTTTGCAGTGCTGGGAATCTAACCCAGGGCCTTGCCCATGCTAATCACTGAGCTGTACCCTGAACCCCCCTATGTGTTTTTCACAGGGATACCTTTGTATAAATGACAGTGGAACTTAAATTATTAAATTTTTTTGCAGTGACATTTATTGCTATTAAAAAAATACTTATGAATCATGTGAAGACTTAAAGTACAATCATTCTGGTTTTGGTTTTTCTTTCTTCCTTTTTTTAAAATATTTTTTTAGATGTTGATGGACCTTTATTTTATTGATTTATTTATGTGGTGCTGAGAATCAAACCCAGTGCCTCACACCTGCTGGGCAAGTGCTCTTCCACTGAGCCACAACTCCAGCTCCTCTTTCTTTTCTTTTTTTTTTTTTTAACTTAAAAAATAGATTGATTATTTGAATAAATTAAGTACAAAAAATTTTTTTGAGACCAGAGAATGTGGAAGACAGATTGGATATTTGATATGATTAAGGAATTTTATAGATGTAGTTAGGATAATAGTGGTAATGATGTGTGGTTACATTGTAAAAGCCTTGTTATCTGTAAGAGATAAATACTGAAGAAATTATGGATGAAATGATATATAGTCTGAGATTTGTTTTTAAAAACATCCAAGGAGGGCTGGGGATGTGACTCAGTGATAAAAGTATTTGCCTCACCTGCAGGAGGCCCTGGATTCAATCCCTAGCACTCCAATAAGTAACAAACAAACAAATAAATAAATTCAAGGAAGAATATGCTTGAGAGGCTGGTGATACAGTTCAGCAGGTAGTGTGCTTGCTTCTCATACATGAGACTCTGGGTTCCTCAGCACCACCAAAAAAAAAAAAAGGACAGAGAGAAAGAAATACACATATATGAAAAAGCATGTGTAATAGGAAATAGACGAAACAAGACTTGCAAAGTGATGATAAATTTTGAAGTTGGATGGTGGATATATAAGGGTTCATTATACTACTTTTTACTTTTGTATATGTTGGGCAATTCTGTAATGACTAGTTGTTTTTTTGTTTTGTTTTGTTTTGTTTTTAGTAATTGGGAAATTATTAGGAACTTATTAGTTTAAAAAAAGAAGTAGGGGATTACCAAGAAAAGATAGATAGAAAGGTTTGTTTTATCTGACCCATAGAAAAGCATCCCAGCCATCTGTTTTCGTTGCTGCTTACTACTACTACCAGTACAGAAGAAGAGGTCCATTTTAAAAATAAATACCAGTTTTATTGATTAATCTTGATTCAGTGTGTTGACATTTAAAAACTTGAATGTGAAAATTCACATTAAGATTTTCTAATTTATCACCATGAAACTTATATCTCATTCCTTAGTAAATGTGTCACTCAACTATATATAACATTTGCAGAGATGATCACTAAAGTTGTAATATTCTTCTAACTCTTAGTATTATTGAAAATTTTTTCACTAAAATTAAAATATAGATCTTTAGTTATTTACTTGATCTCTAGAAATCATTGTTCTTTGCCTTTAATCCTAGGCTTTTGACCTATATGAACAAAGATATGCTGCTGTGAAGATCCATCAGCTTAATAAAAGCTGGAGAGATGAGAAAAAAGAAAACTACCACAAGTAAATATTAGTATTTTATGGTTTTTAAAAATTGAAAAAGTTTTAATGGTCATGGAGAATTAACACACTCTCTTTCCATAGGCATGCCTGCAGAGAGTATAGAATACACAAAGAACTGGATCACCCCAGAATAGTTAAACTCTATGATTATTTTTCCTTGGACACAGATACGTAAGTGAATACTCAAGGATTTAAGTTTTAAGAAAAGATACCTTTGCTTTTGCTTTCCCTATCCTGTGGTGATGATATAAATATTTTCCATTGTGATGCTGAATTACTAAACAATAGTTAACGCCTGATTTTTTTTTTCTCTTTCCTGTTGTAGGTTTTGTACAGTGTTAGAATACTGTGAAGGCAATGACTTGGATTTCTATCTGAAGCAACATAAATTAATGTCAGAGAAAGAAGCTAGGTCTATTGTAATGCAGATTGTAAATGCACTAAGATATCTCAATGAGATCAAACCTCCTATTATACATTATGATCTTAAACCAGGTAATTAATGAAATGTGTCTCATAATCTTTTTAAAGTTCTAAACTGTGAATTTTAGAAAGTCATATTCAGTTAAGTCCTTTGAAAATACACTTTTTGGTTTAGTTTTTAAAACTTCAATGGAATACTAGGAGAATTGCAAGTGTTATTATATTGCCACATTTTATTTGTTTGTTTGTTGTTTGTTTTTGTGGGGGAGGGGGTTGAGCCCAGGGGTGCTTAACCATTCAGCCACATCCCTAGTCCTTTTTAAATTTTGAGACAGGGTCTCACTGAGTTGCTTAGAGCCTTACTAAATTGCTGAGGCTGGCTTTGAACTTGGAATCCTCCTGCCTCAGCCTCTTGAGCCTCTGGGATTACGGGTTTGTGTGCCTTCCACCCATATACTGCCACATTTGGGTTTTTTGTTTGTTTGTTTGTTTGGTACCGGGGATTGAATTCAGGGACACTCAACCACTGAGCCATATCACCAGCCCTATTTTGTATTTTCTTTAGAGACAGGTTCTCACTGAATTGCTTAGGGCCTCACCATTGCTGAGGCTGGCTTTGAACTTGTGATCCTCCTGTCTCAGTCTCCTAAACTGCTAGGATTACAGGAGTGCACCACCACATCCAGCTTATACTGCCACATTTAAAATATTTACTTCCCCAGAGTTAAAAGTATCAAAGATAATGTTTTGCACATATATGTCATAAAAAGAATCAAATATTTTGTTCTTAGGAAATATCCTCCTGGTAGATGGAACAGCATGTGGAGAAATCAAGATCACCGATTTTGGTCTGTCCAAGATTATGGATGATGATAGCTATGGTGTAGATGGAATGGATCTAACTTCCCAAGGGGCAGGCACTTACTGGTAAATGTATTGTTAAAAATATCACAATTATCTAGCCCCCAGTGCTTTATGAGATTTTAGTTTTATTTTCATTTGTCTTTGAAATTATTATGGTGAAGGTATTGATATTAAGCCTCTGATCTGAGAGGAAGAATATCGTGATTAGCCTTCTTTTCTCAACTGCAAATACCAGCTAACCAGAAGGAGAATGACGTGTGTGGCATTAACAAATGACTTCAGTACCCACCAACCAGAAACTCCACACATGGAGAATTCATGGATTTTCTTCTATAATGTTAGAGTGATACTTATCATGCATGTAGATATTTATATAAATATAATGTTTTAACTATACAAGTGAAAACTAAGCATCCAGCTTTCTCTGTAGCAGTTTTGTGATTGAAGTACCACACACAAAAAAAGACTTCATAAACATAGATAGAATCAGTTTACAGATAAAAATCTAACTGAATGTCATCTCCCCAGAGTACCTAGGTATTTATAAAAGCTGAATTTTCAAACTTACTGGTAGATTCACCAAAGCAAGAACATAGACTATAAAAATCTCAAAACAAACATAGTTTGCAGAATAAATTAGTTTAGGAAAAGGAGTGGAATTTTAATGGGAAGAGAAATATACTCATCTTGAACAGGATTTTGACTGCAGATATAAATGTGACTGAGGGTTTCAGTCTTCACATAGCTTACATGGGCACATGATAACCTGTTCTACAAGATGCCACAGGTCTATATAGATTTAACTTTCATGAAAAGGGATTACTCATAATCCCTTTTGTGCTGGTAGCATTTCTTCAGGAATCTGGTATGGATAAAATAACAGTGTCAGTGTCCCCCCTCCCATATTTGAAGAAAATTGCCCTTTAAACTTCTAACCCCTTAAAAGTTAATATATTTAATCATTAGTCTTCAGACTTTTTCTGTTAGCAGCAGGACTCATTTTTTTCACAAGAACTTAGAATCCCAATGATTAAACCAACAAAAACAAGGCTCTTTGGTAGAAACCTTGCCTTTGTGGAAGACAGCTTGAAAATCATGTTCTGAACAGGAAATCATTCCTCTTCTGCAGAACATACTCATTATTTGCTTCCCTCTTGCTCTGGCTTCACGAATGAAGGTCAACACAAGGAAATTTCCCTCAGGCATGAGACAGGGAAGCTTACTTTAGGGTCTGTGCAGGAAGGAGATACAGTTATGATGTTCCATATAGGAACATGACTATATTTCCGATAGAAAAAGTTTCCCACAAGTGGTTAGTGTCTATGGCCATATTATTTAGCTGTGTTTTTAAAAACTGGGATGGTTTATCCATATTTTTAGAATACATGTATATTGCTTTAATAAATTATGTGTCATCCCCACAAACTTAGATTGGTCAGTATCACTTAGAAAAAATAAGTTTGTCTCCTCCTTTCTCCCTGAAGTCAGATGCAGTCATCCATTAAAATCCTGGTGGACTTTTTTCCCTCAGATGTCCTTGATATCTAGCTTCCTTGCTTACATCCTTTTGCCTATAGAGACAATATTCATAGTGTTCAAGGGCCCTGCTTTCTTAGTTACATACATAGACACCTATACAAAATATTGACACTTTCATTGATAGAACAAATCTAAGCCTTTTACTTTATTTGTTGGGGGAGGAAAGGATTTCCATCATAAGTGAGTCATCAGTTATCTTTGGTGGCTCTACTTTAAGAAAAGTTTCTTGCATTTTTAAGAGATCTTTCAATGTCCTGCTGAAACCTCAGTGATTTTATTTAGTACACTGAGTATAAAACTAGATTTTTAAAAAATAGATTCCCATATAACTGCATTGCTCCTTTTCACGATTTTTAATTTATCTGAAGTGTGAGATGCTTGCATTCCTGATGGATCTTTTCACTTCTTTTAACCCTTCCTTTATCAAAAAGAATGAATTAATGAATAGCACTTATAAATTTTTAAAAAATAGTATTTTTGAATACTCGGTATATTTTAGACACTGCCAGTGCTTGAAACTGCACTGTGAATAAGAGCTTTTTGAACTGTTCACAGTCTAGTCGTCATAGCGGTACCACACCATCCTGCCCTAACATGGGCCACAAGCAAGGCCCTGCCTGGAGAGACATAAAGAAGGCTCATGGAGGTGGGGTCTTAAAGAAGAAATTGTGTTCCTCAAATGAAATGGAATGATTAGCAAGGGCATTAGGTAGGTTCAAAATCAGAGGGAAAAGGAGAGAAGTGTAAAGAAGCAAGTGAGTTAACTGGGGATTAGAAAGTATGGATAGCGCGTACAGATTTTGAAGTTTATATTGTTGTCAAATTAGGTTTATTTTAATTTATTTTTATTTTTAAAGAGAATGATAGGAGGTTTTATCTTGTTGACAGTAAGTGCTTTCCTGGTGGTTTAAACAAGAGAACCATGTGATCTGATGGACATTTTAGGAAGGGAACTGCCTATAGTTTGAACAATGGTGAATAGTGATAGGAGAGGAGTTCTTCTCTTATTAGATACTCAAATTAGAATATTGTAGTCTCTGATAATTTTTGTTTCTGTAGATATATATGTTGATATAAAATATACTATCACAAAATTATATTTTTTGACTCTGGAATCAAATGATAAAAGAATGTAAATACTTCAGAAGTTTAATTGATAGTATGAATAAAATGTGCATTCTAAGATTTAGAGTGTTTTTAAAGGTTTTAAGTTAAAGATTATTAACAGTATTCTTTTTCTTTTTCTCCCCCAAATAACTTTATAGGTATTTACCTCCAGAGTGTTTTGTAGTTGGAAAAGAGCCACCAAAGATTTCCAATAAGGTCGATGTATGGTCAGTTGGCGTCATCTTCTTTCAGTGTCTTTATGGTAGAAAGGTAAGTTACCCCAGCTTCAACTGAATAGAGATATTAAGTTGCATTTTCCTTTTTAAATATAAAATTTTACTAATTTGAAGTCAATTTAAATCCTTTCATGGGAACCTAGCCTTCTCTCTTTATTCCTGAATTCCCATTGATTAAAATTATTTTAATATAGCAGTGTACTTGGCTTTCTCTCTCTCTGTCTCTCCAGTACTCTCTGTTAACACTGCTAATAACATTTGTTGTTAGGAACCCTGCATCACTTTTCATTATCCATTCTTTCCACTTTTTCTAACATCCACCGTCATCAGACCTCAGACACAGTTTGGTCTCCTCATAATTTTCCACTGTGACTCCTCAGAGTCTCATTTTAATTCTTCACAAACTTTTTTTTTTGGGGGGGGGGGATGGAAATGGGGATTGGATCCATAAGCACTCTGAGCTACATCCCCAGCCCTTTTATTTTTTATTTGGAGACAAAGTCTTGCTAAGTTACTGAGGCTGACCTCAGACTTGGGATCCTCCTACCTCAGCCTTCTAAGTAGCTGGGATTGTAGGCATGCACCATTGCACCTGGTTCCAAACCTTTTTTTTTTTTTTTTTTTTTTTTTTACATTAAAGTCAGAAGTACAAGTTGCTGTAGATATTATCCCACCCCATTCTTGCATCAGTATGGGAAGAGAGGTTAATGGACTTTTCTGAAAATTCACAGCATGTTAAGACCAAATCTAGGTCTCCTAACTCCAAATCTGGAGTAATTTTATTTTAATTATTTATATTGTAACAGCATTATGTTCTTCTTCTCCTTATAGCATTTTATCTGTGCTAAGGACTGTATTAGATAGGCTTTCTCAGCCTGGTTTCAGTTATAATCTGATTCCCATTGAGACTGCATTCCAGCTTCTGAATTACAGAGGACAATATCTTAGAAAACAAGTTATTTGTTTTGGGGGATTCACTGATGATCTTTGTTTTATATTTTGTGAGATAAATATCCTAACATCTTATTTTTATTTTTTTAAAGCCATTTGGTCACAATCAATCTCAACAAGACATTCTTCAAGAAAATACAATATTAAAAGCCACAGAAGTCCAGTTCCCTGTTAAACCAGTTGTAAGCAGTGAAGCCAAGGTATAAAATTCACCTGTATAAATTTTGTGCAGTAACTTTCAATTGTGGTTACAACATAGTAAGTACTTACTACCAAGTACCCTGACAGGAATCATCACTGCAGGTGATCTGTCCAGCAGGGGCTAGTGATTTGTGCTGGAAAAAGGAGCTGCTTTAGCCATTGGTTATTATAGTTTTCATCTTTTAAGTACTCAAGTATAGTTCCTGATTCTTTGTGAAAATCAGCTTGCTTTGAAAATCAGGGAAAATCACAAGGTCTGGGGCCATCATTACTTTTAAGTCTTAATCAGCTTATATTAATACTAAGATAAAATTTAAGTGCTTTTATATATATTATCTTTTAACAAACTTATGAAATACTTTAGTTATTTCTGATTTGTAGAATGAGAAACCAGCCTTACCACCACAAAAGTACCTTCTTCAGAATCTTACCAGCAAGTAGGTAGCAGAGCTGCAGTTCCTATCAGACACCAAAATCCACACCCTTGACCTCTGTGCTGCCCTGCACTAACTCTTTAGAGCTAATCCAGTATAATCCATGTATATCCAGTAATCCAGTTCTAAACCATATGTCTTTGTAATAAAATAACAGGAAATAGATATTTCTAATTAATAGCAAAACTTTTTTTATGTTGAGTGTCTTCTCCCCTTTGCCCTATTGACCTTTCATATCTATTTTACTCCTGCTTTCTCATACTTGTTCCCAAGCTCTTTTTTATGGGACTCCTTTTAAAATCCCATGAAATTCAAAAAACAAACCCATAAGAATAATTCATAAGCCGGGCGTGGTGGTGCACACCTGTAATCCCAGCAGCTTGGGAGGCTGAGACAAGAGGATTTCAAGTTCAAAGCCAGTGTCAGCAATGGTGCTAAGCAACTCTCTGAATAAATACAAAATAGGGCTGGGGATGTGGTTCAGTGGTCGAGTGCCCTTGAGTTCAATCCCCAATACCAAAAAAAAAAAAAAAAAAAAAAAATTCATAAGCAGGCAGTATATAGTTTTCTATATTTCTGTTATTCACATATAGTACAGAAAAGTACTGTTAGATGTTTGCAATCATAGTAGCCTTCATAACTGAAGATGTGCTGGGTTTTACCTTATCTCACTAAGTATTTAGTAAGCATTCCATTTTGCACCTTAAGTCTTTATTGTTCTTTTCAAGTTATTTAAGTGATAGTTATGATTTTTTAAATTTAAGAGGTAAATATAATGTCCTTTTAAAATGTAATGAAGATAATATGATTCCTTTAAAAAAAATATTGTTGGTTGTGGTGATGCACACTTGTAATCCCAGCTACTCAGGAGGCTGATGCAGGAGGATTTTAAGTTCAAGGCCAGTCTGTGCAACTTAGTAAGACTCTATCTCAAAATAGGGTCTTACCTATCTTGTGTCAATGAGAACAGAAATTGAATTAAATCATTTATTTATTTTTTAATACTGACAAAAATGACCCTGAATGAATGGAATGTGTCACAAGGGAGTTCATTTAGCCTTCTCTGGTTCTATCCTTACACCTTATAGGTTTCATAATCACTTTTTAGTATCTGGAATTCATCAAAGGCTATTGGAGGGGTTCCGTGTGCATTTTTTTTTTTTCTTTCTTAATGTCCCTACAGAATACACCTTTGTCAAGTATTTTCCCTAACCTGTGTATGGCTGTGTATGGGTGTCTTGTTTTTACTTAACTTCTTAACCTGCTGTTGATAGCCTTTCACTCCCTCAAATTCTGCCTTCTACTGTATCAGTAACCTTTAATTTTTTCTTCATCTTAATTATTTTCAAAGTAGATTCTAAAACTTTTATTTATTAAAGACTAAAACAGATAAAGACCTCTAAAGGATGAGATGGATTTTACGTAAATAGGAGTAAGCTAATCATGGTAAAATGAAAATAGCTAGGCATTAATTGATATTTAGAAGGAGAAAAGATCATTTTAATGGCTGGCTTTGTTTTTTTTTTTTGTTTTTTGTTTCCTTTTAAGGCCTTCATACGACGCTGTTTAGCATACCGAAAAGAGGATCGATTTGATGTTCACCAACTGGCAAATGACCCATACCTTCTCCCACACATGAGAAGATCAAATTCTTCAGGAAACTTACACATGGCTGGGCTGACAGCATCCCCTACGCCCCCTTCTTCAAGCATAATTACTTACTGACTTTCCTTCAAGATTGGCATGATATCTTTGAATTGCTTCCAGATGCAAACTTGAGTTTGAGAGCATTTGAGTGTTTTTTGTGTTGTTTTTTTACAGGACATGGTTAGGAACTGTTTGTGAACTAAAGTTCTTCATAGCATCATTTGTATGAGAGTGGATCATGGACAGTGAATAAATGCACACTTCTTACTCTGACCTTGAGCAGTGAAGGATGACTGCCTGTTGCACAGAAACAGGAATACCATGTGAAGATAGAAGAAAAATGGGGGTTTTGTTTGTTTATTTGGGGGAACACTGTAAATAACGTTTGTAATACTTAAATATATTTGATTGTTACTAGAGAGTTCTAATTGAAGGGTAGTTTTTCATTATTTAAAAACACATGGAGAAAATATGAGACATATTTCTAACACAAGAACTACAGTGCCTGGATACATTCTTCAGCATTCAGCAGTTAATCTGCTGAAACCAAAGTAAGAACTGAATGACAGTGGCCATTGTGTTTTATAGTAGAATGTGAGAGTTAGAATCTTTGGACAGAGTTAGACTTTGTCTTTTGCCTATTCTGGCTTTTACCAAGTTGTACCTCGAAACCACATGTCCGTTTTTTTTCCACTGGTTATATTAAAGGGAGAGCTGTTAGTCCTAGGTATTTTACACCTTTGATGAAAAGATCTGCTTCTTTTGAAATCAGTTGAATTCACTAAATTGTAATATTTCCAGTGCTTTCAACATGTTAGAATTATTAACAGGTATTTTTCTTTCATTTCCAGGCCTTGTTCATTAAAACAAGAGATAGTTTGTAACCAAATGCAGACCAGTTCTATGCAGGATAATGATAAAATTCCCTTCTAGCTCTATTGTAAATTGTTGTACAGATGTCCTATTTCAATTACTAAGTTTCAGCAGCTTATTCTTGTACAAATGTTTAAAAATATGGCTTTTCTAATTGGATATTGTATTTTTTTTAAGTCTTCTTGAAGGCGCTTTAATTGCTGCTAAAATGATGTTGCTTCTTTGCTAAAAGAATTGAATGAGCTCCTTGAAGGTGCAAGTTGACTGTACATTATAGAAATTAAAAACAGGCATTCACTAACAATCAAGGCATGTAAAAATGATCCATGTTGGGCATATTGAGTTCTCTAAATTAGTTTCCTGGGTTCTAGGGCTGTGGAGCACATAAATACTAGATTTATCAATTGTTCATGGTTATTCTACACTTGTAGAAGGTTCTTATCATCAAGGTGGG
This sequence comes from Ictidomys tridecemlineatus, assembly GCF_052094955.1. Classification (NCBI taxonomy): domain Eukaryota; kingdom Metazoa; phylum Chordata; class Mammalia; order Rodentia; family Sciuridae; genus Ictidomys; species Ictidomys tridecemlineatus. The sequence continues at coordinate 139,748,304 of NC_135483.1, read as the reverse complement.
ATGATAGTCCCATAAAAAAGTTTCTTGTGGTTTGTACAAATTTGTTAAAATGTGAACATTTTCTAACTGCCTTGTATGGGTAGAAACCAATATTTTTCAGGATGTTGTATTTCATTCTTACAAGGACCTTTTCTTTATTGTCACATTCATATTGCTGATACTTACATGTAAGTTGTCCATGTTGCAGAAAACAGAGGCTATACCTACCTACCACAGATTCCCCTTAATATTGTACAGTTAAACTGTGGCTCTTATTTCTGAAGTTGCTAGCCATTTTGTTTTTTCATTGTACATAGACACATTGTCTCTTTAAGATGCTGCTGAAATTGTAGAGAATGTAGCCAAAACAGTAATAAACAATAATAGTTAAAAAGTAAAGACTATGAAAATTACATTCAAAGAGAGCTTTCAAGATTTAGGATATTGGCTAACTTAGCTCCTTTACTTAAGGATCAGCTGAAAAAAATCTTTAAGTATACTTCAGGACAAGTATAAAGTGTTTGAAGCTGTTGGAGTTAAACCTAATAACCATTATCAAGGCTAATCCTGGGTAAGTAACACTTAGCACTATCAGGAATGGCTCAAGGGCTATACCTGTTCCTCTGGAGATTTAAGATAGAAATCCTATAAGAATACTGACTTGGTCATGAAACGTTAGCACTGGCTGAGTGTTTTTAGTGCTGCTTGCATGTTTTTCAGTTTTGTTGTTTGGGTTTTCATCTTTCTGAATCAAAGTACTATATTCGTAAAGTCCTGAATTAAAAAGAAAATGCCCACTTTTATTTAAAAATTTGGTGAGGGCCTCACAGTGGCACACAACTGTAATCCCAGTGGCTCAGGAAACTGAGGTAGGAAAATCTCGGAGTTCAAAGCTAGCCTCAGCAACAGTGAGTTGCTAAGCAACTCAGTGAGACCCTGTCTCTAAATAAAGTACAAAATAAGGCTGGGGATGTGGCTCAGTATTTGAGTGCCCTTGAGTTCACTCCCCTCTCACCGCGCCTCCCCCCAAAAAAATTTTTTTGTTGTTGAGATATAGAATTAATGTTGTGAATCTTACATGAAGCTGAAAAAGTGGTAGACCTAGATCACTGCTTCACCGTATCATTTTCAAGTGAATGACAGTTCTAGCTTGTGTAAGAATGCAGAAGAGGGAAGTAAGCCATAAAATGACACTGCTCCTTTGACCTGGGTTTAGGTAATCATTTTGATGTCTAAGGTATATAGGAGATGAATCAATTTAACAGATCTAGGTCTTCTAACGTTTTTCCAAGTGAGTGCTATAGATTTTGGAACATGCCACCGAGTAGGTCCAAGGTGGCTAACTGAGCCAAATAGAATAATTTATGATAGGAAATTGGTACCTACTATTAAATTATTTCTAAGTTACTCTGGTAATCTTTAGCTCTAGTATCTTTTGAAGCTTCTGTTATTTTCTAGTCCTCTGATGTCTGTCTTCAGAATTAAAATATGTATTCTGTCCTTACAGTGATATCTGAAGTGTTTCTAAGAGTCAGAACTAATACAAGGCAAAATGTAGTTATTATATATAATTTTTAAATCTTTTTTCATTTAAATTAGCTTCATGAACTGGGGTTGTAGCTCAGTGGTAGTGTGTGCTTTTTAGCATGTGTGAGGCCATAGGTTCAATACCAAGCCCCACCTCCCCCCAAAAAAAGAAGAAATACAGAAAATGGGAATAAATTAGCTTTAGTTGTATGCATGTTGAGAAAAAGTAAGTATAGAAGATCACCCTAATTTTTTAAGTTGGGAGTTGGGGAGAGAGAAAGAGCAAGAACAAGTCATTTCAGTTTAATTATACATAAAATGTGAACAAATGTCTCTACAAATACCTCTTTAAAGAAAGCCAAAATGGTGGTTTATTGTTGTGTTGTTTTGCTGTTCATCATTACTTATTAAATGCAGTGTTGATTATCATCAGATGTTACTAGCTATGTTTTAGTGGAAATGCCAACTGTATCTTTCACTTAGTCTTAGCCTTACTTATACTTTTATAAGTACATTGGCAGGTATTTGTTGTTTGGAATGTTTAATTCAATAAGTGCTTTTAAATGGAATTATTAGAATTCTAGTTCTTGGGTTTCAGTTCACGCTGAAACAGTTTTATAATTTATATAAATTGCCTTTTGATTTGAATTAACTTTAGTTCCCCAAACACATAACACTTCCATTTACCTTCCCTTACTTTCCCTCCCCTCCCCCTTTACATTTTTTGAGGAGTACCATGTATAAAGCCAGAGAAGAACTTGGTAGAAGAGTTATTTCAAGTTAGAATCAAAATGCGTTGCATTCTTGCCTGCCTGCTTGCCTGCCTGCTTGCTTTCTTTTTGACAAGGAGGGAAAGTTTATTTTGGCTCATGGTCCATTGCTCTGGGCCCAAGGTGAGGTAGCACATCATGGAGGAGGGAAGCTGTTCCATTCGTGACAGCCAGGAAGCAGAGAAAGAAGGAGCCACAGGGAAGATAAGCCCTTCGAGGTCATGCCCTAGTGACCCCCTCCTTCAGCCATACCCCATCTGTCTACAGTAACCACCATCTATTCAAAGTAGGATTGACTGATTAGGTAACAGCTCTCATAATCTAATAATTATCTCTGAATATTCCTGCATTAACCCAGAAGCTCTTGGGAACACCATAATATCCAAACCATAATGTTCTTCCCTGACCCCCATAAGCTTCATGCAAGATGCATTTATTTCATTTCCAAGAGTCCCATAGTCTTTACAGTTTCAACATTGCCCAAACATCCCACAACCAAAGTATCCTCTGAGACTCAAGGCACACTCTTGACTCTGTTCCCCTGTAAAGAAGAAAAAAAAAGGCAAGTTACATATGTCCAGTATTCAGTGACAGAGTAAACATTCCTGTTTAAAAAGGGAGAAATAGGAGCATAGAAAGAAGGGATGGGTCCAAAGCAAGACGTAAATCCATCTGGGAAAACAGGTCCCTTAACTCTTGTGTACAAGAGGACACATGATGGCAAGATGTCCTATGGAGAGGGATTGAGCAGCTCCCACCCCATCTCCTTTAGCCTAACACACATGGGCTCTCTTTTTAGTCCAGCATCTCCACAACTTTCTCTGCAGTCAGTGGTCAACGACTTCTTTGCGGACAGTGCACATTACTGGCATCTCTAATTTCTGGGATCTCTCTTCCTGCTTTGGCTTTACCTTTACAACTTCATGCCTTACCCTCTCATGGGCAGCCCAGAGGCACTCCAACCCTGCTATACTTTGCCTGACCTTCTGGGCTTGTCTTTGAATCTTGGTGGGAGCCTGCATGACCCTGTAACTCCAGCATCCTGCATCTTCAACAGCTAGTACCACATGGATGACACCAAGGTCTGCCATCAACCTGTACCTCCTGGAATCATGACTGTGGTTTCTGAGTGCCTGTGTGGCTGAGCTTGATCTATGACCCTTGCCCCAAGATCTCAAAGGAATTTTCCCTTTTACATCCTTTAGTCTGTGACGGTTGCAGTCTTGCAAATTCTAGAGATTCCCTCAAGCCATCTCTCCTGTTGTCTCTGTGAAAAGTACTTGGCATCTCTTCACAGTCTATAATCTATCAATCCCACCTTCCATGGAAGTCTTTAAAATCCTTTAGCTCTGCTTTTTGTTCCTGATTTTCACAGTAAACCTGGCTAAAAGATGCCTATAGTATTCATGGCATGTAGTGACTGCTATGTTGCCTTGAATTTTTCTCTACCAGATTAATTTAGCCCATCACATTTAGGTTCAGCCTTAGACAGAGTCTCAGGACATGGACAAAACGTAGACAAGTTCTTTGCCATAATATAACCCTAGTGGCCTCTAGTTCAATTCCCAGTGGTTTCCATTACCATTGTAACTTCATGAGTACAGAACACAGTTCTTATTGTATTCTGATCTTTTGAGCTCCCATCAGAATTGCCCATTAAACTCCATTTTAAAACATTTGAAAACAAACGGATCCAGCCTTTTCCAAATTCTTCTAGCAAACCAACTCTACAGACTTCTGAACTAGACACAGCAGGACTCCACTAATATACTAATTTCTGTGTTAGTTTCTTTGTCACTGTGACCAAAATATCTGCCAATAACAACTTAGAGGAAGAAAAGTACCTTTTGGCTCATGGCCCAGGAGAAGAGAGAAGGAAGATGCTTCATTTATGGCAGCCTGGAAGCAGAGAAAGAGGAAATATATTACTTTTTCAGCCAGAAATCACTTGTTTAAAACAGGAGATGTGAATTGCCTGCATACATATGACTTTTAAGGCAATAAAATATGATTTTAAGAATTTAGATTTCTGGCCAGGTGCAGTGGTGCATGGCTATAGTCTCAACTCTGGAGGCTGAAGCAGGAGGATCGCAAAATAGAGGCCAGCCTCAGCAACTTAGCAAGTCCCTGAGGAGCTTAGACCTTATCTCAAAAAGGACTGGGTATGTGGCTTAGTAGCTAAGCACCCCTGGCTTTAATCCCTGTTACCAAAGCAAAAAAAAAAAAAGAATTTATGGACCTAAATTAACTACCTGTGTTTCAGGTTCCTTATGTGAAAATGAAGATAATAAGAGGTACCTACTTACAGAGTGGTTGTGAGGAATAAATAAGGACACATGTAAAAGCACTCAAAACCGTGTCCAGCACACAGCGAATAGCATGTGTAACAACATGCTGTTGCCACTGTCTTTAAGACTCAAAAGATTATTCTATTTTTGCCTTCTGTATAAAATTGTGGTGGTCTTTATAGTTTAAATTCTAAGAAAAAAGTAGTTATACACTGCTTGGCTGGTTTCAAAGAAGGGATAATCAGATTACCTGAAAATGGAACATGAGAAAATGTAGCAATTTGAAACAGAAAAAGGTAGTGACTGTGAACTATAATTACCAAAATGATCATGCATTCACCATTTATGCTGCTTCATTACAGGCAATGCTACTCTACTTTCCAGAGTTTTCTGTTCTAATAACAGCTATCTGAGGTAGGGTGGCTGGTATTGACCCTCTTTTTTACAAAGGAAGAAACAGATTTGGAGAGGGGATATAACTTGGTAACACATAAGCAGAAGAAGAGCTAAAGCATAAGCATTGGAGTCCTGGAGCAAGCTCCTTGCCATGTTAACATTTGCTTTATTATAAACATTGTTCACTGAGTTAAGTCTGACAACAGTGGAATACTGTGACTGACAACAGAGGAATAGCTGCAAACATGATTGTCACTATAAAAATGCAAATGTAGTCCCAAACTCATTCTGGGTAAGAGGAAGAGTGGGTCACAGGCCTGTTCCTGTTCTGTCAGGTTTTTGTTGCTTTTTTTAAATCAAGATGTAGTCTGGCCCTGTCTACCTTGAAGAGAGGCTTCCATGCCTGGTTGTGGGCACTGTTGGGAACACAGAAATACATCCTGGCTTCCCTGAGCCAGCTGATCTCTAGTAAGAACTTTGTGGAACCAACTCTGAACAGCTTCCTCAAATGGAAGCCCTGGAACTTTGGGTAAAATTCATTAGTGGTTATATTATCCCAAACTCTGTCTCAGAATCATCTAAGACTGACAAAATGATTCACATGCAGTGCTCAGCAGCAACACCACACATGCATGACCCTGACGGCATCGAGTGGCTCTTAATGGGTTTCAAAATTCTGCATGTAAAGCTTAAATTTCCCTTTGAACATGATCATTTTCATTGGAAACACCTTAGACTGTTTTTTAAAAAATATTTCTTCTATTAGTGAGCCACTCACTCTTTTTTCTTTTAATTTATTTTTTAGTTCTAGGTGGAAACAATATCTTTACTGTTTTTGTGTGGTGCTGAGAATCGAACCCAGTGCCTCATGCATGCTAGGCGTGCATGCTACCACTTGAGCCACATCCCCAGCCCATAGACTGTTTTCATGACCATGGACGTGGTCAACAGCCCACCATTGTTTAAGTTTGGCTGGGTGCAGTGGCACATGGCTTGTTATCCCAGCAGTGTGGGAGGCAGAGACAGGAGGATGGTAAGTTTGAGGCCAGCAACAGCAACTTAGCAAGATCCTATCTCAAAGTAGAAAATTAAAAAAGGACTAGGAAAGAGCTCAGTGGTAAAATGCTCCTAGACTCAATCCCTGATGTGTGTGTGTGTGTGCACCACACACACACACACACACACACACACACGTGTCTGAAATGTGTGTGCTAAATGCCATTAACAGGATATGGTGAGTTCTAGAACAGGGTAGCAATCAAATATAGACACTTGGATGACTTGGTCCAAAAAATAAGCATGACTAATTTGTTATTAATATCCATCGAAATTTGTTTCAAATGATCATATGCATTCTTAGAAATCTATTTCTGTTAATGACCAAGTTCATAACCTCCTATTAAGGTACTCAGGAAAAGGATGAAAGGCAGAAAACATAGGTTTGAAAGTCAGACCTGGCTTTGTCTCCCAACTTTGTTGCTTAGTAGTCAACATAGTTAGTGGCTTCCACTAACTTCTCTGCGGCTTACTTTCCACATCTAAACTCTTTCTACAAATGGGGCTGGGGTTGTGGCTCAGTGGTACAGCACTTGCCTAGCATGTGTGAGGCACTGGGTTTGATCCCCAGCACCACATGTGAAAAATAAGCCAAATAAAATACAGATTAAAAAAATAGGACTTTAAAAAAAATTTTTAAATGGTGCCTGCCTAACAGGCACTTTGCTCCAGGAGTGGACTTGGGAAATGTTCCCAACTGGCTTTGGACACTTGGAACAAATGCCACAGTGCAGAAGAGGTTTAGAGCCTCTGTTTTAGATAGCTTTTTCACTGCTGTGATTAAAGACCTAACAAGAACAACTTTAGAACAGGAAGAGCTTATTTGGGGGTTCATGGTTTCCAAGGTCTCAGTCCATAGATGGCTGGTTCCATTCCTCTGAGCTCTCAAAACTTTCTGGTCAAGCTACCATGAATATTAGCATAGGTGGCTTCTAGACTAATGTGACAGAAAATTTACTAATATTTCATTTTGACAATGAACTTTAACTTAGCAGTAGGATTTTTTTTTAAAGTTTGTAAGCTTTCTTCCCAGAGGTGTAGAATATTGCACACTCATAGTTTTTACTATAAAACTAAAAGAAATTGAGCTTAGAATCATTATTCTAGGGCATTGTGAGGTGATTCATGAAGCTGAATTAGCCATATTGTATCCAAATTTGTATGAGGTGAGAAACTTTAAACATGGGCAGCATTCTCTCTTATTGTCTTGCATCAACAACACTTTTATATTCAAATGTACTATCTCTACATTTTATCAAAAGTAATTGTGCTTTGTAGTTTCTTTGGGAGAGTGAAATAACCTTTAATGAAATAGAGTTTTGCTAAAATGCTATTTAAATTATATTTTTCTTTATTTTTACTGGACACAATATATTTATTTATTTTTATGTGGTGCTGAGGCTCGAACCCAGTGCCTCACACATGCAGGGCAAGTACTCTACCATTGAGCTACAGCCTCAGCCCCTATTTTTCTGTTTTTTTTTTTTTAAGAGAGAATTTTAATATTTATTTCTTAGTTTTCGGCGGACACAACATCTTTGTTGGTATGTGGTGCTGAGGATCGAACCAGGGCCGCACGCATGCCAGGCGAGCGCGCTACCGCTTGAGCCACATCCCCAGCCCTATTTTTCTGGTTTTTAAAGTTACAAAATAAGGAAGGTAGAAGTCCTTAGTAAATTGACCTATTTGTAAGGAATATTTAGAAAAAGTAATAGACTTTCTAGTACCATGTATGGAAGATGTTCATTCTGCTGAGGACCATGGAGATACTTAAGTTTTGAGTTCCACAGGGAAATTTATTGTACAAAATTAATTCCTCCCCACATCTGTGGAAAGAAGCCATATTCAGAGATAAAAATCTGGAAAATATAAAGACTTGCCCTAGGAAATTTTTCAGTCCTACATTAGTTGGGAGGAATACCATGCCTGCATTTATTTAGTGGCCTGGCACTGCCAGACACGGTGGCAACAAAGTGTCTTGTTTTGAATTTGTAATTTAAACTTTCCAGAAAGCCCCTTTTCCTTTGTTTCACAAGCCAACTATTTTGGCACTAGAACTCTTTCCTTCAGTGGTTCATAAAGCTGAATAAAACCATGATGGAAACATTGATAACTATAGTAATTTGCTGTTACCACAGAAATTAAAAGTTTAAGCCTGACCCTAAACTCTTAAAAGTAGACATAGGTTTAAAATCATTCTTTTTTAAAATTTTTTGTCTATTTTCTTCATAGATAATACTATGCCACACACAAGTTAATAAATGTTAGTAAATACTGCTTAATAATTGACAGAAGGCTAAAAATGGTAGTATCCAAGTTCTCTTCCATGTAGCTTTCCCAGGTACCTAACCCAGGCTGCATCCTGAAAGTATTAAGGTTGCTTTGTTGTTGTTGTTTGTTTCATTGTTTTTTTTTTCCTCTACAAGTATGAAATCTTTTTGCTATGGCTATTTTTCCATCTAAGGATGAAATGGTATAATTAATAGAATGGGAGAAGCTATGGTTAACAAGTTACCCACTTCACTGCCCACCCCTACCCCTCAAAGGAAAGGTTGGTTTGTCAATTCATGCAAAATCTACTTTGGCTCTCCTGGGCAACTCTCCAAGACAGATCTCCTCCGTGCAATGACTATGAGATCCAGGTTGCTTGCTTTTTGTGGATCCATTCACTTGTATAGGAAGAAAAGTGAGGGAGAGACATTCCTGGTTCTCAAATCTTTCAGACCAGAGTGGCATTCCCTGCTACAGTGGAGTCATATGATCCCAAATAACTGTACAGGAGGTACTATATTTCTATCACCCTCAATAACTTGTATGAGCTGGGTGCAGCAGAGGATGCCTGTAATCCCAGCAGCTTGGGAGGCTGAGGCAGGAAGATCGAAAGTTCAAAGCCAGCCTCAGCAATTTAGTAAGGGCCTAAGATCTTAGTGAAACCCTGTCTCAAAATAAAAAATAAGAAGGACTGGGAAATGTGGCTCAGTGGTTAAGTGCCCCTAGGTTTAATGCTTGGTCACAAAACAAACCAAAAATAATTTGCATGTTAGAATCATTTTATATGTAATGTGTACTTTCTAAAAAGGGTCTCAAAAAGAGACCAACCTTGGTCTCTGTGGTGACATGCTAGATTTGGGGAGTTGTATAAAGCAGAAGCCTAAAGAGCTTAACTGGAAATTTCTAACCTACAGAATCCCTGGAGTTGTTATTATTATTACTAGCATCATTACCACCACCACCATCATCATCATTATCATGTAGTAACTGTACATACTGATAGGTACAGGGTGATATTTCAACACATATATACAAGATTTACTGATTAAATCAAGGTGACTAGCATTTCCCTCTCCTTGATTTTTATGTTTGGAGCCTTGGAGCTCCTCTTACAGATCCTCAAAAAGTGGATACTAGGGTACTGTGATACTCGGATACTAGGTACTGGTCACCGTTATGCTGCAGAACATCAAACTTAACTCCTCCCTGGTAACTCTGTTTTGGGACCTATTTTTCATCTTGCTTGTGTGCTCCCTCCATTCTACTCATCCTAGCCGCTAGTAATTACCATTCTAGCTTTCACATAGGAGAGAGAACATGCAGTATTTGTCTTTCTGTGTCTGGCTTATTTCACTTAACCTAATGTCCTCCATCAAGACAGTAACAGATCCCTTGCCCCATGCTCTGGATGAAAACCCATGTGGGAGGGGGCATACCTAAGCAGAAGAGCAAAGGAAAACTGAGATGAAGCTTCACTCCATCTCCACAACCATGTCCTCTGTCGAAGGAAAGAACACCGAAGTCAATTTGTTGGACACTTACTGTATACCAGGTATTATAATCAACCTTTTCTTGAATTGCCCACAACAACCCCACAACAAAGCCCATATTTTAGGCAGAGCAGGGGAAGGGGCATTGAGAGATTAAGTTGTTAGCTCAAACTGTGAAGTAACAGAGCAGGGGCTTAAGCCCAGGCCCGACTGGCCCCAAAGCCTAGATTCTAAGGCCCACTTGGATTAAGCATCACTAGTTCTATTATTCACCAGCATCATTCTTTTAAAACAATATATCCTGGGCTGGGGTTGTGGCTCAGTGGTAGAGTACTTGCCTAGCACTTGAGGCATTGGGTTGGGTCATCAGGATCACATTAAAAAAATATACAATAAAATTATTTTAAAAATTTCCTCAGAAGTTTTCACAGGTTAACTTTTATTGCTTATATGTGTGTGTGTGTGTGTGTATACATATATATGTGTGTGTGTATTTGATAGCCCTTTATTTTTCATTTATTTATATACAGTGCTGAGAATCAAACCCAGGGCTTCACTCATGCCAGGCAAGTGAGCTACCTACCGCTGAGCCCAAGCCCCAGCCCCAGCCCCTAGTGTTTTCTTAAAATCACTCCTGTGTTTGAGAGGCCTTAAAATCCCCAGCACACTGTTTAGAAACCTTTGAATTGACAAAAGTAATGGCAAGACAAAGTCTTCAATTAACTTACAATGCAATATCAAGAAAAATTACATTCAACTCCTGCAGATCATGTTTCCTATATCTTTATGAGATTCATAAGGATAGTTTATGATAATTAACATAAAAGCAATTCTACTGAGAATTTTTTAGGATAAAATTCTCTTTATCCTCCAGTTGGATGGTGAAAGACAAAACCGTGAACCTGGCCACTGGGCAGAGCAGCCCTTGCCTTGCAAGTCTCTTCTGGTCACAGGCACAGACACCTTCAAGAGACAGCCCAGGGCTCTGAGGGAAGGGGCAGGAGGTTGTAATATTAAACTTCTCCCACCTCCTCCTCAGCCCATTCTGTGCCCCCCCACCCCACCCCGCCAGGAAGGCTGCCCTTCCCCACCCAACCCTGTCCAGGGTCTCTGGTCTACATAGGGTCAAGGCCAGGGTGGGGTCAGGGACCCCACGATGTACTCTCCATGCATCAGACACTGCTACCCTTATTCTATCATCCGGAGGTCACCACTTGGAATTAAACTTGTCTGATGTTCAATTAGCAGATGGCGAGTGCTGGGGAGTGGACTGCTAAACCGGACGGTCCCAACCACCAAGCAGGAAGACTGAAAGTACAAACCCCAAGGCGCCCGGTCTCCAAAGGTCACGTTGAGTGGTCCACTCTGACCGTCTACTTCTTTGCCAATCCGTAGGATAGAAAGAGGCTATGCCTAGGAAGAGGACGTGGCCGCCTCTCCAATAATTGAAGTTCCCCCAGAAGCGGGCGATTTGATGGCCACCATTTGACTGGGTTGCTCCGTGCTTTGAACCCACGTTTCCATGTGTGTCAATTGCAAAAGAATTCTTCTTCTAACAAGGAGGTTTTGGAAACCACTGATCTTTGTAAAGAACAAGCTCCCTGAGCACTTCCCTGCCCAAACAATAGGCACCCCTTTACGAACTCCCTGACTGGACGATCTAAGCTCCTTAGCGCGGCATTTCAGGCTTTGCACGACCGGGCTCTACCTCCCCTCCTGATGCCACTAGCTCACACCGTGCTTCACCCTCGGCACCGCAGCGCCACAGCAGTGAGCAGTTCCGAGGGCCGAGTGTGCTCTGTCCCTGCCGGTATTTGCTGCCTTTCCACTTTAACACCTAAGGTAACCTCTATCCATCCCCGAAGTCCTGACGTCGCCTCCTCCCCAAGCCTCTCTGATCGCCTCAGGTGGAGTAACTCGACTGCGCAGCTCCGTCCCTTGCTTTCGCCACACGGGGGGACCAGTGGCTCCTCTTGGGACGATTTGGATTCAGAGACGCCTGGGTTCAATCGCAGCGGCTCCCCCAGATGCTCTCGGGTCTGTGAGAAGCAGGAATGTTTGTCCTGCGGGGCTGCGGGGAAGGTTAGCGACGGGAGGGACCGCCCAGGCCCGGGACGGGGACTGGGACAGGGGACCCCCGCGGGCTCTAACGTGACTCCGGGACGCGGGCGGAGGGAGGCGGGTCTGGGGTGGAGGGGAGCCAGCAGCCTCCACGAGGTGCTAGGGTTCCTCATGACCCTCGAGGGCACCCCGGCCGCCTGAAGGGCCTTTCCGCTTTATTTAACCATCCTCAGGTAGATAGATATAAAGTAAATACATTTAGTTTAAATTTTGGTAAAAGCACCCAGGCTCTTTTGCATCCCACATCCAGTCACATAACTGTGCTAGAAGGATAGCGGGACCAGGGTCCCTTACAAACAACCCAAAGCGCCCCCACCTTTGGGGCTGCTCCCGCGACGCCTCGGCCCCGCCCAGGGGCCCTGCCAATCCGGTCCGGAGACCCCGCGGCCTCCGACGGGCTGCGGCTTTCCCAGGCTCGCAGCGCCACCTGGTGGCCCACGGCGCTCACTGAAGGTCCTGCGGGGGAGTCCTCCTTGGCGGCGATTCCCCTCGTGGGCAGAAGCAAGAAGGTGCCCCTGGACGAAGTGAAGCTGTGCCAAAAAAAATTTGCGGAGAGCAGGTGAACCCCCATATGAGGACAGAACTGAGGCTTGAAACTGAACAGATCGAGCTGGATTAAGCTCCTACCCCTAGGTTTTCTTACGACGTGAACGGGGCCCTCCCAGCCTCGGTTTGAGGTGAGGTCTGGGTACCACCTGCAGGAAAACTCTCCCAGCCCTGGGCCTGGCAGGCACAATCAACACAACGCTTGCTTTATTTTGGTTCCTTTTTCTCACTGGAGTTTATTTGTAAAGAAAACTACTTCAGCCTATTTAAAGCAATTATTTGTTGCAATACATGTTAAAATAAACACTAGGTATTAAATTAGAAATTCTTTTTTTTTCTTGGGTACATCATACTCTGAGTAACATTAGTCCATGGGATGGAGTTTAGAGCCTGAGCCTGGTTTGCCAACGCCCCACCCTTCTTTAAACTCTTGGCCTAGGAGAGAGATAAATTTAAAAATGAATTTCATTATCTCTGCAGTTTCATGCTTTTTTATTTCTGGTCATTTCAGGAAAAGAAAAACACAACCTTGGCAGAGAACAGGCAGATCAATGAGCTCGGAGCTCCTGGACTCATTCAACAGGAGTCTGGTTCTTCCTGCTTTTATTCTGCTCCTTAACCAGATGATGGAGTTTGCTCCTCACTGCCAATAAACACACAGGTTGTTTAGCTACTGATTTAAAATGAACCAGTGTTAGAGCTATGTATGCTTCTGATACCTGATGGCTAAAATTATTTCCAGAGATCGAAAGGCCAAAACAATACCTAGATGCAGTGTGGACTTGCCACTGGGTCCCTAGGTCTGCTTTCAGCACAGTTGTCTGTATCATAATAGGGACATTCCTGGTCAAGTCTATTTACAAACACAAAGTAATATTGGAAATCATTCACAGTGCAAGTCTTTTAAGACATCACTGATGATTGTGTTCTAGGACCAGTGTTAGGACTTCTCAGTGAAGAGCTACCTCTGTGTGTGCCCAGTCATAGCATGAACCTTTGAGATGCTGGGGGGGAGGGGGGGGAGATTAAGCTGTAAGAAGACCAACATATAAATAAAGCTTTCTCTTGCTCAGTCGTCCATATCAAAGCCCCTACCCCCCATCCCCCACTCCCAGATGGAAAACAAACAACAACTCTTTTGTTTGTGCTAATTAAAAAGTAATTTAAATGTGTTTTTAAAAATTCAGCAGGATTGGGGATGTCACTCAATGACAGAATACTTGCCTAGAATGTGCAAGACCTTAGGTTCAATCCCCAACACCACAAAAAAATAATAATTCTGATAATAAAGGAGTATGTAAGAGAAAAAATGAGAAGTTTCTATAACTGTGTCCCTAGTTACCCTAATTTAAGTGCTTCTCAAAGATGCTTATTAGAACCTCAGGAAGACTTGAGTGCCAGTGTCAAAACAGGCCAGTCACATCAGAGCTGGGTGGACAGTAGGTCCCTCTCACTAGGAAGAAGGATAAGGTCATTCAGGCCCGCATGAACTCTTACTAAACTTTTTGTATTTAAAAAAGAGAACTGACGATAAATTCTAATGGAGCATGTTGTTAAGATAAATAATGGATTTGGAGACCCAGGATATGGCTTTGGGAAAAGAGGCTGGTGAAACTCAAATTTCTGTCACTGTTCTTGTCATTCATTGCCTAGGGACCTATTTTCTCCCTTGCATTTATAGTTTAAGCAACTGCTTCAAATTTCATCAACCTAGTGCCCATTCTACCATGAATCATTTGATTCCTAAGAATGAAGTCCATGATGGACCTTGTTTTTTGATGAATCTGGACCTCCAGGGGCTCTGGACACCTGAGCCTGTGCCCTGCCTTTCCTCATCTTCTGTACCCTGAGGACCAGGATAGTACAGGGCACTGCAAACTCAGACTCATGCAGGTCCAGGTGGGCTGAAGGACTGGAAGGTGCAGGCTCTAGGGAGCACTTGTTTCCCTGTGGGACTGATCTGTGACTTTTTGTGAGAAACCAGAAATCTAGTTTTATGTAAGTCCTGATATTTAGATGTTCCCAAGTTAGTCACCTAACTTTGTGTTAGTCATACACAAAGCAGTTCAAAGAAACGTGTTGGAACACCAGTTTGCTACCCCGTTTGTTTTCTGTGCAGACCGTCCTGCGAAAGGCTTGCCTGGAGCTGAGCTCACCTCATCATTCACTCCACAAACAGTGATGCCTAATAAATTTTAGCTACAATAATTGCCCCAAGTCCCAATGGCTGTTGTGAAGCACAGGCTTGTATTTGTATATAGCTGGGAAACATGGAGCCACCTCAACTGTAATAACACTGACAGTTCCTGGGGCCCATCCTCACTAGCAGATGGTATGTGGAGTTCCCTTTGAAGGAAAGGATAAGGTCATTCAAGCCTGCATGAACTCTTACTAAACTTTGTATACTTGAAAAAGAGAACTGACGATAGTAGCCATGTTCATGTCACTCCCTTAAGAGGCAGCAGTTTCTGCACTTCTTAGTTGCACTTTAACAGGTAAAAACTGTCCCGGGGTGCTGGCTGCACCCTTGTGTTACGTTCAGCCCCCTCATGTGACGCTCCCAGGGGGACACAAGCTTGGGAGTGGGTCTTACTTGCCCTTCCGTTGGTCTCTTGCTCTAGAGCGTGAATACCTACACAACATTAATTTTTCATTCTACTTAGTCAGTGGGATGGATATGCAAGAGGGCTTTAAATGAACACTTGGGCTAGTCATGCTCAAAATTGTTCTTCCCAGATCTAATGCAAAAAAATATCAGTGATAATACCCTCCCTCCTCTAACCTTTGCTAAACCGTGTCTGGGCAGGTGACCTTCCTGTGGCCTTATTATCTCCTCCAGTTTTGGACCAGCCTGGCTTAATTATCACCTAGGAGGAAGATGTCAGTGTTCAGTGCTCTGGCTTTCACTTCCTTCCCAGGGGATGTTTTTAAAAAACTCCAAAAGTCCAGAATCCATATTCTAATTACTGCAGGCAGAGCTGAAACTCTTGCTGGTGCTCAAGATAATTAAAGAGGAAGGCCTTTAGGGTAGAGATGGGGACCCAGCCTTTCTTATAAGGGAACTGTTGATAAATAGGGCCACTCTGAAAGAAAAAAAAATTGACAAATTGTTGAAATAAGATGTATTTTATTTCCTAATAAAGCAAATGTACCTGTAGCCAACAGATCAAGGCAGCAGCACAGGGCTTTCCTATTGAGAGCTCCAGGGGCACCTATCAAATTTTGAGTGCTTTTCTACCATCTAAAGGGTCAGCCCAGTTAAGCCTTCTTCAGCTGCCAGAGATCCTTCCTGTCACCAAGGCTCCACACCTCCCTCTACATGAGACCCTTCACTTGTCACAGTATTTGTGAATTGCCATGAAGTTGCTTCATTGTTTTCTTTTGATGGTGCCGGGGATTAAGCCCAGAGCCTTGTGCGTGTGAGGCAAGCACTCTACCAACTGCGCTATATCCTCAACCCCTTTTTCCTTTTTGTACCAGGAGTTGAACCTGGGGTGCTTAACCACTGAGCCACAACCCCAGCCCTTTTTATATTTTGAGATGGGGTCTCACTGAGTTGCTTACAACCTCACTAAGTTGTTGAGGCTTGCTCCGGACCTGTGATCCTCCTGTCTCAACCTCCCAAACCACTAGGATTACAGGCATGAGTCACCACACGCAGCATTTCTCAGTCTCTTAAAGAAGGGCTATGTCCTGAGCCATGACAGCAGCTCCAGCAGCCCACAGGTCTCACAGTTCTGAGCAAGGCAGTCCTGGAGGTTTGGTATGTGCCACATCAATAGGGAAGAGACCACAAAGCCATTTCTAGGTCTTCAAAAGTTTCAGGAAATGAGCTAAGTGCAGCTGTTCTAAGAGCATGTAGTGCTGAACTAACACAAAACAGGAATAAAAATCAACAGGGAAAAGGTAAAATCATTCCAGTCCTCATGGGCCTTGGGTGACAGTAACCTTCCCTCATCTCTCCTGGAGTTCAGCCTCCCCACTGCTTCCCTCAGTGGCGCACTGCAAGGACACGCTGCCCCGTGGTGACATTTCTCCATGCCATCTGTGTGAAAGTGGCTGGTGCTCAGACTCATCTAACCTTGCAGTTTCTGCAAGTCTTCATGGGAAATGTCACCTTAGAAGCTGCTGTTCTCTTCCCAGTGACCCTTGTCTGAAATGTCTCTTCTGCTCCCTCAAATCTTAGGCAAATGGTAGAGCTGCATGTGTACCTACCTTAAAGGCTACACTGCTGCTTACTGTCCCTCATTGACAGCCTCTTTCAGGTAGACGTGGTCACATGGTTCCACACTGCCTAAAAGGATGTATGCCAAAGTGCTACACGTAACTTTTCTGAAGCTACCCCAAAAGAAGTGGGGAAATGTCTCCTGGCTGAACAAGGATGAATGGCTGGGGCTGCACCTGCCATCTGAGACCAGGCCATGACCCTGGGAATAGAAAACACACCCAGGAGAATTACAAGATGGAACTAAGGTTTCTGGCACCATTGGGCCAGATCTGCTCAGACTGACTACCTCTATTTGAACATGGGAGAGAAATAAGCTTTCTTGTTTAAGATACTATCGTGTTGAGAATTTCTGAGGTAACTGAGCCTAATCCAAATCAATGTCAACCCCCCCCCCCCAAATCATGGCCATATGACTCTCATTTGTGAACCTGGGAAGATGCTGACGAGATATAGGCTATCCAAGTTCCTTCTGACTCTATGGGCTCTGGCCCTCGGGGCTGCTTGGGGCTGCAGTGGAGTTCCATCTCCATGACTACAGCACTATCCTGGAGTGCCCTAAGGATGGAATCCATGGCCTGTCTCCCCTAAGAGGCCCCAGGGAGTGGGCTACTGCCAGGGACACCATCTTATATCTGTGTTTTTAGAACCTGAAACGGGATCTTCTATTGTCTTTAAAGGCTGAAACGAAAGGTTGAGGGCACAGCTCAGGGGTTAAGTGAGTGCCCAGAACAAGCACAACGCCGAGTTCAATCCCTAGCACAAAAAAAAAAAAAAAAAGAAAGAAAGAAAGAAAGAAAAAGACTGAAACTAGATTTCCTGAAGAAAGTAGAGAATACCTAAGTTTTTACCACCCCAGAGACGATCCAGTGAGCCATTCTAGGCCAAATCTGTGCCATCCTTTACCTGAGTGTCAAGAATTGCTTTCCCTCTCAGCCTTATCCACATGCCTATGGATATTTTCCCAGGAAGATGGTCCAGGGCTGTCATTCTCAAATGAGAACTATGACCTCAAGAGTTAAGAATCACTGCAGTGGAGGACATACTGTTAAAAGAAATAAATTGGCAGAGCTTGAAAATCACTTACTTGTTTTCCCCTTAGAGATGTCCTTTAAATCTGTTATTGATTTTAATGTGAACATCTTTTAGAAAGTGGTAACATGATCACTTTCCCTGTACTGGAAACCCAAAAATTGTTAACATTTAAAATATGCTTGTGAATATTATCCCTACCTGCTGCCAGTTCCTTTGCAAAAAATTACGACTGTTAACAGAAAGAAATAATCTGTAAATATTTATCACACAAGCAAAAGCCATGACTAGAGTTGGAACTTTCTTTTATCACTCAGTTTTACTACATATTTGGCTCCAGAAATGGACAGAGCCTAAAAATTGGTCAGCACTGGGCCTCCTGTCAGAGGTGCAGGATTGGCGTTAATTAGTTCCCAGATGAGTGGTCAAAGATGAGTCATCCATGTTGGCACCTCAGTATCAGCAGCACTGCTGGTACCCATGACTTTATACTAGTACTAGGTCAAAAACCAATTAGCCTCTTTCATATTATTTCAAAATTGGGGACATAATATGCATTTAATTTCATTCAATAAATCAATTCCAGTTAACTTACCATCTCTTAGAAACTTAGAAAAAAGCAAACATAAATCATAAACAATTAAAGACATGGGACATATTGAGAGAATAACACATGACACACATGGCAACTGAATTGCAATTTAAATGTAACACAAGAAGAAAAGTAAAATTACAGTAATTTATTGCTATATCTCTGCTTCCCCAGAATAGCTATATTATAAGTAGCCACAAAGTGCCACCTTCTGGTTTAAAATTGTGCAACATCTCCTTTATTTCTCTTTAAATGCCATCTTAATGGTGGACGTAGAAAGCAACAGCAGCAGTTACAAAATGTTGTCTGAGTAATTCTGAGAGCTCAAAACAAGGCTGAATAAAAAGATGTTCAATTAATAGTGCACACTGTGTAAATTTAACAAACATCTCCGATTGGAACTTCTGTGTAAACCTTAATAGAGATTCAACTCACAGAGACCAAAAGTAAAGTTATCGTTTCCTTTTACAGTTTAGTGAGGTGGTTTGCATTCTTGCAACGATTTACAAAGTACAAGAAATGTGTGTGAGCACTAGGCATAAAATATCCCATTTTCTTATAGAAGGAGCAGTAGGGGTCAGGAAACCCAGTGGACACTTTGCCACCTCCTTTCCCAAAGATGTACACCCCAGAATGGCAGTGGACGCCTAGCTGCAAGCCACCCTTACAACTCTTTTTGGTTGTTTGAAATACAAGCACTTTCTGACATTTCCCTCCTTGGCCCGTGAGCCCCACCCCAACTTGGCAGGATACAAACCCACGTCCGCTTGCTTAGTTTTCCCCTTAGAATTATTTACAGGACACCTACAGATACGGTACAAACTAGTATGAAATTAATGATAGTTTGCATTTCCAGACACGCTCCCGTGGTTAAATAAATACACCACGCCAATTCTGAAGACAGGTTCAGAGTGAAGGTGACTCAGAAGCGTTTGCATCCGTAACTGTAACCGCAGAAACAGGCTTCTCGCTGGCCGGGGTGGAGTCGCTGATTCTGTCCTCAACAGTGACGAGGGCCTTGGAGGTGGGGGACGTTGCATCCACAGTGAGTGAGGGGGCAGCGTCTGCCTTTGCAGTAGTCGTGACAGGGTCAGAAGATGGGATGCCGGCGGGTGGGAGGGAAGATAGCAGCTCCCCTGAGCTGGCTACAGAAGAGCCTTCTGGAGCCAAAGGGAATGATGGGAGGAACTCGGACGGCATGCGGAGAGGTGCAATGCCAGGTAAGTTTTGGGGAGGCAGGGTAGGAAGAGGTGGCAAACCTAGGACAAAAAGACATACGTCATACACCCTCCCAGCACTGAGAGAGCAGCTTTCCTCATCAGATGACTGCCTGTATCTGATCTCATCAGGAATGCTGAAGCTGAGGACAGAGAACATAAATCCCAATTTCTGCTTATCTCCAGCTGGAGGCCATGAAAGAGTTAAATGCATCTTGCAGCAGCTGGCCTTGGGCAAAGGTTCCCAGGCTTATAGGCCCCAGGTGACTCAGCCCAACACTGAGGAAAACAGGCTCAGGGGAGACGGATCCACACCAGATGGACGTTAGCCATCCAGTAGCAAAGTAGCTACAATGATATGGGAGAGGAGGACTCATGCTCCCCGAGGTGAGGTGCAAGTTGCGTTACAGCTTTCTCTGGTGAGAACCAGGAAGAAGAGATAAGGAGCCACCCTCCTGTGAAAGCTGTGGAAAGCAGGGGCTTGGGGAACAGCCCCTCTACTAGCCTCGCCACAGAGTCTCAGCATCTTGGTAGCCCTATGATTGACGACTATTCATATTTTTGTTAGTGGGTTTATTCTGATGATTTTATAATTCAGAAAGCATGAAAGGAATATTAAACAGCAACAAAGGGAAGGCAGGCTGTCAAACATACATGCAGGGTGACCACTGGCTGGCACAACCCTCTTGCTCTGACAGGCTGTTAAAGTGGAGGGAGGGCAGAGGAAGAGCCAAGAACACAGAGAGAAAAGAAAAGCTGGAGGGGATGCTAGGACTGGAAATGGCAGTTTGGGTTTACTAGGATTTCCCTTGCACTGAAAACTAAGTGAGTCAATGAACACAAAGGTTGTGAGTGCTACAGACGGACAGTTATGATCTAGGCAGAAATGTGACAGTGACACTGAGCACAATGGTACAGTGAACTCCTTGGATCACTGAGGGGCTGCTTGGTCGCTCTTATTTGGGGAATCTTAGCTCTGACAGCAGATTTATGAGGTGCTGCTGCTTCATTTTCACCTGTGCACAAAATTCAAGCACTCTGCATATCTGCTAACTGAACTATCTGCAGCTAAAATCTCTCAGTTTTTACTATAAAACATTTGTGAATAATGGGGGATATATTTATCAAACAACAAGCCCAGATGGCTGAGCAGGTCTCATCATTTTACAGCCTAAGTTTCTGGGCTTGCACTACACAAAATAGCAGCACTCCTCTCCCGCTGGCCACTGCTGCAGAGATAAGAGAGTAACAGGGATTCATTCATCTCCACTGGGTGAACTGAACCCCCTTCACCAAACTCAGTGTGGCAGTGCCACTCCATGGCTCTTTATTTCTATGACTGGCCTTTCTGGTGCTTGAGCTGTCAGGATGCAGGGAGAGGAAAAAAGAGAGGCAGCAGGCAGAGGAATCACAAAGATAGTCTTCTCTTTTTAAAAGTTTTTAAATAAAAAAGGTTAATATTTGTATTTAAAGTTAGCTGAAATTTATTAAACCAATTTGCCTTTTCTAGAAATAAACTGAACTAAAGGACTGGCTTTCCTGAATACAGTTGTTTATTAGCAGGGTCCTAGGAGGGTAAGATGTGCAACATACCCGGACTCACAAGTTCTGGTAAGCCAACCCCTGGCAGGAGGTGTGGTGCGGGAAGATTGAGGTTGGGGAGGCTGGGGAGGTTAGGGAGTCCTGCTGGCAAAGGCATCAGACCTGAACAGAGTGGGGAAGAGAAGGAAAATTATATCACTTCACCTGGGTAAGAAAACAGATTCTTTAATACTGAAAAAAATGATTCACTTCAAAATGCAAATACCAGAGGTTCACTAAATGTGTGTCACTTTTGTCCAGAATATCAACAACAAAAAATCTCACTCAACTTAACTATATTTCTATACCTAAGCCATTTAGTTGGCTATGTGGGTAAAAGTTAACACAAATAACTTACACTCCTGAAAATCTGGAACAAGAATCAGACCAACAATGGCCTGAGTGTCTGGGAGATAGCCTGATTCACTCAGTCACTATAGTAGTAAATGGAACTGAATTTTTCTTTGATTGTTGAGCTCACAGTCTCTCTGGTTTTCTTTTTCATTCTGAGATAATTTCAGACTTATAGTTACAAAAGTAGTAAAAATAATTCCCACACATACCTATCACCCCAACTCCCCAAGTTAATCTTGCACACAGTTGCTCCATCACTGTGTGTGTGAGAACTTGGTTCCTGTCTTAATAGTACAAGGACAGACAGGTTTTTGTGTCCCAATCTGTAATTCCAGTAACTTGAGGGGCTGAGGCATGAGGATCTCAAATTTAAGGCCAGCTTTGGCAATTTAGTGAGACCCTGTCTCAAAATAAAACAAAAAGGGATGGGGATGGGGCTTTGTGGTAGAGCGCATGCCAGTGTATGTGAGGACTTGTGTTCTGGGACCAAAAGAAAAAAAAGTACAACAACATTAACTATATAATTAAAGGCCCTTCACAATAAAAGTATATTTATAGTTACTGAAATAACATTCTATTGTTTCTGGACTTGCTCTCCATTGGCAATACTAAGAGAAAAACACAAAAATTTATAATGTTAGAGCTACTGAAGACCCAAACAAAGAACATCTCTCCCAGGATATTCATATCAACAACTATCACAAAGTGCTAGCTGCACTGTGGGACTGGGGGGTGGGTGGTAGTTAGCTGGGGTTAAGGAGCTCTGGGATAGACAGGGCTAAGGAAGAGGGGCCACTTTCTCTCCTTTATCACAAAGTTACTGCAGAGAGAAAATGATGATTAAAAGGCATAAGCAAGGCTGGGGATGGAGCACAGTCTTAGCCTATCTAGTATGTGTGAGGCCTTGGGTTCAATCCCCAGTATTAGGGGGGAAAATGGCATAAGCAGTCATCACACAGGTGCAGGTTGTTTTCAGATGCAAATATTATCATCACATATGTCTCTAGGCCCTCTTGCTTACCTGGTAACGTAGTAGCTGGGTTCATTGGTGGCATAGAAGCAAGGGATTGATTTACTTGTGGTGACAACAATGGTACTGTTGGCACACCTAAAATAAAAGCACAATTTAAAAAAATTTCTAACAAATTCCTCTGACAAAAGAATAAACAGACTACAATAGAACGCCCCACAATCAGGTCTTCTTCAGTCCCAATTTCTGGCTGTACCCCTAGATGCACACCACCCTTCAGAGCTGATCCACCTACTCTGCCCATGGCCTTTGCAGAGACCTTAACCAAGGTTAAGAGGGCAGAGGGCTATATAACCTGCCTCCAGCAAATTCTGGACAAGATGTGTGCACAGAACCTCTATAGGGCAGGGTTAGCAAACTGTCTTAGAAATTTGGAAATGGGATTAAGGATTCTAGTCAATTTCTACTGGTCTCCTGAACTAGAAGACCCTGTAAACCTGGAGTTGCTGGGGCCCTCCCTGTGCCCTGAGAAGCAGTGAATGCTCATCCATGAAAGAGGACTAATGACACAGAAACCCAAGAGAGACAAAAGAACATATGGACTTCTAGAGGCGGAGAAAATGACTAAATCTCCACTTCCTTTGACCTTAAGTTCCATGACACACTCCTCTGCAGTCTAACATGTCCCCTATCTGTACTGATGGTGGCTCGAGGTTATATTCTCCATGTACAAGTGACCCTCAAGGCACAGTTAATAAAGATTTGTCCATTGCTGTTTACCATCTACTCAAGTAGGAGATTTTTTTATGTTAAAGCAATGGTAATGCAAATTGTACATTATTAATTTGAAATTCCCAAATCTGAGATGCTCCCAAATCTGAAAATTTCTGAAAGTCAACATGATGCCACAGGTAGGAAATTCCACATCTGACCTCATGTGATGAGTACAAGTCAAATGCAGACGCACTAAAAATACTATAAAATTATCTTCAGAATATGTGTATAAGGTATATATGAAACAATTTTGTGTTTGGATTTGGGTTTCATCCCTCAGATATTTCATTATGTTTATGCAAATAAGCACTTCTGGTCCCAACCATTTCTCACAAGGATGCTCAACACAGACTCTCAGACTCCAGATCTTGTTTTACAAGATCTGCTTAAATATAGTAGTAGGAATGAATTATGCTTCAAAGTATGACCATATTTAAATCATCTTTCATTTATTAATTTATCTATTTTCTGCAGAAATTGGTGGCATGCAAATGGCAAAAAAGAAAAAGGCCTAGCTGAAGCACTAGCCACAGCTCCACTGAGTCTACTTAATTTTACTCACATATTGGAACGTTCTCTGTTCTGTACCAAATTATTAGATACTCTGTGCTCTGCTAAGTGGTCTATTACAGAAACAGTGCTATTTTATATTTCTGTCTAAATATTATTTTAAAGAAAATGAAAACCACCTGGATTTGCTTGCAACTTCCTTCTATTTCCTAATAACATCTTTTACATAAATTTCTTTTCATTTTTAAAGGGTAGATACATTGCCTCAAAAATAACAGACTGAATCTAAGCCAGGAATTCTTAACCTAGGGCTTTTGAATGGGTTTCACAAGGTGTGTAAAGCCCCTAAAATTGCACACACTTTTTGGGAAGAGAGATCTTTGTTTTCATCAGATTCTCAAAGGGATTGGATGGATGGTTGGTGTGTTCATTCATACAAGTTTTATGGGGCACCGACAGTATGCTAGCCATTGTTTTAGGTACTGGGGCACTTTACAGCATAAAGAAACTGAAATCACAACTTTCAGAAAATTTACATTCTAATCAGAAAGGAAAAGGAAAGGAGGCAGATAGCAAACAAGTAAAATCTACGATATGAAAAATGGCGATAAGTACTCTGAAGAAAAATCAAGCAAGGAAGGGGGACAGGAAGTGTGAAGGGAGCAGGTATCAAACAGTCACACTGACTAATGCCATGTCAAAATACCTTCTTTTCCTTTCTTTCTTTCGGTTGTCCCAACCAACTCCTCTCCCATTTTCTCTCTCAAGGGTGAGAGTGGGAGAGGAGAAGGAACTCAAAATACCTTCACTTTCTAGAAATTTCATAATCTAAAAACTTTCAAATCCTCAAAAAAATATTTTTTAAATACTTTTTTATGTTGAAAAAAAATATATATATATATTTAGAATTAGGCAGCTGGACTCTGTTTTGAATGTATGCCTTTTTCTCTCCATTAGGCCCTATCAGGGTGTTAACCTTGGCCACATCAATGTCATAGAGCTTCTTTACAGCTTGTTTGATCTAGTGTTTGTTGGCCTTGACATCCACAATGAACACAAGTGTGTTGTTGTCTTCAATCTTCTTCATGGCTGACTCAGTGGTCAGAAGGAATTTGATGATGGCATAGTGGTCAAGATTATTTCTCCTGGGGGCTCTCTTCCAAGGATATTTGGGCTGCCTCTGGATCCTCAACCTCTTGGGTTGCCAGAAGGTAGGTGACGTGTGGATCTTCTTTTTGTGGCTGTGCAGACCCTTCAATACTGCCTTCTTGGCCTTCAAAGCTTTTGCTTTGGCTTAGCTTTGGGAGGAGCAGGAGCTTCCTTCTTAGCTTTATGCGCCATTTTGGTGAAAAGGGTCTACAAGGCCCTAAAAATATGCTTTTATAGGGGCTGGGGTTGTGGCTCAGTGGTAGAGCGCTCGTCTAGCACGTGAGAGGCCCTGGGTTCGATCCTCAGTACCACATAAAAATAAATAAATAAAAATAAAGGTATTGTGTCCAACTACAACTAAAAAATAATATATATATATAAAGCACCTTTATATCTCCATAGTTACTTTTGGGCTATTTTACAAGCAATATAATTAAAAGTGATGATGGAAAAATAAATGTCTAACAAAAACTTCTCACATGTCATGATGCCAGAACATTTTAGTCTTTTTAAATTGATTTACTCAAAAAATAAATTGCCAATTTCTTTCAGTCTCTTGTGAACAATTACTCTTTCACTTATGTTTCTGTCTTTAATATTCAAGAAGCCATTCCTCTTCAGTGTTAAAAGCCAGGGATCTCAGTGCAGTGCATATAAGCATATATAAGTACAATTATAATTTAATGAGGGAAGATTTTAAATGTCAGAGAAAAATTTCAAAAGAGATATCAGTTCTTTCCTAGATCAGAAGAGTGGTCATATAGCATCTGGAACACTCTAGAACAGGAAAGAGATATTCAGCCACAGAATGGTCTGCTATCTTTAAAAAGTACCTCAACCTACCTTTAGCTTCTAGTTCAGCATGAACTAGAAGGCCTTCTGATAGGATATTTAAAAAAATATAATATCATGAAAAGGAGTCACTCACTTTGTTTGAATGAAATAAACTCTAGGATCACTTATGACTGTGTCTATGATTAGATATTGATGACATTAATATTTAATGTCATCTAGGAAATGTTCTAAAATTGGGCTGTGGTAATGACTGCACAACTCTATAAATATGCTAAAAATCACTGAGCTGTACACTTATGTTAGTTTATTTCATGGTCTACAAATTATGTCTCAGTAAAGTTGAAAAAGAACTAGTAGAGAAGGGGTGAGAAGTATGTCGACATATAGATAACTAGTGAAGCTGGGTAATGGGGTTCATTATATTACTCCATCACTTTTGTGTAAGTTTGAAAATTAAAAAACTTTTTTTTCTTTTTCTTTTTTTTTTTTGGTGGGGTGGGTATAGAGGATTGAACCCAGGGTACTAAATAGCTGAGCTACATTTTCATTTTTTATTCTGAGACAGGGTCTCACTAACTTAGTACGGCTGGCTTTGAATTTGCAATCCTCCTGCCTCAGCCTCCTGAAGCACTGGGATTACAGGTTTGTACTACCATACCCAGCTAAGTTTACAAACATTAAATTTCATCTGGAAAAAACTATCTTTGGAAAATAAAACAAAGATTCTGAAAAGTGCTGGGGTTTGAACTGAGGGGACCAAATCCAGATACCACACTGTTCACCTTATTACTGCTTCTTGGTGGGCTAGTTTGAAATCCATTCTGGAAAAGGGTGGGATATAAGCAAATTCTGAATATAAATATTTAAAAGAGCTCAAGAACAAAATTATGAATAATATTTTTACTACACTGGAAATATTTCATCATGTGTAATGCCAGTATTTCATTTATTTACTCAACCTTTATTGAGTACATGAAATAACTCTTGGTATTATAAAGAACAAAAACTAGAAAACAGGAGATCAGAAAAAAAAATTAAAATCTACCAATATTAGTGAGAACTGTATCAACACTTAGTAATTTCACTCCCAGGTATCTAACCAACAGAAAACAAAACATCTGTCAATGTAAAAACTAGTACACAAATGCTTACAACAGTGTTATTCATAAAAGCCAAAATGTAGAACCATCCTAAATATCCCTCAATTGATAAGTTAATAAAGAAAAGATGGTGCAGTCATATAATGAAACATTATTTAGCAATAAAAATGAAACATAAATACAAGAAATTACACTTATGAGTCCTGAAAACATTATGCTACGTGAAAGAAACCAGTCACAAAAGACCATGCATATTTTAGGAAATATCCAGATTAGGCAAATCCATAGAGACAGATAGTAGACTCCAGGGTTTGGGAAACCTAGGCAGTGACTGGGGTTGGGTACAGGGTTTCTTTTGTGGCAATTAACTATTCTAAAATTAACTGAGGTGTTGGTTGTATAACTATGCAAACATACTAAAAACCACTGACTAGTGTATTTTAAATGAATTAACTATATGGTATGAGAATTCTATCTTGATAAAACAGTTAAAACAATAACAAAACCCCCTAAAACTAAAAGACACTATATCAGAAAGAATAAGGAATAAAAGAGGGAATAAGCATATATCCCCTGAGCAAGACTGAATCCCTTGGAAGAAACAGTATCCTGCTCACTTTTGTACCCCTATGCCTACAACCTAGGAAACAGGCCAACACCCTGAATAAATAAAACAATCTAAACAAGCCTAGGGTCTCAACTACACAGAGAAGAAATTGAAGTGCTGAACCTGTGCATGGGAAGTGTGGTGGGTTACTATGTTTACATAGACAGGACCACATTTATAGTTTTCAAGGCATTTTGGTATTAATTCTTAAAATTTTATGTACAAATATGTGTAAGACAAAGTAGACTAATGGGCTGGGGCTGTAGCTTAGTGGCAGAGCACTTGCCTAGCATGTGTGAGGCACTGTATTCCATCCTTAGCACTGCATAAAAAAACTAAAGAAATAAAGGCATGCTGTCCATCTACAACTATTAAAAAAAAAAAAAAAAAGTAGACTGAAGTAGTCTTTCTGCACACCTGTACTGAGGACGTTGCTGACAGCTGGTGGAGCTGAGCTAATAGAAAGTCCAGACAGACCCTGTTCAATTCCTGTAGTTCCTGGTGGTGACAAAGATGGGGGATTGACTGAAGACAGCTGGACCTTCCAAAAAAGAGAAAAAAGGAAAATCAAGTTAGTTTAAAAGAATATGTGAGCACTGCC
This sequence comes from Ictidomys tridecemlineatus, assembly GCF_052094955.1. Classification (NCBI taxonomy): domain Eukaryota; kingdom Metazoa; phylum Chordata; class Mammalia; order Rodentia; family Sciuridae; genus Ictidomys; species Ictidomys tridecemlineatus. Next base: position 139,720,353 of record NC_135483.1, on the reverse strand, counting down.
TCTCACCTGCCCTACAGATGAACACTTGGATCACATACTAGCTGTCCAAAATTTTACCTGGCACTTCTGCATTAGACACTGCTTACTAATTTTGACTATACTTATGCTCCATCCTGTCACTTCCCTTCTCTGAATGCATAGCTTCTAGCCCCAGTTACACATATTGGCCTAGCTAGCTATACCCATACGAGGAGAGATTTTCCTCTTTCCCTTCTTAGACACCTGGAAATCATTTTATTCAATTCTTAAACATGCTGCTAATTATTCCTCTGTGAATTCTCAAGTTTTTAAAAAATATTTTCATGGCTCATGGAAGAAATCAGCAAGAAGTCTTAACAGATTTCTTAAGTTTCTCAAGATTTCTAACTCCCTAAATAAATTTAATCTTTTCTCATCAATGAATAAAAATGGCCCTGGATCTCTACCTGTTGTGGGAGGCTATACTCCATATGAACACCACAGATGGGCAGTGTTACTTCCAATTACTCCAACTTCTGCCAGTTCTGGTGCCCCTCACTGCATTCCAACAGCTTGTATTCTGACCCTTTCCCCAGCTGTCATTTTACCACTTGGTCTACTAAGACCAACTTTAGAGGTTCACCTGAGACCAAAAGCACTGATTGGGGGTGGGAGAGATGGCGATAGAGCTGGGACATGTAACTACGCTGGCTCTGGCCTTGAGCCCATGCTGGGAGTCGGGTGAGAAGGGATGAAGATTCTTGGTAGCTTCACTTTGTCTAGAACAGGGGATGGCTGATTTGTACCACAAAATGACAGTGGCACCAGCCTGGTCTTTACATTTTCTTTCTGGGTGTCTGGTTTTTCCTTAGTTATACATGCTGTGATGCCTACCTAAGAAACAATTAAAAATCCTATATACCTGCTCAAATACCTAGCTCTCTTTGCATATCAATCAAGTTTCCTTAAATAGTACACATCAGTGAGACTCCCTTATCCCCCACCACTCACTTGGTGTGCCCTGTAATTCAAGTTTCTGAAATGGCCCTCCCTCAGGACATCCTTCTGCTCCTCTCACCTGCCTTCTCTGCAGCACCTTCCTGGCTGACCACACCCGCGTGCTTGAAGCTTTCTTCTCCCTCTGGCTTCCTCCTAAGCATCCTTTGATTGATTCCCTTTCTCAATCCATTCAGATTTTCAAAATCTTAACTTTAGTCCTCTAACCAGGCAGGCCCAATCCCTCAACAATCATCAATATACACTAGGTTGAATTATCTGCTCTTTGTTGATGATTCCCAAATCTGCATCTCTAGTTCTGTTCTCTTTCCCAACCTTCATTAGGATACCTTCCAGAAACCTCAAGTTCAACATGATTATCAATACTTAATTCATTATCTGCCCTTATCTCAACTGTTGCTACCAACATATGCACTGACACATTTGATTTGTTTTAGTGGAAATGTCTTGAGCTATTCAGGCAGTAATATCATCTTACCTCTGTAAACCCATCTTTAAGAGGAGTAATAGGTGTACCAGTCATTTGTCCTGGAAGAGAAATTTTCTTTCCTTCTTCAAATGGGCGTGTAGGTATTCGATGCAAATAACCATAACCAATGCCACATCCTAGGCTATAAAAACATTTTTTCTTAAGGTCACTGCTATCAATCACAGTTTACATTTTTTTTGAGGTTTTGAAATGTAAATCACTCAGACATATTTCCATCCTTGTAAATAAGGTCGCCTTGCTGTCCACCCTCTATGAACAGCACACCTCTCTCCACCACAGACACTATCTGTGTCTGTGCACCCTAATATTTTCCCCCAAGCTTTTATAGCCATTGTATGCCATGACTACCAATTTGTTTATTGTATTTCTCCCTCAATAAAGTGTTAAAACCTGTAAGGGCAGAGACCTTGTTTGTTTACTGCCTTGACAGTTCCTGGCACATGTAGACAATTATTTGCTACATGGTGACAGTCAACCAATATGTTATACACATCAGGGATGGGGCTGTGGCTACAGCGTTTGCCTAGCATGTGTGAGGCACTGGGTTCAATCCTCAGCAACACATAAAAAAATAAAAGAAATAAAATAAAGGCATGTGTCCATCTACAACAACAACAACAACAAAAACAGGTATGGTGACACATGCCTATAATCTTGGTTATTCAGGAAGATCACAGGTTCAAGACTAGCTGGGCAACTTGATGAGACACACCCTCTGCCAAAGAAAGGGTTGAGGGTAAAGCTCAGTGGTAGAGTGCTTGCCTAACATGAGAATCCCTGGTTTCAAATTCCAGTACTGTACAAAAGAAATAAAAGCAAAAATAAATAAATAAATAAATAAAATTAAAAAAAGAGAATTATTGAGGAGGAATTTTTTGAGGAGTCTTAGTATAAATTAATACCTTATTTCAAAACAAATGTAATCAATGCTTACAATACATCTGAATGGAAAGGTTAAACAGTCAAAACTCAGCCTAAAAAATGATCTTACCTGCCTTCTCCACCCCATGCAGAATTTGGTGTAATAATCACTTCTCGACAATTATCAGTGTCTGTGTTGTACACATAAAGCTTCAGTGGTTTTGCTTCATGTGTTTCAATAAGGCTGAATAGATCTTCAGACTGCAAAACCGTCATCGGAGAAAAAAGTTTTTAAATATAATAATATTTCAAATCAGTTGCTTTCAAACCTGGCTACGATCAAAATCATCTGGGAAACATTCTTAAAAAAAAAAAAAAAGTCAGATTCTGGGCTCTGCCCCAGACACTGAAATCATTTTTTGATATGCCACGAAAGATTTCATTCAATGTACAATGCAATATATTATCTCAAGAAAGGCCTACTACATTTCTGTACATCAGTAACAAATCTTCAGAAAGAGAAACTAGGAAAACCACCCCATTTACAATAGCTTAAAAAAAAAAGACTTAAGAATAAACTTAACGAAAGAGGTAAAGACCTCTACAGTGAAAACTACAGCACACTAAAGAAAGAAATTAAAGAAGACCTTAGAAGATGGAAAGATCTATCTTGTTCTTTGATAGGTAGCATTAATATTGTCAAAATGACCATACTACCAAAAGCATTATACAGATTCAATGCAATCCCAATCAAAATCCCAATGACATTCCTCATAGAAATAGAAAAAGTAATCATGAAATTTATCTGAAAAAATAAGAGACCTGAATAGCCAAAGCAATCCTTAGCAAGAAGAGTGAAGCTGGTGGCATTACTATTCCAGACCTTAAACTACACTACAGAGTTATAAAAACAGCATGGTATTGACATCAAAATAGACCTGTAGACCAATAGTACAGAAGAATAGAGAACACAGAGACTAACTCATATAACTACAGTTATCTTATATTAGACAAAGGCACCAAAAACATATATTGGAGAAAAGATAGCCTCTTAAACAAATGGTGCTGAGAAAACTGGAAATCCACATGTAACAAAAGGAAATTAAACCTCTATCTCTCACCATGCACAAAACTCAACTCAAAGTGGATCAATGACTAGGAATTAAACCAGAAACCTTGCACCTAATAGAAGAAAAAGTAGGCCCAAATCTCCATCATGTGGGATTAGGCCTCAACTTCCTTAATAAGACTCCTATACTGCAAGAATTAAAACCAAGAATCAATAAATGGGATGAATTCAAACTAAAAAGCTTCTTCTCAGCAAAAGAAACAATCAGTGAGGTGAGTAGAAAGCCTGCAGAATGGGAGCAAATTTATACCACAAGCACATCAGATAGATAGAACACTAATCTCTAGGATATAGAAAGCACTCAAAAACCTTAAACCAAAAACAAACAAACAAACAAAAAAACCCATAAACAACCCAATCAAATGGGCCAAGGAACTGAACAGACCCTTCTCAGAAGAGGATATAAATCAATCAACAAAATGTTTAACATCTCTAGCAATTAGAGAAATGCAAATCAATCTCACTCCATTTAGAATGGCAGCTATCAAGCATACAAACAACAATAAGTGTTGGTGAGGATGTAGAGAAAAAGGCACACTCATACATTGCTGGTAGGACTAGTACAGCCAATCTGGAAAGCAGTATGGAGATTCCTTGGAAAATGTGGAATGGAACCACCATTTGACCCAGCTATCCCACTCCTCGGTTTACACCAAAGGACATAAAAACAGCATACTATAGAGACACAGCCATTATCAATGTTTATGGCAGTATAATTCACATTAGGTAAATTGTGAAACCAACTTAGATGCCCTTCAGTAGATGAATGGATAGATAAACTTTGGTGTATACACACACACACACACACACACACACACACATATACAGCATTAAATGAGATTAAATCATGGCATTTGCAGTAAATGGATGGAGTTAGAGAAAATAATACTAAGTGAAGTAAGCCATCCCAAAAAACCAAAGGCTGAATGTTTTCTCTAATATGAGGATGCTGACTCATAATAGCAATGGAGGAGAGCATGGGAGGAATGGAGGAACTTTAGATAGGGCAAAGGTGAGGAAGGGGAAGGGAGGGGGCAAGGGGGTAGGAATGATGGTGGAATGAGTTAGACACCATTACCCTAAGTACATGCATGAAGACAGAAATGGTGTGAAAATACATTGTGTATAACCAGTGACTTGAAAAATTATGCTCTATATGTGTAATATGAAATTAAGTACATTCTGTCATCATGTATAACAAATTAGAATAAATAAATAATTTAATTAAAAAAAGGCCTACTAAGTGTAAGGCTTGAGCCCAGTCCATAAGACCTAGTCAGCATTCTTATTCAAACCCCTGTATCCTCAAGTTCTACATATTCTCCTTTTACTCTCCATTATTTAAACCTGATAGCTAGCTGGGTGCAGTGGTGCATGCCTGTAAGCCCAGAGGCTTCGGAGGCTTAGGCAGGAAAACCGCAAGTTTAAGGTCAGCCTGGGAAACTTAGTGAGACCCTGTATCAAAATAAAAAATAAAAATGCTGGGGATGTAGCTCAGTGGTAAAGAGCCCCTAGGTTTAACCCTCAGAACAAAAACAAGCAAGCAAACAAAACAACAAACAAATATAAAGCCTGGTTATTCTGGCACCTTATTTTTTCTCATCTTGAATTGGTAATATATACTTATGCCAGCTAATGGATTTAGAAAAGGACCTGACTAATACACCTGAGCCAATTCTGTAATCTTGAAAAGGAAAAAGGAGATGATGTAGCACTTCAAGGGGGGCATAAAAAACAAAAGGGGAAGAAAAAATGAAATTGATGACTAAAATGAAGATTTGATTTAGTTTTAAGGCACATAAGAAATTTTGTATATCATATACATAAAATCTGTGCAACTGCCATAAGTATGTGTTTTTCCTCATAATATACCTAATAAGATACCTCCCAGATGTTCCATCAAACACTGAAGCATAAGCTATCTTGATCAGCAAAGAACAAAATTTTCAATCTAAATGGAAAGCATGCAAACATTCTTCTGAGTCCACACACAATGAGAAAGTACTAGAAGATAATTCATTAACGAACACATTAATTACCTCATTCATGACCATATCTGCTCCAATGATATAATCGCTGTGCGGTCTAAGACCTGCCAGTGCTGCAGGAGAATTTGATTCTACTTCCTAGGATGACACAAAAACACATCCTAAAATTAATACATATAAAGTAATGCTCCAAGTTTTATAGCCACTATTTTTAATTATAGTTAAGAACCCTAGAAATCTATCTATCTTACTTATTGGAAATAATGTTAGAAGTCAGAAACTAGAATTTAAAACTTTCAAGACTAAAAATTATATAATATTTTTCAAATATTATTTAAAATATTTCTGTAGCTTTCTGCTTAACACATCTTATTCTAACAGATACATCATTAGAAAGCATTCTTAGGTTTTGATATTTGCATCTCCTCACATTTTTTAAAAAAATCAATCTATATTTAAGGGCTGGGAATGTGGCTCAGTGGTAGAGCACCTGCCTGGAACATGTAAGGCCCTCAGCATCACATAAATAAATAAATAGATAGATAGATAGATAGAAATGAAAATATTGTGTCCATCTACAACTAAAAAAATATTTAAAAAGAAATCAATCTATATTTAAAAAGCAATAAGCGATGATTTATTATGATCTCCCCAAACTGGAGATAATCACTGTTACAAACACCTTTCCACACTGCTTGTTCCACTGCAGGTAATAGTTCATGGTCGTACCTACCAATACATGCCAGACATTTTCGTTTGCTCCGTCAAAGCTGCAGAATCGAATGCTCACTCCCAATAAGCCCTGGCCACCCCACAAGTTGCTTGGTGTGACTGAGGTCTCTCTCAGCTCCAGGGTTTTGCTGCTGTAGATGAGCATCTTGACAGGCTTTTCAACATTTGCTTTCAGTAGATCCTTCAGAGTATCATTGTCTTTATTCTGTGAACACACAGAAATCACATTTTTTAAGAAATGTAACTATTCTTAGTGTAAGTATTCTACAGCTCTCAAGGAATAATATCAAATTTATATAAATATAACATTCATCAGGCAAAAGTTTCATCAACATTCAAATATTCCTTTATATACAAAATGTCAAGAAGTTAAGAACAACTCTTATGTTGGTACTATCTTTAAACTGACCTTTTGTTTTTTTTACTGATCTATTTGTTTTTTGTTTTTTATTGATTTTATTTTTTAAATACATGACAGTGGAGTGCATTACAATTTTTATTACACATATATAGCACATTTTTTATGTCTGTTTGTATATAAAGTATGTTGACACCAATTCATGTCTTCATACATGTACTTTGGATAATGATGTCTATAACATTCCACCATCATTGCTAACCTCCTGTCCCTGACCCCCAACTTCCCTTCCCACCCCTCTGCCCTATCTAGAGTTTGTCTATTCCTCCCATGCTCCCGCTCCCTACCCATTATTGGTCATAAACTAACCTTTTTTCTAATAGTTGAGTATGGATTATAGAATTTTCATCTCAACATTATTTACAGTGATCAAGGGCTTCAGTGATTAAAAACAAAATATACTATAATCAGATTACTAACACAATTGCAATGACTTTGATGTCACAATCTAAAATATCTACTGTGGTTAAAGTTTAATTTTGAACTTTGCTTCTAAATATATACTTTATTATTTATTAGGAGCCGGAAGGAAAAGAAAATGGAAAAAGAATATTAAATATTTTATTAGATAAATGAATAAAGGCCATTATGTCAGAGTGTTGGTAAGTAATGAACAAAACTTTAAGTCTATTAGGAACAAACAAACTAATCAAGTATCTATTGTCATAAGATTCCTTTGCTGATAGGACATGATTTCCTTCCTGTAGGGCTTTATTATGGGTAAAATGAAATGATTTATAAAAACTAGTTTTTAATTCTGTACTTTTGGAGAACATCTTTTGGTTCTAATAAAATTATGTGTATGTCATGAATTTAGCCCCAAGAAAACATTTAGTAAAACATTTTACTAATCCATTTGCCAAAATGTTCAAAAGTCTACCACCTTTAAAAACAATCCTTTATATCTTAATTATTTCTTTCGGCTTATAAAAATCAAATATTTAACATATAAAGTAAAAGACTGCAGTGATTGTACTCCCCCCCTAAGGTAATCACTGGGGTGTGAGGCACTGTATAGATTTGACATTTTAAAGTTTACCAACCTGTGATTATTTCTAAAAATTAACATCATACTCTAAATAATCTAAGTAATTAATAAACATCCATCCCAGATAATAAGAAAAATTCCATTTCCAAAAGATCACAAAGTACTATAGACAAAACTAACAAAAAGCCAAACTTACTAATCTTGAACCATTAATAGAAACAATAAAGTCAAAGAAAGGCTCCAGTCCAGCTCTATGTCCTGGGGAATTTTCTTGTACCTATAAAAACAAAATATTAAAAATGTAAACCTTAATTTAAAATTGTAAGCTAAATTTCAATAGCTATCCTTTTTCAGTAAAAATAGATTAATTTCATTAACAATGAAATACAGACACATGCTAATTCTTGCATTTCTCTTCATCTCTCCCAGAGAATGCCTTTCAGCTCTTTAAATTCTACTCACTTTTTAAGTTTATCTCCTATATGAGGTTGTCCCTTTATGGCTCTATTTCCACATTACTTTCTCTTTTTTAGAGAGGAAGATGCCACTCCTCCAGCAATTAGTAAACAGTTAATCATTACAACTGAGCAAAAAATTCAAGCATTATTCCTTGACTGTCAAGGGACTGTCAAGATAGTCATCTGCTGAGAAACAGGTGAGAAGAGAAACACAGCCCTCTAATCGAGGACCAAAGAGGGTAGCTTTATAATGGAGATATAGGAATCTAAGGAGAAAGTCTGAAATGGATTAAAATTGATTATCCAGTCTCTAAATTTCCAGTAATATTAGTAGCTAGTAATAGAAATATGACCAATATAATCAAAATGTGAATACAATCAACTTTATATTTCCTTTTTTTAAAAAATATTTATTTCTTAGTTCTCGGCAGACACAACATCTTTGGTGGTATGTGGTGCTGGGGATCGAACCCGGGCCGCACGCATGCCAGACGAGCACGCTACCGCCTGAGCCACATTCCCAGCCCTTATACTTCCTTTACTAAAATAATTTTCACAATTGTCTAAAGGATTTTTACTTTGTTACCTGTTATTAAGTACTGTCAAAACTATCATACAAAAGCAAAAAGTCTGCACCAATATTTTTGATTTTCTATAACAATCCACACAGTTATAATAGTCAATTCTAAAGCTATGCAAATAAAAGATACACATTCATCTATACATAAAACTGTAGCTATTTACACAGTAACAAATCATTTTAATGCTTTAAAAATGGAACTCAGATTGTTCCCAGATACATTCCTCTAATGCCAATGTCAATCAGAATTGTTCATTACTTCTTGAATTAGTGTTACCTTCTATCTATTTACTTTAAATCATATTATCACTGTACGAAGGAAGAAAAACTAAATTCTCTTTTCTTTTTTTTTGGCCACAGTAAACAGAAAGATGGTTCAATATTTACTAAAACTGTTTGATCTTGCATTATGTACATTTCCTGCAAATTTAGAACTAAAACCTTTTCATAATGAAGTTAAATATCAAAGGAGTTCATTATTTAAAGGTATTAGCTCTAATAAAAAAATCAGTATATACTGTTTTCTTTTCTTATGCTCAGTTATTTCCTATTCTATGTATTAAACAAAATATCTAGAACCCAAGGAACAGAAAGAATTCCCCCCACCCCAATGACAACTCTGAACGGGAAAGTGGTGGCTGCCTGGATCTATAAGTCACTACCACCTGGGAGTCACCTCTACCAGGCATGAAATGATTGGCCATTACGTGGCCATCAGTTAGAAGAGAAACTCCTCAGGTATGAAAAGGGGATTGATGGTACAGATCCCTAGAGTCCTAGGAGTTTCATTTAAAGGGTCCATGTCTAGTCATCTGGTTATCTAATTATCTAATCTAATGTTTCCAAATGACCATTAATAGCATTTTATCTAGAAGGCAACTAGTTCATCATCAGTTTTAGACTTCACTGAATTTGTCAACTTTATCTTTTTGTTAAAAAGACTAACGACAACACTTTTGTAATGTCATCACTGACTCAGAAAGTTGACCCTACACAATGATTCTTATCATGCCACCTTCTGAGTATAAAGTTTAAACTATTTCTCTGAAATGGAAAGCTTTTAGGATCAGGTGTACCTCTGATAACTCAAAAAGGATCCAATAGTTAAGTGTGAATTTTAAAACAAATAAAATTTAAATAATTCTTCCCTAAACTCTATTTTTCCATTTCATTTGCTACAAATATTGATTTCCTGTTTCTAATGGGCCTTGAAATTAATTTCTTCCCCAAATTTATTTATATCATTTATAAATAAGTAGGTATCTTAATTAGTGCTAGGAAACCAGCAGGGGGAGCCCTAGAAAATGCTCTTTGCCTCTACATTTGAAGGAAATTTCCTATATTTCACAGCATGGATAAATACAGCAACTAAACATGTGCACAGGCAAACTTCTTTTGCAATATTATCCACTGATAAGAATCTCTTAGGCACCTCATCTCGCCAGCATTGAATTACTAATTCAATACCTTCTGTCTCCTATAAGATTTCTTGATAGTTAAAATTTATCTTCTGCTTTCTTCAGTCCATTTTAATTAAGTGGTTTACAAATATATTTGGCTCCATAGGTCATTTAACACTTATTATTGAGCCAAACACCATAGCAATTTAAGATGAGCAGACTCAATGTAAAAATTTAATAACTAAGACTTTAGAGTTTAAAAAAATCTGTACAGTGCAAACATAAAAGTTCAGAACATACTGATTTGGTTTCAAGCTGTGGTTCTGCCCACTTAGTTGGGTGAGCTTGGGAAATTTCATATGCTTCTCTGGGCCTCAATTCCTCATTTGCAAGTAAGGGATAATATTATCTACTTTACAAGAATGCTGTAAAAATTCAATGAACTAAACTTTGTGAAATGCCATCTCAATCTCTAGCTTACGACAGGAGCCCTATAAAACTTAAGGTCATCCCCTAACTCTGCAAACACTATCTGAGGGCAATTTTTTTGTAACCAATCAATACCTGGATATAAGGTTATTTTTCCAACCATCTATTAAGTATCTCTTACTCCTTAAAAAAGAAAACAAAAAATATTTATGTTATTCAGCTGGTAAGAGAAGACAATTTTTTTAAATGTCACCTCTCAAAAATCAATTTAGATAGGTAGCAGATCTAAAGGTCCAAGAGGAAAACCATATAACTTTTAGAGAAAAACACAATACTTGAGGTCTTTAAGTAGGCAAAGGCTTCCTAACACTGACAAAAAAAGCATTGTCAACCAAATAAACTCAAGAACTTACTAAATTCTTTTTTTTTTTTAAAGAGAGAGTGAGAGAGGAGAGAGAGAGAGAGAATTTTTAATATTTATTTTTTAGTTGGCGGACACAACATCTTTGTTGGTATGTGGTGCTGAGGATCGAACACGGGCCGCACTCATGCCAGGTGAGCGGGCTACCGCTTGAGCCATATCCCCAGCCCCAATATACTAAGTTCTGAAGAATTCAAGAATTATACTAAACTAAGATCGTCTGTTCATCAAAAGGTACATGGTGAAAGTGAAAAGATACATATCCGACAAAGGAATCCAGAGGAAACTAGTGGGAATGTAAAATGGTAAAGCCAATGTGGAAAATAGTTTGGCAGTTCCTCAAAATATTAAACACATTGTTATTGTATGACCCCAACAATTCCATTCCTAGATATACAACTGAGAGAAATGAAAATACATGTCTACAAAAAAACTTGTACACAAATTTCATACATATTAATTATAACAGTCAAAAAGTAGAAACAACCCAAACATCCCTCAGTGGATAAATTGCATAAATAAAATGTGGTATATCCACATAAAAAGGAATGAAATACTGTATTGATACATGCTAGGACAAGAACCTTGTATGACATTAAAACCTTCTATGACATTAAAAACATTAATGAAATGAAAGGTCTACAACAATACACACCATGAATAAATTTCACAGGCAAAATTTGAGCAAAAGAAGCCAAATACAAACGAATACATACCACTTGGTTCCATATACACCAAATACAAGAATAGGTCAAACTAATTCTATGCTGCCAGAAATCAGGATAGTAGATAATATTCACACGGGGGAGGTGGGGTGTGTGTGAAATGTAACTAAAAAGGGATGGGAAACGGTACATTTATGTGTACACCATTAACATAAAGTTTTTAGACATTCTTTCTTTACCAAAAAAGTGGAAATGAAATACTATAACCTAAGAACATATCCCACACCTCACCTAAAGGAACAATTTGAGAACCTACAATTAAGTCAAAAAGGATTCTACATAGTCAATATTAAGACCACAAAATAACTTGGTCTAATGCTCACTGTTCTTTAAAAGAACGCTTCAGGACCACTCTCAGGCTCCACTGACATTTATTTTACATAATTTAGCTATATGACTTCCAAGCCACCAACAGTGAGAATGATAGGCAAAAGAAGTGAAAGAGGAAAGAGATACTATTACCACATAGTAGTGAGTAGTTACTGTGTGCGTATATATAAGGTATGATTAGATAGTGTCTTATAGAGAACAAAGAGATACAAAAGTTTGATATTATTTACAGAATTTTTTGTGATAGTGGAAATGTTCTGTATGTGTACTGTCCAATCAGGCAGCCATTAGTCACATGTGACTGACAAAGCATTTGAAATGTGGCTAGTGAGATTGAGGGACTAAATTTTTAATTTCATTTAATTTTAATTAATTTTACATTTAAGTTTAAAAAGTCATATGATGCTAAAAGCTACAGTACCAGACAGCCCAAGTCTTCATGATAACTACATGTATTTCAACACATCATTAACTGATGGTCATAATAACAATTAAGATACAGAAATGCAGTTTGGTGGTAGAGCACTGGCCAGCATGCACGAGGCCCTGGGATTGATCCTCACCACCCACCCCTACCCCAATAAAGTCACAAAGGGGTTAAATGATACTTAGCACCTATTCATGATGTTGGGGAAAACATGTAATAAACTGTAAACACAGATTTTTAAGAAACCAGTATGAACAGTTATATACTACTCGTTCTAAATACTTGACATTCTGGAAAAGGCCAAATCAAGGAGTCAGTAAAAAGATTAGTGGTTGCCTGAGGTGAAATTTGCTAAACATTTTTAACCCCTCAATAAGCAAAAATTAGCTGCTTATGATGAGATTGCACAGTAAAGGAGAATCCCTATTACATGAAAATAAATTAGCACCAATGATTAGAAGCTGGGTTTCTGAACCACTACTTCTCAGAAATAATCTCTTGTGGTGTCAATTTAACTAAAAGCAAGTAGTTTCAGTTCTGAAATTAGTGAGTCAAAGACAGGATAAACAACAAAACATGTCAAACAGAAAAAATGTAAAAAAAATCATGACATAATAAGGATCAGTATTTTTCATGACATAGTAGTATGGACTGGATACAAAAGAAATTTTTCTTTCTTTGAGCTGTAATGCAATTTAAATTTGAAAAACTGTCCTACAAGATATAATTAACCTTTTTGTTCAATCAAGTTCCAGGTAATAACCAATCAAACTTTTGACTTTTCCCTCTTCTTATGATCCTAGATCTGAAAGTATTACCAGATTTAGACTTAAAACAACAACAACAATAACACCAAAAACAAACAAACAAAAAAAAACCCAGTCTTGTTTTATAGACCTTGTTGTTCTTTCCTGTTGCTTTCTAGTGACACATCCATCTTTTTTTCTAGGATTAAGACTTCAAATATTACTATTCTAAAATAGGTTTGAGACATTTACATGAACCTTTTTTTTCTCTGCCAATTCTTTGATTAGAAGAGGGAGGAAGGAACTGCAGAGTAGCAAAACAGAAGGGAAGAAAAGTTTGGATGGAGTAGATTAGAAATTCTCCTAAATACATTGGTCTATTTACTTATGTATCCTTCTGAGGTATACAGACCTGCTACCTTAAAGTAACAAAAATGGAAAACCACAAGGTTACTTTCTGAACACAGGAGGTTAAGTGGAATGCAACTGTTTCCTTTTGATTATTGTACCATGCAGTCCTCATCAAATGTTCATAAGTCCCTTTGAATGACTTTGTCTTCCATCATCATTTCCTCTAGCTTAGTTTAATATCAGCACTCTCACTTCTGCACCATATTTAAAAAAAGGAGAGATGCTAAGACTAGAAAATAAATTCAACCCAAGTAACACCTAAGTGACTCACTTAGGTGAATAGTTCACTCACACTCATATGTGTGAGTAGTCACATTATATGTGCATGTGCTCAGGTGATCAAAATGATGGGAAAAGATCTGCAAATGTGATATAATGAAAAGAAATCCTAAATCCTTCATAGTTATAAAAGTTAGTTTCAGGGGGATAAAGGCTACTTTATGACTGCAAATGGGCAAGATTCCCTGTTTGAGTCTTGACACAAATGTGCGGTAAATAATTTTGCAATAGACTAGAAGAGTTCAAACCTTACACACTAAGACATTTTTCTCACACATTCTTTCATAATAACTCAAAGGGTATGTCCTCCTGACACTGGCCCTATGACACAATTTCCAACATATAAAGCACTTTGAAATAAAATTTTAAGCTGGGTTGATGGCACAGGCCTATAGTCTCAGCCACCAAGAAGGCTGAGGCAAGAGGGTCACTTGAGCCCCTGAGTTCCAACATAAGGAAACCCTGCCACTAAAAACAAAAACAAAACAAACAAACCACTAATGGCAACTAAAAGGAAATAAAAATTGGTCTTTACATATACCAGCTTCCTAAAAAAGATTTGAACAATAGGAAAATAATATTGAAAGAAACTGAAGTCTGCTCCAAAAGAAGCCACTCTCACAACCAGCCACTCATTTTACTCTCTTCAAATATCCATTCAGATATTTGTTTCTTAGGGAAAGAAAACTTGCTATGTGACCTTGGACAAATCCTATTAATCTCTCTGTTCCTTTTCTCTTGCTGTAAATCTAGGAGATGGTAAGACTAATGACTCACCATGAAAAAAAAAAAAATCTGTCACTAAGCTATCTACAGATTCTACAATGAAAAAAATCAAATGTGGTAAGATCTTTAATTACAGAGACTCAAGTTATTTTAATGAATGTGCATAGTAACACTGCAGTAAAGCAGTGAGGAAGATACTAGCACCTACCTATGTTTTTAAAAACAGGCTTACAGTGGCACACACCTGTACCTGTAATCCTAGAGGTTTGGGAGGCTGAGACAAGATGACTGCAAGTTCAAAGCCAGTCTTAGCAACTTAGCAAGACCCTGACTCAAAATAAAAAATAAAAAACAGGGCGGGGCATGCAGCTCAGCAGTTGAGCACTCCTGGATTTGATCCCTTGTATCAAAAAACAAAACAAAACAAAAAAATTAATCAGAACATAACAGACTTACAATTTCCTGAAAAATGAGGATCCTTCGGTGTTGGAGACTATCATGCTAAGTGAAGTAAGCCAATCCCTAAAAAAGCAAAGGTCAAATGTTCTCTCTGATAAGTGAATGCTGATCCATAAAGGGGTTGGGGGAGATAGGAAAGATGGAGGAACTGTGATTGGGCAAAAGGGAGGAAGGGATGGGGAGAAGACATGGGGGCAGGAAAGATGGTGGAAAGAGATTGACCATTACCCTAGGTACATGTATGACTGCACATATGGTGTGACACTACATATGTACAACCAGAGAAATGAAAAGTTGTGCTGTAATTGTGTACAATGAATCAAAATGTATTCTGTTGTCATATATACCTAATTAGAATAAATAAATAAATAAATTAAAAAGAAAAAATGAGGATCCTTAAAGTTTAACAGGCAACATATGTATTTGTGCTTTGGTGAGTTGACCCAGAACTTATCTTTTAAATAGCAGTAAAGTATATGGTTAGTTATACAAAAGGTAGGTTGCTGATTGATAAAATGGAAATACTATTAAAAATATTTACAACTAGTGTATTTTAACTAGTATTGCCATGGCAATAGGGTTCTTAATGAATGATATAATAATACAAATGCTAATAATAAAGGTATCAACTAACATTTCTTGAATCTTCATCATATTCCAGATTATATGCTAAATGTTTTACAATATCTCATTTGATCCAAAGAATACCCACTGAAGTAGACAGTATTGTTTTAATAAAGAGATTCAACAGTGTTCAAAGTAGACAGTATTGTTTTAATAAAGAGATTCAACAGTGTTCAATTGTTTTCAAAATATTTTTGTATGTAATATTTAATGGGATTTTTAGTGAAAGAGGTGGAAGAGGCATTACTATTATCTCCAGACTAAAGTTTAAGATAAAAAGAGAAGTTCAAAGAAGTTCAATGGAAAGTTGCCCAAGGAAACACAATGAAGTGATGGAGCAGGGACTAGATTCCAGTTCCCAGTGTAGTCTCTGTTGGTCTACTAAGTCTCAATATATTCATGTCCACAAGATGACATGGGTCCTTATTTCTGAAAATGTGCTTGAATGATGTCTCACTGGTGCTAAGAAGGGGGAGAAAGAACAAAAGCCCTGCATCATTCTTCTTACGCTGCAATAAATTTACCTGTGATGCCAAGAGGAAAGTATATAGTCTCTAAGTAACTGTTTTGATTCTGAGTATTTCATTTTAAAAAACAAGCCATCTTATTTGATAATCATATTTCCCCAGGAAATTTACAGTCAGATACCAAAGCATATACTAAACCTTCACAAATATTTCCAGTTTAGATTATTAATAATTTATTAGAGAATCCATAAAAATAATATAATTCTCCCAGTAGAATATTAAGGGCAACAAAATAAATGTACTGATGTTCGTGATCATTCTAAGCTCAATTCTTATGAAAATTTCATAAAAAGTCCTGTTAAGTGTCTGTCCCAAAAGACAGAACCACCCCTATGTAATGTACTGCTTACCGAAACCAGAATTAATCCCTAACAGAAAGTGTCCTCAAAAGTGTTAGGCATTAAAACATACTTCATCATATAAAAATGAAATATATATAAGCAACATGATACTAATTTATCCAAGGTCTAGCAATATAGAGGAAAGTTTATGTTCAATGATGTAATTTCTTTTTTTCTTAATGATAGAATTTCCAAGTGTCCAAAGGTTCACATATTATAGTCCATGGCCTTAATAAACAAAAATATTCTGATTCCTACATTTGAAAGTAAGTTCAAAGAATGTTTATGAGCTAAAGAACTTCTTGAACGTCTACTAAAGAGACTAATTTTGGGAAGTAGGACAGAATATTCAGGTAGAGTCTCTATAAAGTTTTTCCAATTATAATTGGACAGCAAAATAAAATAATCCAAGTGTTTTCTGTTTACATATTGTTTTCAGAATGGATGAGAAAGAAGCTGCAATGAGATTTTTGTTTTTCAAAAGAGGGATAAGTTTAAAAAGTTTGAAACATTTCTTTAGAACAATAAAGAAAAATTATACCTATCAGATATTACAAATTAATTTTTTCAAAATAAGTATGAAATCAAAATCCCACTGCAGCAGAATTTCAGTAGATTAATGAGGCACCATTTTAAAAGAGCAGTTCCATCTAATAGTACATATGGTCAAGGTGTTACTTTCTTTTTTTTTGGTACTGGGGGTTGAATCCAGTGGAGGGCTTTACTATAGAGTTATACCCAGGAGAAACAGGTGTCCAGTTGGCCTTCAACTTGTGATTCTCCTGCCTCAGCCTCCCAAGTAGCTGAGTTTACAGGTGTGCACCACTGCACCCAGCTAGGTATTTTGTTTTCTATAAAAATAATTCCACTTGTGGGCACTTTGTCCTCTTAAGAAAACACCTAAATGCTGTCCAATTTGCAGCAAGTGACTCAGGGAATAAATGTCTGTTATTATACTGAAGACACACTGCATTTTAATAACCCTTCCTTTGAAACATCCATCACCTCAAAATCTCTCCTAGAGGAAATCATAGGGAAGAGTGAACATTGAACATGATAGTTCCATGTTCCCACACTGTATGAATACTGGTTCCAAAATACTGTTAGGTATCTTCCATCTCAAAGAATGTTAAGTGACTAACATGCAAAAGGCCCTAGATTCCATCAACCCCTAGCACCAGGGAGCGGGGTGAAAGCCCTGCTGGGTTCTCTTGATAACTAATGGAGAATCAAAGCAAGAACTCTGTATTCAATATAATTCAACTATAGGAGGTAACACATAGTAATAAAACTGAGAAGCCTAGATTAAAAATTTTCCCACCTTGTACAAGGATCAGAGGACCTCAATAAAAGTGGCACTCATGGTGAATATGGAAGTTGAAATATGTTATTTTTCAAAGGTTTCAAAAAATCTTTTTAAATTTTCCAGTAGGAATCCACTTTTTAAAAATAACTTTTTACCACTATATTTTTTATGGTTATTCAAGTATTTCATGATCATGGCAGAAATTCTAGAAAATATATTAGATGTAAAAGGAATATAAAAATGTCACCATCTACTAATAATTCTGGTTTATTATCTTTCAGTTTTATTCTCCTAGGCACTGGAACATACATGTATCTACACAGGGTATTAATTTTAAACATTGATTTCCACTGAATGCATAGCATTGTGATCAGTGATTAGGCCCTGATTTATGTAACAATAAATAAAGCAACTGGATGATTTAGATTGGAAAGCTAATTCAACTTTCCACCATACTGTGCTTGAACATGTCCATATCATTCAAATCTTTGTAAAACATGGTTAAGGTACAAAGTTAGGCAAAAAGGAGGTGGAGGATAGGAAAAAAAGTGAAGAAAAACACTTCAACAGAATTTACCTTTAGGTAGTAGAGTTACATGTAATTTAGGGATTTTACTGTACTTGCTGAACTTACTCAAATGTTCTCTGGTGAATGGAGAACCAGAAAACAATGTAGCCATTTACTAAAAAGAAGATCCATATTACATAAATAAAATATTAAAATTCAATAATTTGGGGAAAGGTGTATTTTTTTATGTTGTCAGTGGGCCTTTATTTTATTTATATCAGTGCTAAGAATTGAACCCAGTTCCACACACATGCCAGGCAAGTGCTCTACCACTAAGCCACAACCCCAGCCTGCTAGAAAGGTGTATTTTAAGTGAAAACAAAAAGTAGGATTTAAGGATGTACATATATATACTTAGAAAAAAAGAGGTGGAGGGAAAGATTCTTTTATATGCATAAAATAAATTGGATAGGTCACAAAAGATATTGCACAAAGGTTAGTTATCTCTGGCATAAAGATGAAGAGTTGGATATATAATAGGATCATGACCACATAGAACCCAGTGCCTCACACGTGCTAGGGAAGCACTCTGCCACTGAGCCACAACTCTAGCCCTCCCTAAAGATTTTTGAAGCAGAACCTAAAAGTAGATACTGAAAAAAAATGGAAAAAGGGGAAAGTTTACTCTATCAATTATAGGAATTGAAATAACAACAATAAAACAGCAGTGGATTTGGGTGTTTTATACCACAATAATTTCAAACCTATCACATTATTTATTACTAATAAGGAAATGGCCAAGGAATTGGTTATCAAAGAAAACTGCAAATTAAATCAGTCTAGAACTCATTGAACACAGGTGATTTTTAATCCCTGAATATCCTACCATATCTACTTTGGTTTACAAGTTCAATAATTCACCAATGGAATTTTAAAACTATATATTTAGGCAATAATAAAGGAAGACATTTTTATATGTTTAGATTTCACATAGTACTTTTCCCTCTGAAAACAAAGATAAGGAATCCAATTCCAGAATTAAGGGCAGATGGGGTTCTGAACTCAGAAGCATTTTTCTAAACTAGATGATCATTCATTATTATTTTTTATTTTTTGTGTTGCTAGAGATTGAACTCAGGGCCTCACACATGCTAAGTGAGTGCTCTACCATTAAGCTGTACCCCCAGCCCTTTTAAAATGAGACAGGGTCTCCTTAAATTGTGTAGGCTGGCCTAGACATTGAGATTCTCCTGCCTCAGGCTCCCAAACAGGAGGATTGTAGGCTGGAAGCACCCATCTCCAACTCGATCATTATTATTTCAAAGCTTCCCTTTACTAAAACTCTAACTAAATAAGAATTATCTTTTACAACACTTTTTTTTTTTTTTTTGGTACCAGGGATTAGGGATACTCAACCACCTAAGCCACATCCCCAGCACTTTTTATTTTATTTTTTTAAAATTCTGAGACAGGATCTCGCTTTGTTGATGAGGCTTGCTTGTAGTTGCTTGCCTCAGCCTCTGGAGCTGGGATTATAGGAGTATGCCACTATGTCCTGCTATGTTTCACAACATTTATGTTCCAAATGCATATTGGTAACTAAGGTTGTCTGTAGTGTTTCCAAAAATTAGATTTATATATTAATAACACATCTGTACCATCGAATATGTATGACACAGATTTACTGAGCTGAACCTATAGAAGAAGAAAGTACACTTCAAGCTGTTTTCCATTGGAATTATATCACTTACAGAAGCCATTAAATTGGAGCCCTTTTGATGTGTATGTCTTTCAGAGTATTTTCTACTCATTAACACTAATGTGTCTTATTAAGTTTCCCTGAGTGTATATATTATAAAAATATAACAAATCCCCCAGGATTTATGGTTACAATCAGCTACTGTGAGAATGAGCTGATAACTGGATAACATACCCCAGAGTAGATAACTCAGTTCAGACCAGATAATAGAAAAGCACTGTCACTAATTTTCATTTCATGTCTGGAAACTGACAGTTCTTCCATGTTCCCTATCAGTAGGCACCTGTGGTTTGGGTTAGGTGAAGGGAATAGGAAGGTAATATGATTTATTTATAGGTTCTCTATTCTTCCTGGAAAAAAAAAAATCACCTATTCCTACCAAGAATGTGACATCAAGATGGATTTTTTTTTTTTTAGTGAAATAAATGAACAGGAAACTGGACACAAAAATCCTAAAGATCAGAAAGGAGACCTCTCACAGTCCACCACTCAGAGATCTGGGTAATTTAGGAATGTTATCTCACCTAGAACACAGGACCTGGACCAGAAAATGAAGGTAGTACCAGGAAGTGCATTCTCTGAATGAAAATGCTCTTGCCTGAGATAAACGAACATGTTGTGACACTCTACTGCATCCCTAAATGGCGCTACAGACTGGGATCACTCTGTTCACCGTTCACCATACTGCCACTCACACAGGTGTCACCGCACACAACCATTAATGCCTCCTGGTTTCTGGTTCCAGGAGGAAAAAGCAGCGTTTTTTGTACAGCCAAGGTCGTTCACAGGTAGATGGTTTTCTTTGTTTGTTTGTTTTGCATCCTGATGTTGGAGGTTGCTTTCCTTTACTTACCCAGATTATTTGGAAAACATTCTTCCCCATTACATCTTTTACCACTGTGGATCTAAACCTTAATCTCCAACACGTCCTCATCAGCCTTAGAAAAGAACAGAAGTTCCCCTCCAGGAAATATTGAAGGAGAGTGTTGAAAGAATCAGGGATGACACAGGAAAGAAAAAAGCCCTGTCAAATATCAAGTAAATTTAAGCCCGTCAAAACTACTTGGTGGCATTCAATTTGCCCTCTCCTGTCTAGTTGGCCTTTCCGGACACACAGACAGCGCCGAGGTGAATCAACACCTGCCTTCGCATCCCTAGCTTCGACTGAGGGGTTTTAGGATGCCTTTCTGGGAAACCTCAACAGCTATCTTCATCACCCCTTCTGGAGACGTTGCTCTCAAGCC
Organism: Ictidomys tridecemlineatus; assembly: GCF_052094955.1. NCBI lineage: Eukaryota > Metazoa > Chordata > Mammalia > Rodentia > Sciuridae > Ictidomys > Ictidomys tridecemlineatus. Next base: position 139,699,072 of record NC_135483.1, on the reverse strand, counting down.
CTTCCAAACTTTGGAAGCTAAGAATGGAGGGGCGGAGGGCGCCAAGAAGGTCGTGCGCAGGAAGAGGAGCCAAGAGTGACCCTCTCCAGGGCCGTCCCCTGGCCAAGGCACCCGCACTGTCCTTTGGCTCTGGCCGGTCCTCCCAGAGCCGCGGATCCGGGCCCGGGATGCTTCAGGGAGGTGGACGCCAGCGGCCTCCCGACCCAGTTTCGGCCCAGGCAGCGCCCGCGGCCGCCGCTCCTCCGCAGGATCCGGCCTGGCAGCTCCGGGAGGGGGCCGATCGGGGCCTCCGCCTCCCCGCGGCCGGGCCCCGCCTCCAGCCCGCAGCTCCCGGGCCGCCGTCGGAGCCCTTACCCGTAGGACGTGGTAGCCTTCCGTGCCTCCGCCTGGGATCTCGACGCTCTGCGAAGAGCCCATGGCGGCGGGCGATCGGTGTGGACTAGACGGACTTCGTGCTGCTCCCCGCCCCCAGCGTACCACCCGCTCCGCTCCTCCGCGTAGCACTTAGGACGTGGCACTCGCTGCCGCCCGAGAGCCGGGCCGCACTGCCCGCCGGGAGATCGTCGCCGAGGCAGCCGAGGCCTCTGAGACGCCGCAGACAGCGCCACCTGCCGCGAGCCACAGAAAGGGGCCTGAGAGCCCACCGGCGGCGAGGAAGGGCGGGGAGGAGCCTATTTGTGCTCGCGAGAAAACAGTTCCTCGAGCCCGACTAGTTGCTATAGGGCCCTGAGTTGGACAAGATTCATCTAGGCGCGTTCGCCTGGTTGCAGCTCCCCCTGGTGGCCAGTGACAGGGGCAAGGGCTACTGCAGGAAAGCAAATGCAAAATTCAAGGAGGTTCTTGTACTCTGGGTGCACAAGGCCTGTCTCAGATTGTACATCTGAGAGTAATACGTAGGCTGAATACTAAGGCCGCTCCCAAAGAGCCATTAGGTATTACCCACAGCTGTACACAGGTTTATAAAGGAAAACATTCCTATTGTAAATTAGCTGTCCCAAAGAGTTATGGAGTCATGGGATACCCACATGTTTGTTTACATCTTTATGTTTATATTTGTTTGTGTGTGTGTGTGTGTGTGTGTGTGTGTGTGTATCTCCCCCGCTCAACCGCCCTGTGAGAACAAGATCAGAGGTGCAAGTGGTGGGAAAATAAGTTGAGGGGAATAAGCTTATAAAATGGGCACACTGTGCTGACCCCCCAACACACACACACACACACACACACACACACACACACACACACACACTTTCTTTTCCAAGAAGCAATTTACCTGCAGCCCTGGTGGGTTAAGTGGACAGGATATGTCACATTCCCCAGCAAACTACCTGTTATCGCAGGAGAAATGCAAGGTCAAAAGTAATGTTCATAAGAGGAAACTTTACCCAGAAGGGGAAGACTTTTGTGACCCTTTTCATAAACCAGATCCTGAAACTCAGAGAGATAAGTATAATTCCTCCTAACCATAAAATTTGTAAGAATTTATGGTTAAAAATTCAATTAGAATGAGATCAAAGTGACCTAGAGTTGTCATGGCAGTGAGGACTTGAAAGTTTGAGGTCGTCTTGACGTCAGTCAAAAGTTAAGAGGTGGACCTGGGTGGTACTCTCCAGAAACTTCTCTGGGATTTCCAATAAAACTGGAGTGCACTCAATAGATGAATGGATAAAAAAAAATGTGGCATACTTACACAATGGAATATTACTCAGCAATAAAAGAGAATAAAATCATGGCATTTGCAAGTAAATGGATGGAGTTAGAGAAGATAATGCTAAGTGAAGTTAGCCAATCCCCAAAAGCCAAATGTTGAATGTTTTTTGTGATATAAGGAGGCTGATTCATAATGGGATAGGGAGAGAGAACATGGGAGGAATAGAGGAACACTAGATAGGGCAGAGTTGTTGGAGGGGAAGGGAGGGGTCATGGGGTTATAAATGATGATGGAATGTGGTGGTCATTATTCTCCAAAGTACATGTATGAAGACACAAATTGGTGTGAATATACTTTGTATAGAACCAGAGATATGTGTAATAAGAATTGTAATGCATTCTGCTGTCATATATAAATAAAAAAACTGGAGTGCAGGACAGACATGCTGTCCTCCTCTCTCTGGGAGGATCCACTTTTCCTTGAGAGAGCCCCTTTGCTTATCCTTCAATCAATCATGACTGTTACTCTGAGCAACATGCCTAAAATCTTTCTGACTTGATCTCAAGAATCAGAGTTTGAAGAGGAGAACACTCTTTGTGCTGCCTCAGTTTCCTGGAAGACCCCAGTCCTATAACACAGGGATACACCAGGCTGGGAAATTTGATTGATTGGATTTCCTTGGTCTTTCAATTCTACCTGCTCTGAATTCTCCATTTTAGCTCCTTTGAGTAGCCAAGTTTGATTCACACTGTGTTGATCCTACTCTGTTGCTCCTTTTGCTCCTTCCATGTACTCCCTATGCCATTATCCAGTGGTCAATCTGACCATCACAAATGGTGAGTCAACCAGCTGTTATCTATTTTCTGATGTTTTGCAATGTGAAATATGTGTTATCACCTATGAAGTATTCTAGCTCCAAATGTTGGTCATACTTCTAGCCCATCTTTACTTAGAACCTCTAGTTTACAATAAATACAGAGGACAGACCAGCAAGTAAATCACATCCTAAGGATGAAGGTAAATACAGGATGTGGGCCTTTCTTCAGGACAACTGGCCAATTCTCTTTATTAAGTCAGAATCATATGAATGGAGGTATGTTGTATTAAAACGACATTAAGAGAAAACTAAGACATGCATTGAAAGTCTTGCATTTGGGTCTTGCTATAGCTTGAATTTGCAATGTCCCTCCAAAGGCACATGTGCTAAAGACTTAGTCACCAACCTATGGGTATTGGGAGGGATGGAACCTTAAAAAGTGGAGCCTGGTGGGAGGAAGTTGGGTCTTGGAGGTATGGCCTTGAAGTTCATATTTGAACCCCTCCCCTTCCTTTCTTTCTTTGCTTCCCAGATGCCATGAGGTGAGCAGCTTTGCTCAGTCTTGATGCTCCCAGCCTGATATTCTGCCTCCATACAAGCTGAAAAGCAACTGAGCAAACTGGTTGTGGTTTGAAACCTCTGAAACTGTGAGCCAAAATAAGCTTTTCCTCCTTTGAGTTGATTTATCTCAGGTATTTTGTCGCAGTGACAAAAAGCAGACCAACATGAGGACAATTTGGAGAAATTAGCATGTTTGCTGTAGGACTTTTTTTTTTCATTTGTCTTAAGATGGGTTCTTGCTCTGTTGCCCAGGCACATCTTGAATTTCTGGGTTCAAGTGATCTTCCGGCCTTAGCCTGTCCAGTAGCTGGAACTATATACCTAGTATAACTGTGCCCAACTTGTAAAGATCATTTTGACTCAGTTGGAGAAATTTGAATATGTACTGAATTTGAGAAGAGAAGCATTTATTCACATGGAGAAGTAGAAATTATTGACTGAAAATACAAAGCTACTTATAGGACAAGAAAACATTTCCTTAAAATACATATTAATATATATGTGTGCAAGGATATGAACCAAGGGTTACAGTGGTGATCTCTGGGTGGTGACAAGCATGTTTTATTTTATTCTTACTGGTTTTGTATTCTATAATGGTCATGGACTTCCTTTTAATAACAAAAGTTTATTTAAATCTTAAAAAACCATTTATCTTTGCTGCTGATATGCCATTATCAGGTTTTAGAAAGTCTAATAAAGAAAGAAAGAAAGAAAGAAATCTCCAGTTATTAGGCTTTTCAAGGGCAGGGACTACAGTGGAGTTGGCTTTGTGTTCCTAACGCTTACCAGTGTGCCTGGCAGCTAATTCAACAAATTCATGAATTTAATGCAAGAGAATAAATATAATAAATAGATTTGAAGATATATTCTTGTTCTGCTTGGTAATTAATAATATTCTTTGTGATTATTTCATAATCTATTGCTATGTTCAGGGGCCAAAATTTTTGGACCTATTTTCCCCCAGATGTCTTGCAGAACCCAGGCAGTGGGTCTTTGGTAGTCCATAATGAAGTATACCCTTTCTTAGAACTGTGCTGTGTGTTTCAGCTGCTTTCACTAAAGCAGTTATTCCACTTGCTATTCCCAATAAGCCCTCTACTTTCTTATCCTCTTAACTTTATTGATGATAATTCCCATGTCTCAGATGCTCTTTCCTACAGTATCTACTTAGAAAAAGTCTGACTATCATCAAAGGCCCATCTTAAATGTGAGTTTCTTCTCATCCTGAGTATCTGGACCACTTAGTTCCTTCTTTCTGGTAACATCACTGTCATCATCACAGGCCTGTCTTCTACCATTCATTCAGTGTAAGAATCATGTATTTTCTTCTTTAGATCCCAAGTTTGTGGTTGGTAATATGGTAGTAATATTTATTGATTTGAATTGAATATGTGTAATCAATGGCTTTCAAGCTTTTGGTTTTTTTCCTTTTCCAACTCAGTTAACAAGTTACTTCTGTGGCTACTATTTGTGCCTCATCAAAATGTGTGTTATTTCTTCAATGGCAATGGGTAGAGAGTGTATTATGGGGCCTGCCTGATTTGGGAATGAAAAAAATTGAGATAACCGGTTCCTAATACCAATTGTCTTCATTATGCTCAAACAGAGGGCAAACAAGAAAATCCCAAGGATATTGCTAAAGCTAGCATAAATAAATACAACATGATGGAGTGGGCACATGAGAAATTATTGTCTAAGTCAGTCTCAATTGGAGTAGGAATCTGCTGTAGGCAAGTTGGCATTTTGAAGCATCATAGTCAGCAGGAAAATCAAAATCCAGAAAAAAGCGAGTACCTACAGGCCAAAAAACAAAACCAAAAACAAACAAAAAATCAAACCAGAAGAATTTATACTTCTGGAACAAGCATTTGTGTGTTTTTATAGGTTTCATTAATTCTGAGTTCTCATAAATAAGTGGTTGATGATGGAAGGGTCATTTTAATCATATTGGCTAGTTAAGCCTATCTTTTTTGCCTTTGCCTTTAGACTAACCTGGGAAAGTTGGGCTCCTGCTGAATTTGGATGGGGACCCAGTCACTGGATAGGTCAGACAAGGGGGCCCCCTGTGGCATGGCCCTTTTCTAACCTAGTTTGTTTTGCGAAGGAGTCATGTTATGTGCCATGGAATCTCAACCACTGCTGACTGTACCATTACCTACACTGAATAGTAGTAACCCATGAAGAGGCCTTTTAGGAAAAGTTCTACTCCCTAAAGTAGATGATAGTGATAGCCAGACCAGTCCGATTTTCTCTGTGGGGACTTGGAACTGGAAAGTACAGGAGAGACTCAGTGTGCATTTATTTGCATATTAGAATGTAAACTCTTATCAGGGATAGTCTTTGCCTGTGTTGTTTACTACTGTATGAGTCCTGCTGACTAAGGACTGTCATAGAAAAGTTGCTTGATAAATGGTTGTTGAATGAATGAATAAATGATCGTGTTAGTAGTCATGATAATAGAAAGCACTAGAGCAATGGTTCTCTAGCTTGGGTATGAATCCATGGAACTTTATAAAAATACAGAAGTTCAAGTGCTAGCCTACTTCACTGAGCCTGGGTCTCAATGTCTTCATTAGTTTCTGGGTGATTTTGATGACACACCTCTTGAGAATTCCCACACTAGAGCAATGCCTAATAAATCCATGCTGTTTTGTGGATAATCAGATAATCTAGGAGACTCTTGAGCTAGGAGGGATCCTCTCAGAAATCAAATGGCCACAAAATCCAAATTGTTCTTTTATTTCTTTGATGTACCTATCATCTCTATTGTCAAATTTTCTTTTTATTTATTTATTTTTAAGGAACATATCTTGGGAACAATTTGCGATTTGCAGAAAAGTTGCAGATAGTACAGAGAGTTCCCATATGCTCTTCACGCAGTTTTTTCTGTTATTAACATCTTATATCAACCATGGTACATTTGTCAAAACCAGGAAACCAACAATTTGCACATCATTAACTAAACTCTAAAATTTATTCAAACTTCACAAGTCTTTCCACTAATGTTCTTTTTCCATTCCAGGATTCAATCTGAAATCCTGCATCACGGTTATTTATCACGTCTCCTTTGTCTTCTCTGGTTTGTGACAGTGTCTCCATCCTTTTCTGTTTTTCATGACCTTGAAAGTTTCACAGAGTACTGTTCAGGTATTTTAAAGAATATACTTCACTTTAGGTGTATCTACTTATTTTAGTCAGCTTTTTCCATGTGCTGAGAGACCCGACCAGCACAGTTGTAGAGGAAGAAAAGTTTATTTGTAGGCTATGGTTTCAGAGGTCTCAGTCTACATACAGCAGGCTCCATTCCTCAGTGCTCAAGGTGAAGCTGAACATCATGCTGGAAGAGTGTGGCACAGGGAAGCAGCTCACATGATGATCAGAAAGAGAGGTCTCCGATTGCCAGATACAAATATATAGCCCAATATATACCCCCAATGAACCACTTCCTCCAGTTACCAGTTAATTCGAATCTTCAGGGAATAATTCACTGACTAGGTGAAAGCTATAAACCAATCATTTCTCCTCTAAACCTCCTTGCATTGTCTCACACATAAGCTTTTGGGGTACACTTCACATCTAAACCATAACACTATTATTTTTCTCATGATTAGACTGGGGTTATGGATTTCAGGGAAGAATGCCCAGAGAGGAGGCATTTGCATCATATCATATCAGGGTTATGTGCTATTAAATATATGGTTTTACTGGTGTTCACTTCAATCACTTGTTTAAGATGCTATTTTCCTTGATAGTAAAGTTACTATATCCCTCTTTCTCTAAGTAAGCAAATTACTATGTCTAGACATCTTGTGGGGTATGGGTAGGGGATATCTGTGGGCAAGGGGGACAGGTCTTAAGCTCCATTTCCTGGAGAGGAATTATTACATAAAATAACTTGGACTTCTTAAATAAGGAATTTTTCCCCTTCTCTCCTACTTATTTACTTATTAAGTCATTTATTCATATCAATTTGGGTTCATGTACATTTATTTATGTATAAATCTTTTTTTAAATTTTTTTAGTTGTAGATGTACACAATAACTTTATTTTATTTATTTATTTTTATGTGGTGCTGAGGATTGAACCCATTGTCTCACATGTACCAGGCTCCACCACTGAGCCACAAACCCAGCCCCATGTATATTTATTTTATACTTTTGGTTATACTGTGTTATTCATTACTGGTAGGAATGCAAAATGATGTCTTTTACTGCTTAAATTGTACCTGTGTCTCCTCATAAACCACTCCTTCTTCCTGTAACACTGGCAACCGTTAAACATTTTTCCTTCCTTATAGTTTTGCATCTTCCAGAATGTCATATGAATAGAATTATACAATATATAGACTTTTGGGTCTGGTTTCTTTGACTTAGGAAAATGTACTTAAGATTCATGTATACTGTATGACTGATAGCATTTTTATTACTGAATAGTATTCCATTGTATGAATGTGTCATACTTTGTTTTTCTGTTTACCTGTTGAACAGATGTGATGGTTGTTTCCAGTTTGGGGCAATTGTTAATAAAGCTGCTATAAACAAACATGTACAAGTTTTATGTGGACATAACTTTTTAGTCACTTGAGTAAATACCTAGAGTAGATTTGTTGGGTTATGTGGTTAAGTTTATGTTTGGCTTTATAAGCAACTGCCAAAACTGTTTTGCAGTCTCACCAGCAATAACTGAATCAATTCCTATAGATGTTGTCAGTTTTTTTTAAATATTTATTTTTAGGTGTAGATGGACACAACACAATGCCTTTATTTTTATGTGGTGCTGAGGATCGAACCCGGGTCCTGCCTGTACTATGTGAGTGCTCTACCGCTGAGCCACAATCCCAGCCCACTGAGCCATAATCCCAGCCTTGAGCCACAATCCCAACCCCTGAGCCACAATCCCAGCCCTGAGCCACAATCCCAGCCCTAGTTTTTTATTTTAACCTCTCTCTTAGATGTGCAGTGACATCCAATTATGGTTTCAATGTTCATTTCCCTAGTGAAAAATGCTCTTGAACAGCTTTTCATTATGCTTAGATACTATCCATATATCTTTCTTGTGGATGTGTTTTTCCAGATCTTTTGCCCATTTTTAAATTAGGTTGTTTATTTTTGTATTATTGAGTTTTAAGAGTTTTTTTCCTCCTATGTTTTGGGTATGAGTCCTTAACAGATATGTGATTTACAAAAATTTCCCCCAGTTTTCAGCTTGGTAGTGTTTGTTATCTTAACAATATCAAACACAGAGCACAAGTTTTGAATTTTGATGAAGTCCAATTTATCCATTTTTTAAAAAATAGGGTCACACTTTTGGTATTGCATTTTAAAATTATCACCAAACCCAAGGTCATGCATATTTTCTACTAAGTTTTCTTCTAGAATTTCTGTAGTTTTACATTTTACAATTAGGTCTATGATCCATTTTGAATTAATTTTTGTACAAGGAGTAAGAAATGTATTGAAGCTCATTTCTTTTACATATGAATATCCAATTGTCTCACTATTGTATGTTTAAAAGACTATCCTTTTCCATGAATTGTCTTTTAACAATTTTGTCAAAGTGAGTCTCTAAAGCTGGGTGAAATCATCCCAGCAAACAAACTTGACAAGGTCCAAATTGTACAGATACTTTTGCATTTCTTTGACATGTCTATCATTTTTATTAGTACATCTATCTTTACCTGAAACTTTGGTTACTCAAAGTAGCCTGTTTTTTTTTTTTTTTCACAAATAAAAGAATCTGCTTAGCAGTCCTCCCTGGACTGTCTCTTTCAACTATCTCCTGGCAGCTGAGTTCTTCTAGCAACCTTTGCAGGTGCCTGATTTTAGGCAAAGACTGGTTGCATTGATTATTACCTGTGAGTCCTTTGAAGATGAAAGATCCTGGGAGAGCCCAGTAATTAGTGCAGCGAGAACTCCATTGACTTCTGATACCCACCTCACTTGCCTGATGAGTTCTTTTTATTTGATGTAGTAGAGAAATGGAAACCCATGTGGTGCACTAAGAAGTTGGCAAAGTCTCTATATGGTTCTGGGTGACAGAGAGGAGCTTATCTTGCCATCTCAGGCAATTCATTTCTATGTGGCCTCTTTTCTATATTATGGGACAACTTCAAGCATATGGCTAAAGCACACCTTGTATTGTGATGTTAAGAGATGATTGCTGTCTTTAGGTCACAGTGTGTCAAGAGGCTTTCAGGGACTTACAAAGGGCTTGATAACATATTATTCCTCATTCCTCCTGGATATTATTCCAAGGAGATTGCTCTATTTCATGTTAAGATAAATTCGCTTTCCCCTATGACACCATTAACAAATGATTTTCACTTGGAGGACAACCTGGGACATAGCTAAGATTATGTAAAATTCTCAGTCTGATAACTGTAACTCAAGTCCTTCCCTAAGAAAGTATATTGAAATGTAACTAGTAAGAGTGATATTGTTACAGGAAAACCTTGAACCTGCTCTAATATGGATAAAATGTCATTCACAGTGTTGATGCATTATTTGTAGCAATATATTACTAATGTAACCAGGGATCACAAGCTCATGTATCCACAGAGGGAATGAATAGGGCTGAGTATGAGAAAAGTGGAAATAATGTGGGCCATGGGAATAAGATATCTCAAGTCCTTCTAAATGGGCTAGTGGCTCATTTCTGCCCCACTGAAGACATTTAGGGTCCTGTATCACCAAAGTGATTTGCAAAAGAGGTTAGAAACAGCATTTTCTTATGAAATCAACCAATTTTATTTAATGTTAGTTTTTAATTAGTATCTTTTTAAAAATAATACTTTGTGTGCCAAAATAATGAATATGTTTAGAGAGAAGTATTCATAGATAATTCAGTTTGTGATCTCTGATTTAGACAATATACAAATCTGTGCCAATAAATGTTAGTTTACCTTAACAAATAGAATAACAGTCTTAGATTCCATTAAAGGGTATTGGCATTTATGATGCAATGCCAAATATCTTATTTGACCTATGGCAATGATTTTTATTCTTATTTTTTTAAGTGGAAGAAGAGAAAGGTGATGACGTGCTTTAATCATAGCAACTGGCATGTGGCAGAACTAGAGGTGGCACTAAAGCCTCTGACCATAAGTTCAGATCTTCCTACTACATTAATAATTAATGCAATAATATTAGCTTCTATTTTTTAATGGCTATCATAACTATCTCCCTTGATACTGTTTGTATGCATTATTTCTAATCGTCAATAAATCGTCAATAAATTCTGGGTAGGTAGTATTAACTTCATTTTATAGATGTAGGATCTGAAACCCAGAGTGGTTGAATGACTTTCCCAAGAATCCACAACTAGTAAATGGCCAATTGATCCCAAAGTTCATGTTCTTTGGCTACACCCCATCCTGCCTCTCCCTTGAATGGAAATGGAACTAAAGGTTGTGACTACATTTATACCTCACCTCTCCTGCTAAACTGGAGGAGGAAGAATCCAGCCCAGGGGGAAGAAAATACTGAGGCAGCCTGTAGGTTCTGTTCTGTATGCAGCAGAGTAGGGACCTATTAGCATTCTTAAAATTCCTGAGCTGTCTGGAGAGACCTCTTTGACTCAAAATTCCAGAGGTTTCAGTCAGAAAATATTAATAGTAATGTTGCTACAATGGTGTTTCTAAGAAATTGTGAAAAAAAAATCCACAAATCTGATCAAGCCTCTAAAATCTAACTACAAGTTGTTAGTAAACATAGTGTACAAGAGCATGTTTAAACAATACCATGGGGGGTATCATAGGGAAACTACAGCACAAACAATCTAGTTTATTTAGCAATAAGATGTAAGGGAAAGAAAAGGAAGTGGGAGCCTGTAGTTTAACAAAAAAAGAAAAACTTTAGAGGCATATCAACAAAATACAAGATGTGACTCGATATGCAAAAACTAATTACATTTTTTGGTTTTGTTTTTTGTATCAGAGATTGAACCCAGGGGCATTTAACCACACTGAGCCACATCCCCAGCCCTTCTTATATTTTATTTTGAGACAGGGTCTCACTAAGTTACTTAGGTCCTTGCTAAATTGCTGAAACTGGCTTTTGAGATCCTCTGCTTCAGCTTCCCGAGTCTCGGGGATGACAGGCGTGCACCACCATGCCAGGCTGCAAAAGCTAATTGTTAAAACATGAGATAATCATGACAATTTGAACACTGACTAGATATTTGATGATATTAAATAATTATAAAATTTTAAATGTGTTATTAATTTTTAGAGATATAAAACTGTGAGGGTTTGGGGCTTTCAAACTATTATTTATCTTGTGTTATTTTGGATCTTATTACTTTAAAACGTAACTTTTATTTGTCAGTTTTTGGTAATACATACATTTGGAACAAGATCCAACAGATTTAAAAGAGTGAGTTATTAGAGTTCAGGGATATAGCTCAGTTGGTAGAGTGCTTGTCTTGCATGCATAAGGTCTTGGGTTCAATCCCCAGCACACACAAAAAATAAATAAGTGATTTTTAAAAAAATAAGTGAATTATTAAAAAATAATTGACTGGCTGATGCAATTCCCTGTACTGGAGGCAACCATTGTGTGTCCCATTAGAATCACTGAATATGCTTTCTTTTTTTGGTACTGGGGATTGAACACAGGCCCTGTGCATATTAGGCAAACACTCTACTGCTGAGTTACATCACCAGCCCAGTGTTATTTATTAACTTACCTTTGTGATGCTGGGGATCCAACCCAGGACTTCAAGCATGCTAGGCTAATACCATACCACTGAACTACATCCCCAACCCCTAGTGTGATTTATTTTGATGTGTACAGATTTAACCTAATTTTTGCCCAAATGGTCACCTGTTTGTTCTAAAATGATTTAATGAATTATCAAACTTTTCCCAGAGGAAATAGATTTAAAATCCCATCTTTACCCATTACAAAATACCCATATGTATTTGATTCTATATATGGTCTTTGTATTTTGTTAATTCATGAACCAATATCACATTTTATAAATATACTATACTATAATATATTTTAACTTGCCACTTTTTATTTTTTCTTTTCAGAATTTTCTTTCCACTTTTGTCTGCACGTTTTTACATGTGAACCAGATTAAAAATTAGCTAATTATTTTTTGTAAAAGGCCAAAAAGCAAATATTTTTAGGCCTTTCTGTCCTAGATCTCTGTAGCAATTACTTAATTCTGCCATCGTACTGTGTAAGCAAGAGTAAACAATAAGTAAATGAGTGTGTGTGGCTGTGTTCCAATAAAACTTCATTTATGAAAACAGGATATGCTGGACTTGGCACATTGGCTGTAATCTGTTTAACACCACATTGGACAAATTCATTTTCCTAAATAAGAAAATAATTCTTGGTGTTTTTTTTTTTTTTTTTGGTGGGGGAGGAGTTTGTCAAATTTATAGATTAATTAGAGAAAATTGACACTTTTATGATTTTTAGTCTTTCTATCTTAGAACAGGAAATACTTTTCATTGAGTTAAAGCTCATTTGGTGCCCTTAGTAGTATATAAAAAATTTACCCTATATATTCAAAGATATGTTCATCTTTAATATTTGTATCCTAGCCATTAAGGCACTACATGTGTGCATGTTGAGATATTCCTTGATTATTTTCTCTATCAATAATATTCTCTTAATCTGTGCTGGGATTGTAGCTTAGTGGTAGAGTGCTTGCTTTGCATGTGTGAGGCCCTGGGTTTGGTCCCCAGCACCACATAAAAATAAACAAATAAAAATAAAGATATTGTGTCCATCTACAACTAAAAAATATTCTCTTAATCCTTTTTATCTCTGTTCATCTTTTCTTCATTTTTCTTGCTTTTCTTAATCTTGTTCTTTGTGACTCTTGTGGTGTTTTGAGTGAGTCTGTTCTTTGTGTTGCCTTCAGTATGGGCTGTAATGAAATGCTTTCAGTCACAAGTAATATAAGCCAGTTAAAAGTGGTTTATAAATTGAAGAAACTGTACTTCACATAGAAAGAAGTTTGGAGATAGAAATTTCAGAGTCTCAGAGATATAAGGGGAGTTAGTTTCTTTTATCTTTTCATGCATGAGAATAAAATGGCTACAGTAGCTCTAAACATTGTCAAATGATAGCACATGAGAAGAGAATACATTTTTGACTTTGTATCTTTTTTTAAGATCAAGGGAAACTGTCTTAGAAGCTTTTCGGAACTTTTATGTTTTATCAGCCAAGGTTGTATCATATGTTCATGCCTAATCAGGCTCTGTCAAAGGGAATAGAATTACCAGACTTGAGTTAGACAAAATTGACACTTACCCCAGGGACTAGGGAGGGGCCCATGAATCACTTTTAAAGCTTTAGAAATCAAGCCAGACTGATACTGGATACAGTGTAGACTGCTATGAAACAGAACAGATATATAATGTGTGGCCTGCTATGGTTTGGATGTGGTTTGTCCCCATTCCGTCTAGGTCCTCTCTGTGGCAATATTGAGACGGTGAGACCTTTAAGTAGGGCTTAGAGAGAGCTCCTTAGGTCGACTACGGACATGACCTTGGATGTGGGGAGCCATTCTCACACGTGACTGGGCGATTCCCAGTTTGGGTCAGAGGCGTTCTGGCTGTGTCGGAACTTTCCCGGCCCTCTCCTGATTAGAGAACCCGTCTGTGTAGGGGTGTGACTGACCACTGACCCCGGGGGCCCAATCACTGACCCTGACCTTGGAGTGTGGCCCCCCTCAACCTTCATTGGATGGAATTCTCCCCTGAATTTCTTGTTCCCCAATAAAAGGCTACTCCCTGGAGTGCTCACTCTCTCTCTCTCCTGCTAGCCCCGAGTAATCCTTGCTGCCCTGCCGGGCGGTTAGAAGTGAGAACCAGAGAGGGGAGCCGTCTGGGACCTGGCCATAGAAAAAGGTAACTGAGTCTGTGTGTTTTATTTCGATCTCTGCTAGCTAACTTTTATGCCAAGAACCTCATTAATGAAACCATTGCGCTGGCCGCATGGTGGACTTGGAAGGGGTTAAGGTAGTACTCAAGCAAAGATTCTGTTAAGAACCTAAGCCTGACCCACCCAGCCACTGGCTGGCTTGTGTTTTCAGGATGTGTCCTTCCTCCCATATATTGCCATCTGCCAAGAAGGCCCTCAATACAGGGAGTCAATGCCAGCACTATGTCCTTGAATCTCTAAAACTGTGAGCTAAATAAACTTCTTTTCTTGACTTATATTTCATTGTAATAATGAAAAATGGACTAATACATGGTCAATTGATTTTTTATGAAGGCAAATTACCCAGGCAATTCAATGGAGAAAGAATAGTTTTTTCATCAAATGGTGCTTGGCAATTGGACATCCATATACAAAAGAAGAGACAGGAGAGGACAGTGAAAGAAATAGGGAAGGAAGGTAATTTCAGTCTATATCTCACAAAAATTAGCTAAAAAAAAGAAAAGAAAAGAAAGCTAGATACTGAATGACACACCTGTAGTCCCAGCTACTTGGGTGACTGAGGGAGGCTCAAGCCCATGAGTTTTTGACCAGCCTGGCAACATAGTGAAACCCCATCTCAAAAACTAATAACTCAGATAATATACCTAAATACAGGACATTTAAAAATATAGAACACAAAAAGCATAAGCTATAAAAGAATAATTAATATACAACACTTTGTCCAAGTTTGAAATTTTGACTGTTCAGAAAATGCTATTAAGAAAATAAAAGGTTAAGCTACATACTGGAAGAAAATATTTGGAAAACATATATCTAAGAAATATATATTTTGAAAATGGGCAAATAGCCCAATTTTGAAAATGAACAAAGGCTTAATAGTCATTTCATACACACAAAAAATGATGTAGAGATGACAATGAAAGAGGCCATGAAAAGATGCTTACCATTATGAGCTTTAGGTAAATAGGAATTAAATCCACAATGAGAGAACACTACATAATTATTGGAACTGCTAAAATAAAAATAGTTGAGAAGCACTAGCAAGAGTATGAGGCACTTAGGATGCTCAAAACTTGTGGAAATATGAAATGGTACAGCCACTTTGAAGAAGAGTTTGGCAGTTTATTATCAGACTAAACACTATGTGAGTCAATGATCTCACTCTTAGATAAATTTACTGAAGATTAATGTCTATACAAAATATCCAGTACAAAAACCTTTTCATAGCTCAGCACAGAGAAATATCCTAGTAATTCAATGTAATCCCAGTGACTTGGGAGACTGAGGCAGGAGCAGGACGATCACAAGTTGAAGGCCAATCTGGGAAACAATGAGGCTTGATTCCCAGTAATGAAAACCAAAAACCAAACCAAAACAAAAAACAAAAACCCTAAAAAAAACTATACATAAATGTTTTTAGCAGTTTTATCATATGTTTGTTGTGAATCTGTCTAAAATGTGCTTTGAACTCTAACCATGAGATATCCTTACTGAGTGGATGTCTTGGAAAAGGGAAGACCCTCCTCACCTCTTCATGGTGCCTGACTTGAACACATCATTGCAGGGCAAAGGTATCACTTGACCTTTTATGGTAGAAATATTCATGGTACAGCCATGAAGGCAAGGTTGGAATAAAGTGATGGAAAAAGAAGGAAAAAGAATGGATTAATAACAATAACAACAATGGACTAGTAAAGGGAAAGAATTATCTAGTTGTTGGGAAAGAATGGAAATGTCCGGGCCATCTCAGGTCCTGTCTCCTTGAGGCTGATCAGGACACTGTAGGACATCCTGGTGCCATCTCAGTGGAACGTAGCATTTACAATAATGTCTGCAGGAATCTTGTGGAGCTGGATACGTTAGCTTTTTATCACAGTGACTAAAATACCAGACAAGAACAACTTAGAGGAGAAAAAGATTTGTTTTGTCTCATGGTTTCAAGAATTCCGTCCATGGTCGGCTGGCGCCATTGCTTTGGGCCTGAGGTGAGACAGAACTTCATTGCAGAAGGACGTAGCAGAGGAGAGATGCTTAGCTCATGGCAGGCAAAAAGCAGAGAGGGGAGTGAGGAAAAGGGACCAGAGAGAAGATAAACCATTTGAGGGAATTCCCCCAGTGACCTACTTCCTCCACGGGTTAAGTGTAAGGACCACTTACCTGTAGTCCTTTCAGCCATCATTGGATTAATACACGTATGAGGTTAAAGCCTCTTGATCCAATAATTTCTCAAAAGTCCCACCTCTAAACACATAAAACTTTGGGGAACATTCTAAATTCAAACCATAACACTGGTCATCAATCTCTTTGGGGAGGGTAACCTTGGTGCCTTCCTCCCAATTGTGCCAGGATGGTGACAAAGCAATTTTATGGAATTTTCATTTATTTTTTATTTTTACAAATCCTCCTGGAAAATTGGATATTAAAATGCAAAATATAAACCCCAACTCTTCTCACATCATATAAAAGTTAACTTGAAATAGGTTCTAAACCATTTTCTTACTCAAGATTAAGAACAAAAGCTATAATGCTACAAGAAGAAAATGGAACGTCTTTGAAACTTGAATTTGGCAAAGATTTGCAAAAAGAACTCAAAGAGCACAATAAATTGTATTTATCAAAATTTAAAACTTTTTTTTCTATTCAAAAGATAATTATTAGAGAAAAGAAAAGGCCAGCAACAGAATGGGAGAAAATATTCTCAATACATATATGAGACTCATAGATAATAAACAATTAATGACTCAAAATGTAAAAACCAGACAAATTAATAAGGAAAAAATTATTGTACCAAGAGGCAATAAAG
The DNA here is from genome assembly GCF_052094955.1 of Ictidomys tridecemlineatus. Classification (NCBI taxonomy): domain Eukaryota; kingdom Metazoa; phylum Chordata; class Mammalia; order Rodentia; family Sciuridae; genus Ictidomys; species Ictidomys tridecemlineatus. Next base: position 139,682,339 of record NC_135483.1, on the reverse strand, counting down.
CAAACAATATAAACAAGTAATTATAGAAGATAAAATCAGATAGTCCATGGAAATATGAAAAAGTCAAATACTTCCAGAAATTTTCTAAAAGACAATTAAGGCAGTACTCACATTGACAATTACAAAATATTGCTTAAAGAAATTTAAGAAGACCTAATCGAATGTTTATAGATTTGAAGATTTAATATTGTTAATATGACAGTACATTCAAGATGATCTAAAACTTCAATATAATTCCTATCAAAATTCCAAGTCTTTTTTTTTTCAGATTGGAAAAATTGATCCTCAAATCACATGTAATTGCAAGTGGCTCCAAATAACCAGATAATCTTTAGGTTGGTGTAGAGTGGAGAGGAACAAAGATGGAGAATTTATATTTGATTTCAAAGCTTACTTACAGTAATCAAAATAGTGTGATACCAATATATGGCTAGACATATAAACCAAAGGAACAGAATGGAGAGTCCAGAAATAAACCCATACATCCATGGCCAATTGACTTTAAAATTTATTATTTTAGTTGTAGATGATCACAATAACTTTATTTATTTATTTTTATGTGGTGCTGAGGATAGAACCCAATGCTCTACCATTAAGTTACAAACCCAGCCCCACTAACTGACTTTTTTGGGGGGTGGTGGGTTACTGGGAATTGAACTCAGAGGCACTTGACCACTGAGCTACATCCCCAATCCTATTTTGTATTTTATTTAGAGACAGGGTCTCACTGAATTGCTTAGCGCTTTGCTGTTGCTGAGGCTGGCTTTGAACTGGTAATCCTCCTGCCTCAGCCTCTGCAGCCTCTGGGATTACAGGCGTGTGCCACTGTTGCCTGGCACCAATTGACTTTTACCAGGGTGCTAAGCTCATTCAATGACAGAAAGAATAATCTCTTCAAATGGTGCTGATAACCACATGAAAAGCAATGTATTTGGATTTCTACCTCTCTCTACATGTGAAAATTAACTAAAAATGGAATAATAACAGCCTAAAAAGAAGAGCTAAAAACAATAAAATTGCCAAAAGAAAACAGTGGAAAACCTTTGTGACCTTGGACTTGACAAAAGATACCTCTCTCTCTCTCTCTCTCTCTCTCTCTCTCTCTCTCTCTCTCTCTCTCTCTCTCTCTCCTTTTTAGATATAAATGACAGTAGAGTATATTTTGACATATTATAGATACATGGAGTATAACTTCCCATTCTTGTGGTTATACATGATGTGTGACAGCAGTGGATTCTTGACTGTGGTGCCAAAAGCATGAACAACACAACAACAAGAAAAGTTATATTGGACTTTATCAAAATGAAAAGATTTTGTGTATCAAAGAGCATTATCAAGTAAGTGAAGAGACGACCTACAAAATGTGTGAAAATATTTATAAATCATATATCTAATAAAAAGCTTAATATCCAAAATATATAAAGAACTTTTTACAGCTTAACAACTAAAAGACAAAACAATCCAATAAAAAGATGAAGAAGGAGCTTGAGTAGACATTTCTCTGAAGAAGAAATATAAATGGCCGATAAACACAAGAAAAAATGCTTAACATTAGTCATTAGGGAAATGCTAACTCAAACCACAGTAAAATACCACTTCTCTCTCAATTGAATGATTACCTATTTAAGAAAGGAATCACCCCAAAACAACACCAAACAAACAAGTGTTGAGGGCGTGGAGAAACTGAAACTCTCATGAGTTGCTAGTGGGAATGTAAAATGGTATAGTGAACATGGAAAGCACTTGGGCAGTTCCTTGGGAGAAAAAAATTAAACAGAATTATCACATACCCTAGCAATTCTACTTCTATTAAAAACTCAAGAGATCTGAAGCCAGGGACTCGAACAAATACTTGTATATGAATGTTGACAACAGCATTATTTATAAAGCCAGGAAATGGGAACAATCCAACTACCCATCAGCAGAGTGTGTATATATGTATACACATACATACACACATACACATACACATATTGAAATGTTTTTATTAGAATATATATTTATATCAGAATATATATGTATACACACACACACACACACACATCTTGGAATTTCAGTCAACCACAAAAAATGAATGAAATTTGGAGACATGCTACAACATGCATAAGCCTTAAAGACATACTGTGGGATAGCTGTACTGCTTTCCATAGTGGTTGCACCAATTTGCAGTCCCACCAGCAATGTATGAGTATACCTTTTTCCTCATGTCTTTGCCAAAATTTATTGTCACTTGTATTCTTTTAAAAATTTTTTTAAATTTATATATGACAGTGGAATGCACTACAATTCATATTACACATAAAGAGCACAATTTTTCATACCTATGGTTCCTGGGTTTATATACAAAGACTTAATTATCATACCACAGTGACTCAGCCACATCAATGTTATAGAAGCTCAATTCACAACAGCCAAACTATGGAACCAACCTAAATGCCCTTCAACAGATGAATGGATAAAGAAAATGTGGTGTATATACACAATGGAATATTACTCAGCCATAAAGACAAGTGCAATCATGGTATTAACTGGTAAATGGATGGATCTGGAGGCTATCATGCTAAGTGAAATAAGCCAATCCTAAAAAACCAAAGGTCCAATGTTCTCTCTGATATGGGATGCTGACTCACAATAGGCAGGGGAGGGGTTAAGGAAAATAGAGGTACTTTGGACTAGGCAGAAGGGAGTGAATGGATGGGAGAGGGTATGGGGGTAGGAAGGTTAGTAGAATGAATTGGACATTATTATCCCATGTGCGTATATGACTGTATGACTGGTGTGATTCCACATCACATACAACCAGAATGTTGTATAATAAGACATTATACTCCATTTATGTATGATGTGTCAAAATGCATTCTACTGTCATGTATAACTAATTAGAACACATAAAAAATATTTTTTAAAAAAGACATGCTATGTGAGATAATCCAGACGCAAAAAGATGAATTTTATATAACCCCACTTATGTGAAGTATTCAGAATTGGCAGATTTATAGGGGCAGAAAGTAGATTAGAAGTAATCAAGCCGGGTGAGGTGGTGCATGCCTATAATACCAGCGGCTTGGGAGGTTGAGGTAGGAGGATTGTGAGTTCAAAGCAAGCCTCAGCAACAGTGAAACGCTAAGCAACTCTTACCTTGTCTCTAAATAAAATACATAATAGAGCTGGGGATATGGCTCAGTGGTTGAGTGCCCCTGAGTTCAATCTCTGATACACCCTTCTCCCCCCCCCCAAAAAAAATGTGGGCTGGGGATATAGCTCAGTTTATAGAGTGCTTGCCTTGCATGCACAAAGGCCCTGGGTTCAATCCCCAGCACCACAGGAAAAAAAAAAGTAGTAATCAGAAGTCTGGGAGAACAGAGAACATGGGGTCTCTGCTTAAAGGTTACTGAGTTTCTGCCTAGGCAAGGAGGGGGTTTTTGAGAATAGGTAACACTAGGATTGCATAGCATTGTTAATGTAAGTGAGACCACTAAATTGTTCACTTAAAATGTTTTAAGTGGTAAATTATGTAAATGTAATCACAATAAAATAAAAAAATATATAATACCATTTTTGCTAGCTGGTTTAGCAAGGGTTTTTAAAAAACATGATGAAACCCAATGTTTGCAAAAAAGCATGTACACACTGCTGGAGGGAATTTAAACTGTTGCAAATTTCCAGAATTCATTCCACTCAATCTTGCAGAAAAAGTAGATACATGGTAAGTGGTAACACCAGATTAGTGAGAGATGCAATTGTAGTTCATGGGTCATATTTTTAAAAAATCTTCTAAATATAATATTCAATTAAATACAACCTTCTTTAATGTTTATTTTACCATTAGTCATAGAGTTTCTTTTTTTTTTTTTAAAGACAAAGAATTGAATGAATGCTAATGTAGGCTCATCTATTTTTCTTAGACAATGACAGGTAGCAGTGATACAACTTTTGAACCAAGAGCCACTAATTTAATGGCAACTTATTCAAATTGCAGGCCAAATATTCCTGACGGAAATGCCTTAACAATTCTTAAGTACTAGTGTAACTATATTCTAGTACATGATTTGACACTAGTTACAATGCCTATTTTTTATTTCCTCCCTTGAACTTGCTGTATTAAGAATTCCAAAATGATTACTAGTGGTATCTTAATTCCTGATTTAAATGGAAATGTATTTAATAATTCATTACTTAATATGATGCTTGCTTGAGGTTTCTGTTAACTAGTCTTTATCATGTGAAGATAGTTTCTTGCTAGGAAAGCTGCTGAATTTTCTCAAATGACTTTTTGACATATTTCCACTTAATCCATGGCTTTTCTCATTTTGCTTGTTATGTTTATAGATTTTTTTTTTTTTAAAAAGAACGATGAACTATTTTGCATTCTGGAAATAAGACCTTTTGGTCATGGTATTATTTATTTCACTATCTGCTGGATCTCATTTGTAATACAGTCTTTTACTTATATTTACAATTGAAATTGCTCTGTTGTTTCCCTCCCTCCCTCCCTCCGTCCCTCTGTCCCTCCTTCCTTCCTTCCATCTCAGCCTCCATAGTGCCCTAGTCATGACTCTCTCATGGAACTCATTTCTCTGATGGGAACTGGATATCTGATTGGTTGTTGGCAGCTGGAGTGCAGAGACCAGGTCATGTTGGATTTTCTGCCCTTTGTGTCAAACACAATGCTTAAGACGTGGTAGAAGTTCAATGAGTCTGTGTTAAATGAACAGAGTTTAGGAATGTTTTCTTTCAATTTGACCTACTGTTTGTGGTTTGCTGTGTATTATCTTTATACTCTCTCTGTTCCAATGCCAGTTGTGTTTATGTTTCTCTCTTCACTAGTTCCCTTATAGTAATGCCATTATGGGGTGCACTATTATAGTTAAATGAATATATTAAAGCCACTTGTATGAACACAGGTAGATTTCAAAAGTATAAAATTAAACAGATCAGCAGGATATTGGTATGGTTTGGATGAGTGTCCCCCTAAGGCCCATGTGTTAAATTTTTGCTTCTGCTGGGTGTGGTGGCACACACCTATAAACCCAGCTGAGGGAGGAGGATGACAAGTTTGAGATCAGTCTCTACAACTTAGCCAGAACCTGTCTCAAAATAAAAAGGGCTGGGGATGTAGCTCAGTGGTAAAGTACCCCAGGTTTAATCTCCAGTACTATAAAAATACATACATACATACATAGTCCACAGTTTGGTGCTATTGAAATGTGAGGGAAGTCTTCAAAAGGTGGTTTAAGAGGCAGGACCTAGTAGGAAGTCTTAGGCCACTTTAGGTAGGCCCTTGAAGGGGATGGTGATTTCTCTGTCTTTCATGTCCTTGTTCTGGGGCAAATGCTTTGCTTTACTGTATGCTCCTGCCATGATGTGCTGCCTCACCACAGGCCCCAAAGCAATGGTGCCAATGGACCATGGACTGAAACCTCCAACACTGTAAGCATTGGGGGAGATTAAACCCCAAATAAAAAGGACTGGGGATGCAGCTCAGTGGCTTAAGGCCTTGCTAAGTTGCTAAGGCTAGCCTTGAACTTGCTATCATCCTGCCTCCTCAGCCTCCCAAGTGGCTGGGATTTCAGGCATGTGCCACTGCTCCTGGCAATTTTTTCCCTTTTTATGTTTACTAACTCAGGTGTTTTGTTACAGTATCAGAAAGCTGATTAACACAAATATGTATGGCATGATACTATTTATATAATTTTTTTGAATGCAAATAATACTAGTCACTTGTGTAGTTTACATCCTGTTCACTGAAACTTTTCTGTGTACTCTCCTTATTTCAAGGGCGAGAAACCTGTGAACATACAGTTGCAGATTCCCTTGTCACTTGGTTTCTGGTTAATTTTTTCCAATGCAAGGCACTGGCTTGAGGTTAGAAAACAGAAGAAAGGGAAATGCTTTTTACTTTCTTTTTCTGGCAGTTCTTCTAACAATGAGAGCATCACAGTAGTAGGAGGTGACTGAAGAGCAGCATTTCAGTAATGTCAGTGACTAAGGGCACTGTCGGGCATGGCATACCAACAGGGAAGAAGTCAAGTGAGCAGTACTCTGACCCCATCCTCTTCTTTTCCCTCGACCTCTTGCCAGTGCTTCCCACTGGCCAAGACCAACCAAAACCAACCAGAAGCCAGATGTCAAGGGAGTCCAATGAGGCCATCTATACTACTCAGCCCAAAGAAAGGTTGAGAATTGATCTGAAGAACAAATGGATGGGATTGAACATAACCCCCTTATTCCATTTGCTTCTGCGGAACTTTCTATACCTTTGTAATCAATTCACAGTACTAAATTCTCCTTTGTGTGAAATACATAGAGTGGTTTTTACTTTTCTGATTGGATACTGATGAGTTTGTTGTAGTTTGTGGTTACAAATATGTGTAGCAAAAATAATTACTTCTTTAGGAATAATAAATATCACCTTCAAGGTAATGTTTACCTCTGGATAGAAGACAACAGAATGGAATTGGGGACAAGCATATAGGGGACATTATCTGTATCTGAAATATTTTTTTTCTCAACTTGGCAGGTAAATATATGGATATTTTTATGTTATTCTATTATTTTAGTCTCTATATTTTAATTTGCAAGGACTATTTAATCATCTTCAAATCTATGTATGTGTATAAATATATGAATAAATCAACAAATGAACAAATGAATGAAACCTGAGTGAATTTTGACTGTAATTTAATAGTTGTTTCAGTTGAGACAAGTTAAGCAACTCATCCACAGAGATAAGAATAATAGTAAATTTTATGACTGCTTTTTCTTTTTCTATGAGAAATGTCATTGGGATTTTGATTGGAATTGCATTAAATCTGTATAGTGCTTTTGGTAGTATGGTCATTTTGATAATATTAATTCTGTCGTATCCAAGAGCAAAATAGATCTTTCCATCTTCTAAGGTCTTCTTTGACTTCTTTCTTTAGGGTTCTGTAATTTTCATTATATAGATCTTTTACTTCTTTCATTAATTCCCAAGTATTTTATTTTATTTTTTGAGGCTATTGTAAATGGGGTAGTTTTCCTCATTTCCCTTTCTGAGGATTTGTCACTGATATACAGAAATGCCTTTGATTTATGGGTGTTGATTTTACATTCTGCTACTTTGCTGAATTCATTTACTAGTTATAGAAGTTTTCTGGTGGAACTTTTAGGGTCTTCTAGGTATAGAATCATATCATCAGCAAATAGTGCCAGTTTCAGTTCTTCTTTTCCTATGTGTATCCCTTTAATTTCTTTCATCTATCTAATTGCTTTGGTCAGTGTTTCAAGACCTATGTTTAATAGAAGTGGTGAAAGAGGGCATCTGTGTCTTGTTCCAGTTTTTAGAGGGAATGCCTTCGATTTTTCTCCATTTAGAATGATGTTGGCCTGGGGCTTAGCATAGATAGCCTTTATGATGTTGAGATATGTTCCTGTTATCCCTAGTTTTTCTATGTTTCTGTTATCCCTAGTTTTTCTAGTTTTGAACATAAAGGGGTGCTGTATTTTGTCAAATGCTTTTTATGCATCTATTGAGATGATCATATGATTATTATCTTTAAGTCTATTGATGTGGTGAATTACATTTATTGATTTTTGTATGTTGAGCCAACCTTGCATCCCTGGGATAAATCCCACTTGATCATGGTGCACTATCTTTTTGATACATTTTTGTATTCGATTTGCCAGAATTTTATTGAGAATTTTTGCATTTATGTTCATTAGAGATATTGGTCTGGAGTTTTCTTTTTTTGATGTGTCTTTGCCTGAATTTGGAATCAGGGTGATATTGGCCTCATAGCATGAGTTTGAAAGCGCTCCCTCTTTTTCTATTTCCTGAAGTAAATTGATGAGTATTGGTATTAGTTCTTCTTTAAAGGTCTTGTAGAACTTGGCTGTGTATCCATCCGGTCCTGGGCTTTTCTTGGTTGGTAGATTTTTTATGGTGACTGCTATTTCATCACTTGAAATTGATCTGTTTAAATTGTGTATAACATCCTGATTCGATTTGGGCAAATTATATGACTCTAGAAATTTGTCAATGTCTTTGATATTAGCAATCCTTAGCAGGAAGGGTGAAGCAGGTGGCATCACTATACCAGACTTTAAACTATACTACAGAGCAATAGTAACAAAAACAGCATGGTATTGGCACCAAAATAGACGGGTAGACCAATGATACAGAATAAAGAACACAGAGACTAACCCACAGAATTACAATTATCTTATATTAGACAAAGTTGCCAAAAACATGCATTGGAGAAAAGATAACCTCTTCAACAAATGGTGCTGGGAAAACTGGAAAACCATTTGCAACAAAATGAAATTAAACTCCTATCTTTCACCATGCACAAAACTCAATTCAAAATGGATCAAGGACTTAGGAATAAAACAAGAGACTCTGTGTCTAATAGAAAAAAAGATTGGCTCTAATCTTCATCATGTGGGATTAGGCCCCAACTCCTTAAGACTCCTTTGGCTCAAGAATTAAAATCAAGAATCAATAAATGGGATGGACTCAAACTAAAAAGTTTCTTCTCAGAAAAAGAAGAGGTAAATAGAGAGCCTACATCTTGGGAGCAAATCTTTACCCCTCACACATCAGATAGAGCACTAATCTCTAGGGTATATAAAGAGCTCAAAAAGCTAAACACCAAAAAACCCCAAATAACCCAATCAATAAATGGGCCAAGGACCTGAACAGACACTTCTCAGAAGATGATATACAATCAACAAACACATGAAAAAAATGTTCATCATCACTAGCAATTAGAGAAATGCAAATCAAAATACTCAGATTTCATCTCATTCCAGTCAGAATGGCAGCTATGATGAAGATGAACAACAGTAAGTGTTGGTGAGGATGTGGGGAAAAAGGTACACTCATACATTGATGGTGGGACTGCAAATTGGTGCAGCCAATATGGAAAGCAGTATGGAGATTTCTTGGAAAATTGGGAATGGAACCACCATTTGACCAGCTATCTCTCTCCTCGGTCTATACCCAAAGGACTTAAAAACAGCATACTACAGGGACACATTCACATCAATATTTATAGCAGCACAATTCACAATAGCTAAACTGTGGAACCAACCTAGATGCCCTTCAATATATGAATGGATAAAAAAATGTGGCATATATACATAATGGGATATTACTCAGCAATAAAAGAAAATAAAATCATGGCATTTGCAGGTAAATGGATAGAATTAGATAAGATAATGCTAAGTGAAGTTAGCCAATCCCAAAAAACCAAATGCTGAATGTTTTCTCTGATATAAGGAGGCTGATTCATAGTGGGGTAGGAAGGGGGAGTATGGGAGGAATAGATGAACTCTATATAGGGCAGAGTTGTTGGAGGGGAAGGGAAAATATAAAGGGTTATAAATGATGGTGGAATGTGATGGACATTATTATCCAAAGTACATGTATGAAGACACAAATTGGTGTGACTACACTTTGTATAGAACCAGAGATATGAAAAATTGTGCTCTATATGTATGATAAGAATTGGAATGCATTCTGCTGTCGCATATAAATTTAAAAAAATAATTAAGAAAAAGAATAATAGTGTCATCAATGTTTATAGCAGCTCAATTCACAATAGCCAAGCTATGGAACCAACCTAGGTGCCCATCAACAGATGAATGGCTAAAAGAAATTAATACATATATACAATGGAGTTCTACTCAGCCATAAAGAACAAACTTATGGCATTTTCCAGTAAATAGATGAAAAAGGAAACCATCATGCTAAGTGAAATAAGCCAGTTCCCCAAAAAACAAAGGCCAAATGTTCTTTCTGGTAGTGGATTCTGACTCACAGTAGGCAGGAGGGAGAAAGGAGGGGAGATTCACCAGACTGGATGGGGGAGTGGAGGAAGTGGGAGATTTGGAATGGGAAAGAGAGTAGAATGAATTGGACCCAGCTTTGCTATGTTCATACATGAATATATGAGCAGTGTAACTCCCATATCATGTACAATCACAAAAATGAGAACCTATATTCCATGTATGTATGACATGTCTAAATACATCTACTGTATGTAACTAAAAATAAAGTATTAAAAATAATAATAGTATCTACCTTACAGAATCATTGTGATTATTAATTGGAATAACATATGCAAAATATGCTGGCCCAGTACATGGCACATGACAATCCTTCAACAAATCATTGTCTTCTTCTTTAGGAACTTTTCTAAAAATCATGTGATATTCCTTCTCTGATTATAAGAGTAGTAATTGTTAAATACATACAATGTAAAAATTAAATTTTGTTGTAATTCTTCCATTCAACTGTTATAAATGTATCTAAACATTTAAAATCATGATACTATGTGTAGTTTTGCAACATGATTCTTTCAGTTCACAAAATATAGTATACATTTTCCTCTGTCATATGTTCTAAGACCTCACAGCTATTGATTGCCTAATATTCAAGTAGATGTCCTAGAATTTATTTAACAAACTGCCTATTTGGAATATTTAGGTTCTTCTAATATTTTATGACTAGAGTTAAGGCTGCAGTGAATCCTTGTTGATAAATCTTTGCCCACATTTTTTCTTATTTCCTTGGACAAAATACTTGTGGAAGTCTTGGTTAAATGGTTATAGGCATTTCATGACACCTAAAACTTACAGTTAGCTTGTTTTTAAGGCGGGGAGGGACAGGAAAGAGTGGGGAAAAGTTCTACCAATTTATAATGCCTCTAGCAGCATGAGAGACTACTTTTCCATATCAGAAAGGTACTTTCAAAAAGAGAAATTGGAACAAATGTGGACTTCATAGTGAAATCTGCAACAGTATATTCTAACTAGTTTGATGATTAAAGAATACCAGCAAAGTGTCACGTCTTCACAGAACAGAGGAATTTTGTAAGCCATTGAAATCTAATTTTAACAGGTTGCCATGCAGAAGGATTCTAGTCCAGCTTTGAAGTGACAGCTTCTACATCACTAAATGTAGACACCAGCCAGAGGTGATTTGGGAACTGACTGATCTGTGACTTTTCTAAATCCAAACCTTATAGAGATTTAGTTGCAAAAATGTTGGAAAAGGAGCTCTGCCCCTAGCCAGGACCTGAGACTTGGATTTCTTTTGTCTTGAACACTTAGCTCTCACTTTCCTCTGCCTCCAATTTGTGAGGTCTTAGGCACACTCTGAACTGGTTTAACAGGGGAAAAAAAAGAGATAGTAACAAGTATCCGCTAGTAAGAGCTTTCACTCACTTGTTAATTAATTTCTGCAATAGTAACCCTCTGGCACCTGCCAGCTTCATTCTGCAATGGAGCCAATGAATTTCAAAAATAATTAAAGTTAATGAGCTGGTCTTTGTGATAGGACCTGGAAAACTTAACAGCCATAATTAGTGAGAAGTGCAAAGTGGAGAAAGTGTCACTTGCTGATAAACAGCATTTCCTCATCTTGTTGCTACAAGAATCCTGCCCATATGTGACAGTAATGCTCTATTGAGTCAAAGAAGACATATGACTGGGTTTACAAGTTGAAAGTAAATTGAAGGATGAGTACCAATCTTGAAAATGATTTCCCTAGGCTAATATCAGACTCTTCCCTAAACTTTCAAAATTATTCTTACAAAATGTTGGTAAGAATTAATGGCAAAGTATTCCAAGAGGTTTGTGAACTCCAGAGAGTCAGTCTTCACAACCAAAGTAGGGCACCGAATTTTGCAATCCTAAGCAAGAAAAATGAGCTTGGAGATTATGAGTATGGATGAGTTGAACCCTAAATTGGCAGCTAACTCTCTGTGAGTTCAGCTCGTACAGGCCTTTTCAGTGGGAATTTCTTGAAGACAAATGCAAAGAGAATCTGCAAACATGAAGGACCTGCCTCTGTGGCTGGGAGAAAGTGATGTATTTGAGAAGGTAGGACATCATCTAAATCACATCTGCATTCTACTATAAGATGATTTTATGTGGTAGTCAAACTTTTTTTTCATTTATCTTAATGGCAATGGATTTATTTTACTTGATATTAAAATAATTTGACTAGCACATCAAAAGCTTCAGCTTATAATAATGTATTTTTTTCAAAACATATTTAGATTTAAAAATGAGATGAGTTGTAAAACTAATTAAATTTTAAGGCAGGTGGAAGTTGGCTCAGCTATAAATTGAAGATTTGGAGTATTAAAGAAAATTTCAAGGTAACTGAATTAGAATCTCCTAATTGTTACTAGCACTTTAAAATGTACTGTATTTTTATTACATCTAAGAAGCTTTTAATTTTATAAAATGAGTCATTATTTTATGTACCATGAAGAAACAAGAAAATGCTGCCAACTAAACTGTCACAATGCTTTCTTAGCACTTAGAGTCGTTTTTTTTTTTTATGTTTAATGAAAGCACTCTTTTAGACTGACTAGGCATAATTTTTTTTTATCACCTATTGCACTTTTTTGTTTATGTGCCTTTCTGTATGTATAATATCTTTTTATTGTGTTCTGAATCACAGTGTAATCTTTTTTTTTTTTTTTGTACCAGGGATTGAACTCAGGGGCACTCCACCACTGAGCCACATCCCCAGACCTATTTTGTATTTTATTTAGAGACAGGGTTTCACTGAGTTGCTTAGCATCTTGCTGTTGCTGAGGCTGGCTTTGAATTTGTGATCCTTCTGCCTCAGCCTCTCAAGCAGCTGGGATTATAGGTGTGCACCACTTTAATAATGGTAAATCTCAAATCTTGTGCTACACACAATGCCCATCACTCAAATGCAGGAACAGGTGAGGGGCTGTGACCATGTTTGCTCATATGTGGGCAATGGCAAAACTTTGTTGCTGCATCCAATTTTGAAGAAGTAAACAGATGAAAACAAATATATGCCTTAGAAGCTGAGCATATACCTACTGTAGCCCCTGCTACATAGGAAGCTGAGGAGGAGGGAGGATTGCTTGAGTCCAGGGATTTGAGATGAGAATAGGCAACATAGTGAGACCCCCAACTTAGAGAAAAAATGCATTTTACATGAATAATAAATAATAACGCATTCTTTAGTTGTTGTTGTTGTTGTTTTAAAGGAGACAGAATTATTTCCTTTCTTGTGTTCTGGGTTTTTTCAGGAACAGAGATCACAGACAATAGTGAGGCATGTAATTTAGAAAGGCCTAAAGGAAATAATGAATTGAACATCAGATTCTTGGGACACTTCATATGATCCTATGGTATATGGGGCCCTGACTCCGTCAGAGTCAGGCTATTGCAAGGTGACTTCTTCGTGCAGCAGCTCATCACGTGATCATGACTTATGTGCCAAATTCTCAAGACAATTGAGAGTAGAATTGGTGGAGGCTTCGCCTTTGTGGCTTGATCACTCACTAGTCCCCACAGAGAGGTAACAGGTGAATGAGAGTTGACATGACAGTCATAAATAACTGACAGTTCCACCCCTCAATGAAATAATGATCTTTCAGTAAGGACATCCTTAATAAAGCCTCACTGTGAGTGAGTACTATGAGGGCCACCGTGGGCCCAAACATTCTAATTGTTTTATATTTGTTAACTAATTTTCTATATAGCAGCCTCAAGGTAGATATGCTATTCTCCTCATTTCATATATGAGGACAATGAGGTATGGAGCAATCAGTTAACTTGCCCAGGATCACATAATAGCTCGATGTCAGAGGTAGATCTGAACGCAGGCAATTTGGTGCAGCTCTTAAGCACTCTACTGCATTGCTTCCACCTGACTGCACTGAAGAGCAAAAATGCATATGATGGTGTATATCTATAGGCAGTCAGTGAATGTAGAAAAGAAAACCTGCTCTCTGGATTCCCAAACACTTGTTGGCTGATTGCTCAAAGAATGAAGCAGAAAGAAGGACCCCACAGTTTGTTAAAATCGCAATAATAAAATTCAGACTATCAGTATGTCTGGAGTTGGCAGAAGGATGGAAAACCAGTTTTAGAAGCTGACTGTGGAGTGGAGGCAAAGTGTCACACTGAGCCAAGAGTTTCAGGTTGGCCAGTCAGCTACAATGGGTATGCTAGCTCAGCCTTCAAGAGTCTTCCTGTGTTAGTCAAGGGTTAAGTCCGGGCCTTATTTTGACCACACATTGCTGAGATAATACTTGGGAGTTTAGTGAGCTGCAACAGTGAATTACATTGAACAGAAATCAAGTATTATAAAGTCTCAAGTCATTGTCTAGATTCCGGCAGGCTGTGGTAAACACTGTGATAGGGAAGTTAATTAAATCGAGAGATTGAATTTTTCTTTTTTTTTTTTTAAAAAAAGAAATGGCCATTCGGTGTTAATCAGCTGTAAAGAAGAGAACAGAAAGCCAAGGGAATCCATAAAAGAGCTTTGCCCTGTAAGCACAGTTGCCTCACCTCTGACCTCCATAACTGAGAAAGGATTTGGCTCCAGCAATATTCTCTGTGAAGTTAGCAGCTTGAATCACTGCCATGAGCAAATGAGTTTTCTCTACTGAGAATGAATTCTCCCGAACCACTGAAACAACGGTCTGTGTTCCTGAATGATTATCCATTTGGAAGATTGACGTAGAGACGGTGCAGAATATCCCCTGCTCCCCATCCTGTGTCTGGAAGCTGCAAGCTGTGTTATTTAGCCTCTGGTCTGATGAAACAAAGCTCAGAAAGGTGAAACCGGCTGGGCCAGTGGTATGAAATGTGAAAACTGCCTACAAATACAGAGTCAGCTACAGAACGGGGAAGTAATAAAGAAGGAGCACCTTATTTATTGTCTTATCTCATAGCTTCCAGATGATACACATGACTGAACTATTGATTTTGATTTTACTCTGCAGAAAGTGGTATTTGGGGGCAGACAAAGAAGAGGGGCTGGACTCTACTGATTTTGAAATCTTCTGAGTCAGCTGTAGTGAATTACTGAATACCTGCCAAGGGGTCATCTGCAGAAGTTGCCATTTCTCTCAAGGCAACAGTCTGGAGATTTTGGCATTAAACTGTTACATATAATTGTAAAAATGATCTGATGCTCTACTACCACTACTAATTCCACCATCATCATTACTGAGTACAAGGTCTTGATGAATTTGCCTTTTGGGAGAACACATTCCTACAACATAAGTTGGCAGTAAATTGGGTTCTATCAATTCTCCCACCCTCAAAGAAACAATTTAGGGTAGTGTTGCAGTTGCACGTGTTGCTTCCAGGTCCTGTCTAATCTCACAGCTCTACAGAAGCAACATATCATTTGGAGGCAGTTTTCCATTCTGTGCCTTCAGAGCCTTTTCGGTTGAGTGCTCTGGGTTTCCAAACTATTCCAGAGTAAATACACACAGTCATCTGAATGCTGAACCCTGAGAATGGAATCCTTTTGAAGGAACAAAAACCAAAGCATTACGTAAGTGACAATTTACTATAGTGTACTTATTTATTTTGGTAAGTACAGTCCATGGCTCATGGAAAATACTCCAGAAATATTTGTTAAAAACACAAAAAGCATAAATGTGGGATCAATATAAGTGGAGCAGCTGGACGTTTTGAAAACAACCCTTATCCTCATGCTATCACTCATAGTTTGTCTTTTAGTCAATTTTTCTGATTGACAGCTCCTGGGCTGCTCTGCATCTCCCTGTGCCTGACCTGCTGTGAAGCTAAGGTTCAGGGAGTCACCTGAAAGGTTGCTTTAGCTCTTGCAACATCCTTAGGGACACAAGTTCTATGTCTCTCTCCTCTCTGTCCTCTGGAGTGGGTTACTAGGGGATAAAAATGCAGGATGGAGAGGCAGGGTGCACGTGGGCCTATTCCCCTGCTCCAGAGTTCTGATTACCCAGGGTACTGTTGGAGTTCTTCTTCATCCTTGCTTCTGTCAAATCTCCTCCATCTGTCATATTTAAGGTGGCAGCACTACCTCTACCAAAGAGCCCTACAACAGTCCCAACTGAAAAATGGACACTGGACATGAACGAACAGTTTTCTAGGGAAAATATACAAATCTGCAATAAAAATTAAAAAGAATACATCCCAGTGGTTATTTAAAAATGAAAAATTAAAAGTAGTAAAACAGACTTATCAGAATGAGAAAAAGTAAAGGGAATGAGGGAGGGAATGAGAGAAAGGCATTCCTTTTTATTTACATTTTTTGTGGTACTGAACCCAGAGTGCTCTACCACTGAGCTACATCCCTGTCTTTTTATTTTGAGACAGAATCTTGCTAAGTTGCCAAGGCTGGCTTTGAACTTGGCAATCTGTCTGCCTCAGTCTACCTGAGTAGCTGCCATGCCTGGAACACATCCTTACACACTATTGTAGGTAATGTCAATTCATACAACTCATTGGAAGGCAGTTTGTATAAAATCCTTGTAAAGAGAATACTGCTAATTCAGGAATTTTACATCTAGGAATTTTCCCCAAGGAAATTTAAAAAAAATTAGACAAGATTTATGTCTGGTTGTTCAATAGGGCAATATTTATAATAGTAAAAACAAGCAGTTTGGTGAAATAAATTTTAGTATATTCTTAGAATACTGTGTTATCATTTAACATGATATATGCATATGTACATGCATACACACACACACACATTTTCAATGTGTTCAATGAAAAAGAGGCTTACAGAACAGTTGATAGGATGTGATTTTTTTTTTTTTGGTTCTGGGGACTGAACTAAGGGGCACTTGACCACTGAGCCACATCCCCCACCCTATTTTGTATTGTATTTAGAGACAGCGTCTCACTGAGTTGCTTAATGACTTGCATTTGTTGAGGCTGGCTTTGAACTCACGATCCTCCTTCCTCATCCTCTGCCACAGCACCAGGCTAGATGTGAAATGTTTTTGTAAAAATATTTCTAATACAATCATACTTAGATAAGTCTGAAAGGATATATATATATATTATTAACATTAAGTGGTGGGATTATGGAAGATATACTTTTTAATCTTACTGCTAATATGTATTTGTATTTTTGGTTAAAGTATGTGGATTATTAGAGTAATAAGAAATAATCACTATAAATGATAATACTGCACTGAATACTTGAAATTTTCTTAGATCAAATGTCTTTACCCTCTTAACAGTAACTAAGTGAGGTGATAGATATGTCAACTAACTTGGTTGTGATAATCATTTCACAATAAATATTCATATCAAATCATTAC
Organism: Ictidomys tridecemlineatus; assembly: GCF_052094955.1. Lineage (NCBI taxonomy): Eukaryota > Metazoa > Chordata > Mammalia > Rodentia > Sciuridae > Ictidomys > Ictidomys tridecemlineatus. The sequence goes on along the minus strand of NC_135483.1, from coordinate 139,665,252 downwards.
CTTATGTACCTTTGATTTATTGAATTTTGTCAATTATGACTCAAAAAAGCAGGAAAAAATACTTGCTCATGTTCAAAGGAAAAACATAGATGAATTTCCATTTTTTATTCCAGATAAGAAACCCCATAAAATTATAATATTTTAAAGCAGAAAGCATTTTAAAAGAACACTTGAGCTGAGTGTGGTGGTGCATGCCTGTAATCCTCTGAGGCCAGAGGATCACATGTTCAAAGCCATCCTCAGCAACTTAGTGAGACCCTATCTCAAAATAAAAAATGTAAGTACTGGGGATGTGGCTCAGTGGTTAAATACCCCTAGGTTCAATCCCCAATACTGCAAAAGAAAAAAACAAAAAGAATACTTGAGTCCTTTACTTTACAAATAAGTGTACTGAAGGCCTGGGAAGTTAACTGATCTACAGTAAATATTACTGTGGCCATGTGAAAGTCAGGCAGAGTCAGAATTTGTACCTACATCAGAAGCCCATTGCTCTTTCTAAAACCCTGTTGTACCTCTGAAGAGCCAAAGGGGCCCAAGCACAGAGGTGTTGCTAGGAGGGCTGGCATGTGCATCTTGGTGTGTGGGCATCATTCCTTGGCTCTCAAGAGATCTTGAAAATGGCCCAGATCACAGCCAGCTGAGAGAAACCTCATGGAGCATGAAAAATGCTCCACAAGTCTGCCTGACAAGCTGTGTTTTCCCATTTGGCAGATGAAATTCTCTCCAGAAAATACTGTGTTATAAATAACTCCCTTCTTGAGAGTGTCAATAACATCTTTCATGAGGAAAGTTCTAAGGCAATCTAGATGCCAAGCATAATTAAACAAGCCCTATATTCCAGACGACACTAATAGGACCAGCCTCTTTTTCATACAGGCTGGCCCAGATGAATAGATCAGCTGAGATCAATAAAAGGAAAAAGTAATTTGATATTCTTACTCATATGTGCTGTCCTTGCCAGGAGGTTACTTCTCAGGTGATATTGGAGAGGCCTCACTGGTTCAGCTTTAGGATCTGGATGACACGGCACATTGATCCCTGAATCTTGACATCTATATAGGAGACAATTAGCCTGTGTACACCTAAAGCCCTGAGACAGTTGGCCTTACCCACCTTCCCTCCACCCAGCTTTCACCTTTAACAGTACTCCTAGTCTCTCTTATGCTTCCTCTAGGGACTTGGACTGAAACCCAGTAAAATTTAAAATTATTTCATTCTGGTCTGGCAAATGGTCATCTTACCATCTTTGGGCTGGTTAAAGAAATATTTTCCATTTGGTAACCATAACACTCTCAGTGACTGAGCTGACCTGATAGCTATATTTTTGTTTTCTTGAACTGGTCTTTTGTATTTTTTCCTTGAATTGATCTTTTCTCCTCATTTTCCAGGGGTCCCTGGCCTAGGAGGGCTCAAGTTGTTATATTTGGGAAACTTATCCAAACAGTGAACCCTGGTTTCATTAGTTTGAATTAGTTTGGGCTGCATGTAACAGAAGAATGCATAATATCTAGCTGAAATTGAGACTAATTTCTTGTCTGGAAGTAAGTGTCCAGTGTTAGAGCATCTTTCCTGTGTCATCAGAAATTTAGCCGGCTATACTTTTGAGTTTCTATCTTGGGAGACTGAGGCCAGAGGATCACAGTCACTTCAGTAAAGTGACTTCTATTCTCAAGGTCATCTCATGATCCAAGATAGCTGAGAGAGCTCCAACTATCTCAACACATTCCAGGAAGCAGGAAGGAGGAAGAGCATAAATTACATTAAAACAAGCTGTGATGGACACTTGCTAAGTGAGAGGCAATCTGGATGAGTTCAGGGGGCACTCTCCTGTACTGTGCCCCTGAAATCATCCAGAGGGACTTCAAGGATCCCCTGGAGGGTGTCTGGAGCCTGGGATTCACTCTATATTTTATGCTGACAGGGAAAAAGCCATTCAGTGCGATCACCACTAAGGGACTAGAGAAGCAGATCTCACAGGCAAGCTACAACATCCCCCCGCATGTGGCTTTTCTCTTCCTACTCTAATCCAGAATGTGTTTCTCTTGCCTTTTAACTTTTTTTTCCCTTTTTTGGTGGCCCTAGAGATTGAACCCAGGGGCACTACTGAGGTACTGCTAAGAGCCATAGCCAAGTAATAATGATGCATGGCATTTTTGGTTGAAAGGTGACAGCAGCAAGCCATTGAGATGATATGATTATGTTAAGATCTGCATTCAAATGGATATTAGACCCCTGCTGTCCACCTCGGCCTGCTAAGGGACTCCTGGAGAGTTCCCATTGATTGGGGAAGTGCAGTAGGAGGGAATTCCGGAGGAGGGATTTCCTGTTGGGGAGTGTGGCCGGGAGAACGCTTTGGTTCCTCCACGACCTTTATGACTTTCAAGATAAGGATAGGAAAGGACCCCGGAAGCTTTTTGTTATGGAGACTGATATTTACCTGTTTAGAGATGAAAACCAGTAGGATACTTCAGTGGTCTTTTCACTTGGGAGTCTAAAAATCCATAATAACTCTCAGCTTTTAAAGACCTCATCATATCTACACTCAAAGTATTCAATTCCCCTTTCTTCCAACTCACAATGATTCAGATCCAAGGGATGGTAGCACTTCACTCACATAGTGATGCTATAACAAAAACACTCTGCTCCCTAAGATGCTCTAGAGCTAGACATTCACACCTGTGGGGTTGAGAGGAAGGGAGCATTCATCATCATTTCCCCACAAGGTTCTCATTAGATTTCCTGATAGAAACCCTGGAATGCAAAAGGCGGTGGGTTGATATGCTCAAAGTGATGAGAGATCAAATATGGAAGCCAACAATCCTAGAACCAGCAAAATTTTCCTTCCCACTGGGGGGAAGAAATGGAGGCATTTCTACACACTGGGTCCCTTCCTGCTGCTGTTAGCAAAACCCCTCAGACTGGATAGATTATTAACAATAGAAATTCACTTCCCACAGTTCTGAAGACTGGCAAGTCCAAGGTCAAAGTGCCTTGTTGCTGAATCCTCATGATGGGAGGGGCAGAAGGGCTGACCACCTTCTCTCAAGAGGCCCTTTTCTTGATTTGCTTTGGGTTTTGTTTTGTGTTCTTTGGACACAATGGCCATTGAACCCAGGGCCTTGGGCATGTCAGGAAACTGCTTTACAGCTGAAGTACTAGACCACCAACTTACTGGGATTCTTTTTTGTTTTGGTTTGGGTTTTGGTTGCTGTTGTTTCTTGTAAGAGAGTGTCTCACTAAGTTGCTCAGGTCACTGAAGCTCTACTCATTAAAAGAAACAGCAGCAGTAGTAGCAACAACAAAACTCTTTCTTCTCTCTGTTTTTTTGCTTTGTGCAAACTCTGTTGACTGGTCTTCAGGTTCACTTACACTGTGTATCCTGGGTGACCTGAGGTTCTGATTGTTGTTGTTGTTCTTCAATTTGCTTATAAGGGTTTTTAAAATTAAAAACTTAGGTTCATACAAAGTTGCTTCAGATGTAGAAAAATTTGAGTTTTCTTTGCTGATAGAGAAGACCAGGCATGGAATTTCTTTCCCTGATTCCTAGGTCTGCTATATCCCCTTGACCTTAAAGCAGGCTGTCTATCCCTGTCAGGACTATAAGATCTGGCTCTGACATTCATGAATATTTCCATGAGTTTTTGAGTGATGGGAGTACAGTATTTAATGGATCACTGTATTTCCAACATGTTCTTCTGCTTGCTGAACAAATTTTAAATACTGTAACTCCTTGCAACCCTCTCCCCATGAGGAAAAATCTAAATAAATCTACCATACCCACTTGTTAACCAAAGTACCTTTTTTTTTCTTTCTGAAACATAAGACTTCCACATGTCTCCATTTTCAAGGATGGTAAGACATAAAATGTGTCTGATTCATATTTCAGAAATTTAAATTAGATGTAGGGAATTCTTAACATGTGAGGGAAAGGGAAGTCTCTCCATCTCTAAGATTCTTTATCAGTGAAGTTACAATTTTTTAAAAAAGTAGGGGGAGGAGGAATAAAATTCTTTTTCTTCAGGGATCATTTTGCTCTGGCATTTCTGAAAATGTGGTACTTTAGAATGGATTGGAGGAATGCTAGCCTGCATTTCTACAGACAGGCTAATGATATTCTGAGATAATCCTGATTATAATTGCTTCAAGACTACAATAAGGTGCTCTATCAAGAATGGGAGGTGAGCGGCTGGGGCTGGGGCTCAGTGGTAGCGCACTTGCTTAAAATGTGTGAGGCACTGGGTTCAATTCTCAGCACCACATATAAGTAAATAAAATAAAGGTCTATCAACCACTAAAAAAAAAAATTAAAAGAATGGGAGGTGAGGACTGGAGTTGGAGCTCAGCAGCAGAGCACTTGCCTAGCATGCGTGAGGTATTGGTTTTGATCCTCAGCACCACATAAAAATAAACAAATAAAATAAAGGCATTCTGTCCATCTACAACTACAAAAAAATGTTTTTTTTAAAAAAAAGAATGGGAGGTGAGAGAAATGTCTGTGAGACAAGAACGGGAAGTGAGAGAAACTTTTAAAAGGCACTGGGTTAAGTGGCTCATACCTGTGATTACAGTGACTTAGAAGGCTGAGGCAGGAGGATCACAAGTTTGAGGCCAGTCTGGGAAACTTAGTGAGTCCCTGTCTCAAAAGTAAAAAATTAAAAGTAATGTACCTTGCCGCAGTCTGGCTGGGCACAAAATCACGAGCTACTCAAGCAGGAACAAATTTTATTTCTGAAACTCCCGCCAATGGCATGCACGCTGCCTGGGAAATGTGCTGAACCACACACACATACACACACACACACACACACACACACACACACACACACACACACACGGTGTTGCTGCTTTTTCTTTTAATGAGTAGAGCTTCAGTGACCTGAGAAACTTAGTGAGACACTCTCTTACAAGAAACAACGGCAACCAAAACCCAAACCAAAACAAAAAAGAATCCCAGTAAGTTGGTGGGCTAGTACTTCAGCTGTAAAGCAGTTTCCTGACATGCCCAAGGCCCTGGGTTCAATGGCCATTGTGTCCAAAGAACACAAAACAAAACCCAAAGCAAATCGGGAAGATTGGACAGAGCCCGGTGGAGGGAGTGTGTTCCCATGTGGTGTGTGCAGTGCCGGTGAGAGTTGGGGAATAAAGAGTTGCTGTTTAAATCTACAAGGCTTTGTGGCGGCTTGGTTATTTGTGCCCAGTCAGACTGTGGCATTTGGTGGCCCGTGCGGGGAACTCCTTGAAGCTTGGAGGTAAGTGAAATTGCTCGCCCCTGAGGAAGAGCGAGAGAATGGGTGACCATTTCAAAAAACAACGTGTTCTTGTTTTGATTTATTTTGTTTTTATTTCAAGTTGCCTGTCCCTAGAACTTTCTCAGGCAAACTGGGGAAAATGGTTGGCTCAAGGTTTGAAGTTGTTCGCCCCCGAGGAAGAGAAAGTGTTAGAGGAAGGAGGCACCCCAGTAAGACCAAAAACAGTTAGGACATATATTGATACAATACAAAAATGTAGCCCATGGCTTTTTAAAGAGGAGTTGTTAAATATATCACAATGGGACCATCATGGTATCCTGTAAAAAGATTTTTTTTCAACAAGAAGGAGATGGCTAATTTTGTTTACTACACTTGTCTAAGATCTTGGTTTTTACAGACATCTGATTAATTTACAAAGCTAAAGTACTAAAATATCAATCACTAAATATAAAATCAAGTGCTCTTTACTTATTAAGTTCCATAAGGTAATATATTTAAACATTATGTGTGTTTTCATAAATTGGTAAATGGAAAAAAGTTTAATATTGCTTTGTGTCTGTGTTTTTGCTGAAACAAGGTTACTAAGAGTTAAGATTCTATCAGGTGTAACTTATATACAAAGAGTATAAGAAGTTTCAGTTGGGTTTCAATTATAGTATTATAGTACCATAAAAAACATGAAAGTATTTCATCTTATTAAAGTGGAGTAATTTGTCTAAATCAGAAATTTTATAAGGGTTAACGGCTAGAAAAGAGATATAAAAAGATTCAAGATGTGGAAATATATTTTAATATGGAAGGTTAAAGGAAAAAGAAATGTTTCTAAATGAGATAATCTTTGCGTGATAAAGTAAAAAGTTGTAATATGTCTAAGTAATTTGCAAAAGGCTTTAAAAGGTTAAATTAAAGGTGGTTAAGATGCCTTCATGGTGGAGGAAAGACTGTGTCATTCGAAGCCTAGTTAATCTTAAAAGCATTACTTCTTCCAGATTTTTGATGGGCTCCCTTCATGCCGGAGAAAAAACTAATCCCATACAATCCACAGGGACAAGACATAGTTGAAAGAGCTCATCAAACTATTAAAATGTACTTATTAAAGCAAAAAAAGGGAATTGGAAAGGGGTATATATCCCCCAAAGATAAACTTAAAATAACCCTTTTTACTCTAAACTTTTAAAATTTGGATTCATCAGGGCTTAGTGCTGCAGAAAGGCATATGTATCCAAAAAATGTACATAAGCCTAAGGTACTTTGGAAGGATATTTTAACAGGACAATGGAAAGGTCCTGACCCAGTGATTGTCTGGAGTCAGAGTTCTGTTTGTGTTTCCACAGGGAGAACAGCAGCCGATTTGGATTCCAGAGAGACTAACCAAAGTGATTTCTACAGACCAAAAAGAAGATGATTTGACTCAAATCCATAACAGCTGATATCCAGAGCTCCAGCTTGGCTATTCTTACATCTGCCATAGTGATTCTCCCACACCTGGAGGCTAATGAATAATAAACACCATTAAGGCGTATTTCAAATGTAAAAAACCTTGAGGCTTGCTTATGGGAATACCTTCAGACCCATATGCAAGTTACAGGAAGAAGGATGGGATATCAAAAGAAGAGTCAAACCTAGATGGTAACCAGGATGCTTTTTTTCAATATCTATTTTATTATTGCCCTTTCCCACATCATAAAGTTCTATTTTATTTTTTGAGCTCATACAGACCTAGGTTAATGTTTTTTTGATCAGTTCTATTTTTTGACTGTGGAGTTTTTAAACAATGCAATGGAGATTTCACCTGTGAAAAGCTACAAGGCCTTTACTATTATGTTATGAGTTGTATGTATTGTGTTATGTGTGCACACTTCTGTTTTGTGTTGTATGTCTGTATGTGCGTATGTCATATATCATATATGAGGAGCACTTGTGAAAAAATGAATCCAAATATTTTTTTTTATTCACGTGATTTAAATGGTTCAATTTAAATTGGGTAAATAGCTGTTGAGGATTGTTTTAATATGTGAACAAAAAAGGAGGTTAACAGATCTGTTTGTTTACCTTCACCTTTCCTTTTCATTATATTTAATAATTCTGTTCAGGATAATGTAAATTGTTCAGAAAATTGTTTTCTTAGTGCCTGATGGAATGTTACATAATTTCTCTTTAGCCATAATTGCCAGAATTCCTATCTTCATTCCAGTGCCAGTGAAGACAAAAATAAAACTAAACTACAGCTTCTTCGATAGCTATCACAGTAAACTATATAAACTGATGCATCAATGAATAATAACTCAACAAGTGATGCTCAATCAAGGAGTCAATTTACTTTGGGAGGAAATGGACATATTGATGGATTCCTCTGCTTTGAACTACTTGCAGAACTTGCCTGGACTATGTATCACTTGTATGCATTGTGAACTATATGTTGGTGCAGCAGATTGTGGTGGTGCTGGGGCATCTTTGCTGATGGTGTCATCAGTGGTACAATTTTTCCAAAAAGAGCCGTCATTTGGCTTGGTGTCGTGGCATTTTACATCCTCCTCCCTTCTGCTTGTGATAGTCTAAAATTTGGGGGCCAACAGAGGTGAGGCAAAGAACCTCACCCCCACCACACTGGTGCAAAGGCCTATCCACAAGTATGGCTGTATGCTGGACCGGTAGTCAATGATGGGTAAGAGTCAATTGCAATGGTACCAACCTAAGACAGGCATGGTCCCTAAGCCACATGCTCGTTGTTTAATTAAACAGAAGGGGGAAGATGTTGAGAGCCACAGCCCAGTCAGAATGATGCCTGGTATTTGCCAGAGGTAATGGTTGAAAAGTGATGCCAGCACCAGCGAACCATTGAGATGATGATTTGAGTTAAGCTATATATAATTGCTGTGATGCTGGATTGATTGTATTGTATATTTGACCTTTACTGTAGGGCAATAGGGCAGCTCTTGCTGTCTTTGGAGTTCCTGTGAGTTCACGAGGGGTTCGGGAAGATTGGATGGAGCCTGGTGGAGGGAGTGTGTTCCCGTGTGGTGTGTGCAGTGCCGGTGAGAGTTGGGGAATAAAGAGTTGCTGTTTAAATCTACAAGGCTTTGTGGTGGCTTGGTTATTTGTGCCCAGCCAGACAGCGGTGATTGGTTAGTTCAAGAGGGGGATTCATTTGAACTGATTGGTTTAATCCGTGAGGGGTGTATTTGCTAAACTACATGGTTTCCTAACATGTTATCAATCACCATAAACTACTGGGGGGTCATCTGGCATCCAGGTATTTTCCTTGTCTCATGCTGATTGGTGGTTGCTAGGGGATTGCTATGGGTCCTAACCTAGCCTGAGTCAGGGACACCTGGCTCTGCAGATCTCTCCCGTTTTTTACAAACAACTCAGTAGGGTGGCTATCTGCCTAGGAGTGTTCTGTGGGTTTTTCCAAGGACAAGGGTCATGCCCCCTCCCTCTGGACAGGCCTTGAGGTAGAAGCTATTTTCAAAAATGGAGTCACATCAGTTTCTCACATGAATCTCATATCTTGTAGAAAACAAAAGTGGAACTAGCTTTTATAATTGTCATGAATTGGTTTTAGCAGAAATCTTTCTACCTGCATGGAGATCTGAATTCCTAATCTGTTGTTTTTCAGGTCAACCTGAAGGACTCACCTTACATAGGGCACATCTAGTGGGGACCAACTCCCTGGGTTGTTGTGTTAGACCAGGACGCAAGAAAAGACCACTGACTCCAATTAAAATCAAATTAAAGCAAGCTTATTATTTCCACCAGCCAGGCTGTCTCTCCCTCCCAAAATGGCGGGAACAAGACAGCAACCCCAGCTTTCCTTTAGCCCAGCTTTATAGCCCAGAAAGTTACACAAAGGGGGGTTACAGATAACAGAACTCTTGACAAGCATCACACTAATGGTAGTTTACATTTTTTGCTGGCCCCGACATCAGAATTTATGAGGACCATTTGAGCCTCAGAGAGGGTCATTGTCTGGCCAGGGAAGGCCAATATTTTTGAGGTGTCACTAAGTTTCAGAGAGGGCTGCTATCTGGTCAGAGAGCCAGGCATGGGTGAGTTCAAGGCACAGGCAGGCATTCCAAGCAGGTTCAGAATTTGCAGTAATTTATAGTAAAGCCAAAATTATCTTTTCATGGCTTTGTGGCAAGATGGCTCCCAATTTTAAGAAAAGATCAGGTTGGGTCTATCAGTTGTTTATCAGGTTCTGTGGTTGAAATGTGTGTCTCTCCAAGTACCTGTTGACACTTCAATCTCAGGATAACAGTATTGAGAGATGAGCCTTGAGGAGGTGGTGAGACTATGAGGCTCCAGCCCTAGGGATGGAATGTGTATCTAAAGAGTGCTTCTCCTACATGGGCAAGGGCCTGGTTCACAACCGAGCACCCCACCTCCCCACAAACACACAATTATAATTGTCAAGCTGGGCATGGTGGCATATGGCAGTATTTTTTTTTTTTTTTTTTTTTTTTTTGTCCTGGGGACTGAACCCAGGTGTGCTTTTTTTTTTTTTTTTTTTTTTTTTTTAAAGAGAGAGTGAGAGAGGAGAGAGAGAGAGAGAGAATTTTTTTTAATATTTATTTTTTAGTTCTCGGCGGACACAACATCTTTGTTGGTATGTGGTGCTGAGGATGGAACCCGGGCCGCACGCATGCCAGGCGAGCGCGCTACCGCTTGAGCCACATCCCCAGCCCCCCAGGTGTGCTTAACCTCTGAGCCACATCTCCAGACTTTTTATATATATTTTATTAGAGACAGGTTTCGCTGAGTTGCTAAGTGCCTGCTGAGAGTGCATTTGTACTCATGATTCTCCTGCCTCAGCCTCTCGACCTTTTGGGGTTACAAGCATGAGCCACCTCTCCTGGCTGTATGGCAGTGTTTCGATGAGCTTTTCCATCACAGTGGTCATGAAACCCGACAAGAACAACCTAGAGGAGGAAACATTTACCTGGGGATCATGGATCAGATCATAGATGGCCAACCCAATTTCTCTGGGCCCAAGGTGAGTCAGCCCATCATGGAGGAAGAGCCCAGAAGAGGAAAGCTGCTTACTGGAGGGCAGCAAAGAGGCAGAGGGAGAGCCAGAGACAGAAAGAGGGTGGGGCAAGGGTCACAGTGAGGAGGCACCCTTCCAGAGCATGGCCCCAGGGACCCACCTCTTCAAACCAAGTCCCACCTGCCTACAGTAATCAGTCAGTCAGTCCATTCAATGTAGATGACTGATAAGGTTACAGCTCTCCTAATTCCACTGTTTCACTTCTAAATATTCCAGTACTAGCACTGGAACCTGTGCGGGGGACACCTCACATCTAAGCCACAACAGGCTGCATTGGTCTTGGCTTGGGACATGGAGGCCAGAAGATCACACATTGAAGCCCAACCTGAGCAACTTAGGGAGACATTGTCTTAAAAAACAAACAAACAAACAAACATAAAAATAAAAAGGAAATTTGGGGGATTAGGGAAGTACCTCAGCTGTAGAGCACTTTCCTGGATTCAGTGGTGAAAAACAAACAAACAAACAAACAAAAACAAATAAAAAGCTCAGTTTGAGAGGAAAAAAAAGGAATTTATTGGTTTCTTTGGGTATAGCTGGAACCAGTAGATCAAACTCTATTGTTTAAATTTTTCCCTCCCTCTGCTCCCCCACTTCTATAGGACTTGTCTTCAGGCTGCCTACAGGCTTCCTTATGTCACAGAGAAGAGGTCATTGGCAGCCTCAGCTTGCTAGCTTAACATGCATATCATAGAAAAGACTCTAATCCTATGGGAGTCACACATTCTCTCTGCAACAATCACTGAGGCCAGAGATGGTGTACCATAATTGACTCAGCCTGGATCATGTATCTACTACTGAGGATGGAAGGAACAGGATACCATCAGGTACACTCCAGTTGACCATACGGAGTGGAGAAGGGACGCTTCCCCCAAGGAAGTTATGCCAGTTGACTCAACATGTTCAGGCAAATACCCAGTAAATCCTCACATTCAAACATCACAGAATGAGCAGGTACGCTTTCTACCACAGGATTCTGTAGGCAGGCAGAGCTGGTGTGAGACCGCCAGTCAAGTTTGCTATTCTTGTACTAGATGGTCTCTAACATCCTATTTTATGACTTCAAGCTGTGCTTGAAACGTATTTTCTAGTAGTAGGATTTTTCTGAATAATTCCTCATATGCCAAGGGTTGATGGAGGAGATGTGTAAGTTGTTTGGTGACCCTTAAAGCACACTTAACCTGAGAGGTAGGTCTCTGTGGAGCAGTGTCACTTTGGGAGGCCTACCCTGAACCCGCCTGGAAGAGTTCCTCCCATATCCTGCTGAGGACCTTGTTCCCAGCCTCTTAGACCCCAGACCATTGGTCAGGGGTCCTGATTGACATCACTTGGCCACAAGAAAACTTGAACTTCTCAGACGCTATCTTAGGAATTAGAAGTAAAATACAGAGAGGACAATCCCAGTATCTTGTGGTTCTATGGCATATAGTTCTGGAGAGATGGCGCATAGCCTCCATTTCTTGTATAAGTAAGCAAGGAGAAGGCTGGTCGAGAAGGAATAAAATATGTTGAAATAGACACCGATTTGATAAGACTTGTGGTGTTTTGAAAGAAAAGGGGAGGGGAGTGCGCTATGGCTATCTGTCTATTCAGCCATGTAAAACCCTGGGCTGTGCCCACGGAAGGCTACTCTGAAAATTTACCTGTGTCTCCCAGATTCAGGTGTGAGGAAAAGTCATCCTACTAATGGTGACCCTAGGGATGGGGGTTCTCAAGGCTGTGGGTGTCCTGAGAGGTATACTACAGACTTGAGGAAGGAATTGAGCTCAGTGCTGTTGGTACCAAATGGAGTGTGAGAAGGCAGTGGGCCAGGAGGCTTTCAGGGAGGAGGAAAGTTGAATGAGCTGGACAGGATGGGGCTGGAATGAGAGGGAGAGGAGAAGGACCCCTCAGTGTCATATGAGAAGACAGCAGAAGAGTGAAGCACTTCTAGCACAAGAGAAGGAACTAGAGACTGTCTACCAGATGCATGATTTTTCTATTACTCTGCAGTTAGGATAAATTCTGCCATTGCAGAAAGGGTTGGAAAACAAGGTATGCCAACTCTATGGAGGCAGAGTGGCCTGTGAGCAGGTGACTGTGATTCTCAGTCACTGGCAAGTTGGCTTGTTCATGGTCCCTTAATTTGCCTCTGACCATCAAATCACCAGGGTGCAGGGACCATCTTCATAGGTAAACATCTACCTGTCCTACAGATCTCTTTGAAGAGAGAGAGGGAAGAAAAAACACATTTGGAAAGGGCATTCAGCTTAATGCAAATAAGGAAATGGAATCTGGGTTACTTGGCCCTATGTTTTTGTGTTTGGTCATTAGTTATGATTCTGTTTGGCACTAATGGAAACCACTTCACTTACAGAATTTATTCCACAAATATTATTGAGAGTGCTTGGCTCTGTAGTTCTAGGGTAAAGACCAATATAAACAAGAAAACCCCAACCAAATAAATTCATAATTATAAGTTGCCGTTAAATCTACAAAGAATAAGAACAGGATATTGTGATAAAATAGTGGGGTGGAGAGGAAGAACAAGGTTTAGACAGGGAGGCTAGGTAAGGTCTATGAAATATACACATTTAAGCTAAAACTTAAAAGATAAGGAGGTGCTATTTGGGGGAAGGGGACTTTAGGTCGTGGGAATACCTTGTGGTATGGCTGTAAGAAGGAAAACACACAGGTCAGGGCTTAATGAGCAAGGAGAGCAGAAGCCAGAAATTATAATTAAAAAGGGGCTCATTACATGAAGTCTTAAAGACTGCTTCATAGCAAAACACCCCAAAACTTGGAGGATTAAAATAACATTATCCTGAAGTTTCTGTGGCCAGGAGTTTGGGAGCTGCTTAGCTGAATACTCTCTGGCTTAGTTTCTCATTAGCTTTTAGCCAAATCTGAAGGCTTGACTGGGGCTGGAGGATCCACTTCAAGGTGGATGGTTCATGTGTCTGACAAGAGGCCCTGGTGCCTCTCAACTTGGCCTCTCCATAACCCATCCTCAGGTCATGGCTACTAGGTCACTCCTGAGTAGGTGAGGTACAAGACAGAAAGGTGAGTGGCAGTAGCTTTTATGAAATAGCATGAGGAGTCATACCATCAATTTCATCAATTCTAATTCTGTTAGTCTAGCCCACATTCTGGGTGGAGGGAAGTTAGTCTTCACCTTAGTCTTCACCATTTAAAGGGAAGAGAGTCAAAGAATGTGTGGATACATTTTAAAAGCATCACCTAGGCCCTGGGAAGAGGCTGTTAAAGAAGAAGTGAGAGCTTTGTTAGAAGGCTACAGGGTCTCAGGGAACCCTAGGGCAGGCACAATTGAAGCAGAACCTCAGCAAGGGCTGGACCCAGGGACTGGGGTGCAGTCAGAACACTTTGCCCTTTACCTCTGGTTCTTTCCACCTGTTCTTTTCTTTTCTCTTCAGGTTGACTTTTTTGCTTCCCCTGTCCACATGGCAGCATACGTCCCCCACCCTTACTGCTTGCTCCTGAGCTCGCAACACATACACAGACCAAGTTCTTGGATTCAATTCCAATTTCCCGCAACAGAGATTTGGACTGGTCAGATGTTGGTGAGGTGTTCCCCTCAGGTCCATCCATCTGTGGCCAGGGTGGTGGGATGTATAGAACAAACATGGCTTCCAGTGGCCCCCTCTGTGGGAGGGAGTGAGGAAGGGAGTTTCCTGAGCAAGGGAGTGCTGATCAGCACTTAGTGTGTCTACTTCAACCTTGTCACTTTATCATTTCATTGCTTACAGACAATAGATTCTCTACAGGTAGTGTTTCTAGCAATTGGCGTGAACAAGACTTTGATCACAGGAATTTTGAAAGTGTAGTAGATCTTGCTTGTTAAAATAGCCCCAAGAAAGGACTCATGAAGCATTTTATGGGGTGCTTTTGGAGACTGTTAAATAAAATGGTTTAGTCATAAAACAGTTGGAGTTAATCAGTTGAATAAAAATATGAGGCTTGTTTCAATGAGCTGGCTAGTGTAAGTCTTATTAAAATTAGAAACAGGAGCCCAATACTAGCTGTGAGACAGGGCATGAACAAAGATCTCAGTAAATAAATCAAAGCGGTTCCCAGGGCAACCTACCAGTGAAAGGCAGAAGCTTTTATTTTGGAATAGCTGCTGCAGAAAATGAGGGCATCAAAGACTAAGTCCTGATGCTGTAATTGTGGCTGCTTTCAGACAAGGACTTCCATTTCTCTGGCAGGGAGATCAGGACAGTGGGCAGTTTTGTTGACTCTATCTATAGTTGCAGGAAGGTAATGTGACAAGGTGCAGCCTGTGACATCAGACTCAGAAATCACTTGACTCTCCCCAAATGCCTTCCCCGCACCCCTGACTGAGGTACTTTAAGATGGGGAGAAAATCATTTATTCCTGAGAAGTGTTTTGACAGAGCAATTGTCACTGGGAAGGGTTACACATGGATTGGCATTATAGATGCAGGCTTTGCTCTGATGTGCTCTGAATGTCTAACGATGAGTGGAGGGAGTTGCTGGGAGAAGGAGGTTACTGGGACTGAAAGCAATCTTTAGGCACTGAGCACTGTGGCCTGGGGCAACACAAAGGAGGAAATATGTTTCTCTGCACAACATGTCTGAAGAAGGCCTACTGTGGCTTTGTTCACAAAGAAAAAAAAATAGAGAGGCAATATTGCCTTTCAGTACTTAAATGTAGAAATCTCTTAATGGGTCTCATCTAGAGAAAATAAAGATTTCCTGAGAAGTGGGATGTAGTAATAAATTCTAGTCCAGGATCAGATCGCTGAAAGGAAGCGGAAGTGGATTTGGGCAGATTCAGAAGATAGAGCTGGGTTTGTTTTAAGGTAGAGAAGGAAGCTGATCTAATTTGAGTCATCTTTGCAGCTTATTGTATTTTCATGTTATAAACCAAATCTCAGAAATCTTCCCTTTAATTTCACTTGTTTTTCTAATACCACTCATGAGCTGAGGCAACCCATCTAATTAAGTGTACTTGTATAAGCAGGTGTTCCCATTAGAGAAATAAAAATCAATGGAAGATAGTGTTAATTTTCACAGCCAACAATATTGGCCCATATTATTGGACCATTATATACTTAGTTTGCTGTCTATTTATCTATTGGTTACTTTTTTTAAAAAAATGATAGCATCAAGTGTAATTATCAAGTAATCTTCAGGGCATAAAAAGGAGCTTCATTCAACTCCTCGGTAATAACAGTCATTACTGTACTCTCTAAAAACAATTGGCTAGTTACTTGCATCTTCCAAAGAGTTCCCCAATCTGGAAAACTGCAAATTACAGAGTAATGATTATTGAGGTTCTGTGGTAACTCCAGTCATAATTTCAGTGCAATTGGTAGAGCATGAATAACTATGAATTATGTCATATATACAACCTATTTTCAGGGAACTCACATAGTTATTTGTGATATGCATAATAAAGCAAAACCTAAATTGAATGTTAATCTTAATAAAAGTCACTTTTATACCTCATTTTCATATGAATGGATACCATCTGTTTTAAGGTGCTAGCAGGGAGTAAAGTGAAATTGAACTTAAAAATACAATTATTTGTAGTTTTCCAACTTTTCAAACTTAATGCTGAAAGCTCATGAATGACACAAGAGACTTTGATACATTATTGTTTTCTAGGGCAGTGGGTTATCAAAGACAGTAGCAGACAGTTAATATTAGGACTCTCGCACCCCCCCCCCATACTAAGCAAAGAAAGCTCTTGGGATTCTAGTTTTAGTTTGCAGATTTTGGGTCATTGTCCAGGTTTAGGATCATTAGTAGAAAACCCTCACACTAGGGACTGACCACAGTAGTTTGCTTGTGAGGTTATCCCAGGAAGCCCGTGGAGGTGGTAGGGAGTGGGGAAGTATGTCAGAAAGGGAAGGAAGTGAACAAAATGTTACCACCTTGGGCAACTAGAGTTTGAAGCCACTGGGAATCTGGAGTCTGTGAGGAACATATTTTAGAGTTATCTCAAGTAGAAAGCAAGGAAATCAGGACATTTAGCCATCAGCACCTCTTCCAGCATTGGCTAGAAATCCTTTAGGGGCGTTCAGTCTCCAGGCTTGCTCTTCGAGTGGGCAGAGTGGGAAATGAAGGTTGAGAGCTCTTCCTCAGACAGAGAATCACATTCTCCAAAGCACCCGAATCTCAGCATTGTTCATACGTGGCAGACTTTTTACTGAAGTTGTTTGATAATGGAAAGGATTTACAGAATAGAATATTTAAAGTGGATGTTAGACATTGCTATTCTTTTTTTTCTAAAATTTGTTCTTTCTAGATGTATATGACAGTACAGTATATTTTGACATACTATGCATACATAGAATAACTTGTTCTAATTAGAATAACTTGTTCTAGAATAACTTGTTCTATTGTGGTTGTATACAATGTGAAGTTACATTGGTTGTGTATTCATATATAAGGATAGGAAAGATATGTCTGATTCATTTTATGAACATTGATACACTTAAAGGTCCTTGCTATACTTCCCCAGGGAATTTATTCCAACCGTGCTTCTCCTTATCATTTATTATAGGGTTTAATTGTGTCCTCCCAAAAAATGTTATGTTGAAGACCTAACCCCCAGTCCCTCAGAGAGCAACCTTATTCAGAGATAAGATCTTACGGGTAATCAAATTCAAATGAGGTCATTAGAGCTGATCCTAATTTGATATGACTAATGTCCTCATAAGAAGGGGAATTGGACATAGAAACAGATACACTAGAGGAAAGACCATAAGAAGAGACACAGGACAAGATGGCCATCTACAAGCCAAGGAGAGAGGACTCTTCATATCCCTCAAGAGGAATCAACCTCATCAACACCTTGATCTTGGACTTCTAGCCTCCAGAAACGTGAAACAATAAATTTCTGTGGTTTAAACCATTACATTTGTGGCACTTTGTTTTGGAAGCCTACTTGTTGGTAACCAATCTCATCCATTAGGCCATTTTTCTGAGGGAAAAAGTCTCTCCCTACCAAATTCCTCAAATTGCAGGTAGTTTTTAAAATAACTGTCCTCCTTTTCTGTTTTATTTGGCTTTGTCACATTTAAATATTCTTGTGCTTAGCTTGGACATAAACATAAACTGGTTACATAGAAATGTCTTTTATTCCTTCTGGAACGATTTCCCAGTGACTTAAGACTTTGACCTTCACAACAGAACATGCTGCCTTCCACATTTTGTAGAGGTATTCAGTATGAGTTGAGTCTCTTGGGAGAGACAACAGCTCCATGCCTGGGATGCTAGGAAATGTGGCCACTGTGTGGTCTCTAATGAGATAGAATAAATTTTTCTGGGCACTGATCAATAATCTGTAGTTTAAGAAAATCCATGAACATATTTTTGGCAAGGTATGGATCATAGAGCTGGCTCTATAATGACTCCTGCTGGCTGATCTTGGATGAAATATTTAGCTGCACATAGAATAAACTAAATCAGCATTGCAAAAATGAAAGGCATGCATAAGCTGTATTTCCTTTGTAGATGCACTTCTAAAAATTTTGAGATAAACAAAATAGTTATTCATGTTTTAAATCCATAAGAGAAGTTGTTTTTTTTGAAGGGCTTCATCTCTGAATACTATTATGCACAGGGTGTGGCTCATAATAAATGAATAATATATATTTGTTAGATGAAAGAATGAATGAATTCTGTTAGGTGAAAAATCATTTTCATGGATGACAATCAAATTGGTTTACTATAGCAATTCAGAAAGTTCCTGGAGAACTCTTAGTTAAACTTTCCACCCAGTGCAGAACCCTGTAAGGCAGCCCACTCCCTGTAAGGAGTGGGAGGAGGGACAGCATCCCACTCCAGGGAATGAATGGTAGTGGAGGGTTTCTGACACTCAAGAGCTTGTGACCTTGGACAAGTTACTTAAACTTGGTACCACCCAGTCTCCTCATCTATTAACTATACATAATAATGGTACCCACCTTCTAGGTTTCTGTGAGGGGTGAATGAGCTCATACATGTCACAAGTTAGGCAACACTCAGTGGCAATGATCAAATTTCATCATGTATTGAGTTGCTGTGTTCTTTTCTGTAACTTTGCTTGCCCTGGCTTCGATTCTGCTTTCTGGAACTACCAACATCATCAAATAGCAGTCATTATTCTCTCTCCCTTCTCAAGTCAGGTCCAAATGACACATCCCCAGTGGCACCTTATAAAAGCACATTCCCATCCAGGTGCTCCTTGCTGAACTCTGTCAATATTGACTTACTAGCCACTCCTTCCCAGGCCATTACCAATGGCTCTCTAGATGTGGCCCAAGCAGGATGGAAGACAATGAGGCTATTATCATCCTGTTTTGGACAATATACTTCGATACATCTAGCCACAGATTTCAGTAAGTGCTCTGGAAGCCAAGTTGCATTGGAAACTCAGTCCCTAAAATCTCTTATTATTCTTATTTTTCTTTTAACTTGCACATCTTTAAGTCTCATCATCCTCATTCTGTGTTAATATAGCTGATGCATTTCAAAGTTAGTTTGAGTCTACATACTAGTCTTGTTAATATTATTTCTTTTTCATGTGTAATTAGGGAGGAGGAGGGAAGGGAGGGAGGAAGGAAGGAAGGAAGGAAGGAAGTTGGTCATGTTGACAATTTTCATATTTTTTTTACAGTTGAAACAGATGTTGAGTGAGATTATTTGTGGTGCCCAAGAATTGTCGACTGGAGTTCAAAGATGAGGACAAAGAAATGTTAAGTACCTCATGTTTTAAAGAGATCCATCAACCACTGGGCTAGATCCCTCTCTTGGTTGTATTAAACTGTGGCTTAACTGGCTCTTTTACTGGCATCTATCACTCAGTCCTGGTCTCCACCCATTTCACGTCCCGTGGGCCATGCAGTGATTTTTAAAGGAGCACTTTAGCACTGCTTTAGTGAGGGGGGGGGGAGGGAAGGGAATGCCCTTCCTTTTCCAAGCTAGATGATGGGAGAAGAATTTCAGGAGATCCACTCACAGAGAGTGGGAAACTTGAAAAAGGGAGATTTCGGTATTTTGCTGTCTTACTGGATGTCTGGTTAGGCAGTAGACATGTGAATTTGTCCTGTACCTTTCTGAGCAGAACAAATGAGGATTGGAGCATGAGGGCAGGGCCAAGAGAAGAGGGCACCAGCAGAAGGATTCACTCTCACCAGTTAGTGTGGCAAGGACTCCTCAGGTCAAATGGACCCTGAAGGGGTAAATGAAGTTGAACCATGAGGCCTAACAGAGGCCTGAGAGAGGTTGGGAGAAGCTGAGCCATGCTGGAATGCCCATGTGGGCAACTGTGCAGCTCCAGCCTCGAGCCCCTTGTGAACCGCATGCAAGAGCCTGTGCCTATAGCTACTGGAGGGAAGATCAAGTTAGTGGCCAATAAAGAGCAGATGCATGTCCCTTTCCCTCTGCCTCTCCCTGCCTCCCCCAGAGGAGCTACAGCCCACAGGAGAAAAGGGAAGGTAATGTTGCAGAGGCGGTGCATAGAGAGATGGGGACAAAAAGTGAAGGAGCAGCTGTGTCTTCTCCTCCACTTGAGCTTCCCCGAGTAACAGCCATCAGATGATGATGGAAGGGATGCAGTCAATCCAATATGATATTGGAAGTTTAGATTAGGTGGATTTTTAATAACTAAAAATTACCAAAAGATTGAAGAAATCACCCATGATACTGTTAGAGGACCTCTCATCCAATGGGCAGTAAGGTATATTTTAGCAGTTGGAGGCAGTGGTTGGAGGAAAATAGGATTATGTCAAGTTTGGATTCATGGAGTCAAGAGTGCTTAATAAGATGGTTACACCCCATGACTTTTAAGTGACCTGCTGCTCCAGCTAACTCAGTTGGTCTTGGAATTAGTTTTCTGTTGCTATATTGTGGAGTCTCATGAACTTAGCAGCTTGCAACACACCCATTTATTGTCTCACAGTTCTGAAGGTCAGGAGCTTGGGTGTGCTTGTCTGGGCTCTTCGGAGTTTCATGCTCAAGATGTTGGGTGGGCTGGGTTCCTATTTGGAGGCTCTGGGAAAGAACAACTTTCTAGATTATTCAGGTTGTTGATAGAGCAACTATAGGTCCAAGGTCCCAGTTTCCTTGCTGGGTGTCAGTTGGTGGCTACTAGAGTTCCTTCTTACATGATCACCTCCATGTTCAAAACACCATGACTGTGTTTTGCCACAAGTTCTGCTTTTAAGGGCTCAGGTGATTGCAGTGGACCCACCTGGATTGTCCAGACTAGACTCCCTATCTTAAGGTCAACTGATTAGTCACCTTGCTGGTGAGACTATGGACAGATGACTGGACATTGAGTAGTTATGGGAGAATAGAAAGAAACCATTCCTGAGAATGGAGGCCATGCCTATTGCAACAAAACAGAAGGTGCCTGGATCCCTAAGGACTAGCAACACAGAGCAACACTGGACAGCTCATTTCTTGACTTTTTCCCATAAGAAATATATTTCTTTTTTAAAGTTGCTCATGTCTTGCCCCCCTCCTCCCACACCTCATGTCAATCCTAATGGATTTATTCCTTTAGCCATAGCTCAGTCACAAACTGGACAATTCCTCATATGTTTGCTAGATGAAATTCCCAGGGGAAAAATAGATCTGCCTAGCTCTGTCTTTTAATACCAACAACAGACATGGCCGGTTTCCATCGGAGGTTTTATTCCTTTTTTTATTGTATGGTAGCTGTCCAGGCTGAGGCTGCATCTCGTGGTGTACCTTGTACATAGGAGTGCCACTTGTGGACTAAAGGCCTTTAAGAAAGTCCTGTTCTCTTTTCTCCTTCCTTCATTCCCTGTATGCCAGCTGGAGGATGACTGGAGGTCACAGGGAATGGTGGAGTCATGTGGGAGACTGGGATCCTGAATCACCAAGTAGAAAACTGCCCCCCAAAATTTGTAATGTGAAAGAGAAATAAGCACCCTTGCATTAAGCACCTGCAATTTAGAGGTTGGTAGATTATAGCAGTTATCATTTCTTAATACTACGCAAATCTATGTATCTGGTCCCCCTCCCTGCCTATGGATTGGCAGCCTGTAGTTGACTGAGTAACTGTTCAAGAGTATCTGGTTTCCTCCTAAAGAAGGCTTGTACTTTGCTACTCCATACTTCATCAAGATATCCGAGGCAGGACTAACCCCTTTGGAGGGATTGTGGGTAGGCACATAGATAGAGGGTTCCTGTTTGTTGCTCCACTATTGCTTTATCTCTGACCACTGGCACTTTCCATAGTCCTTTGCAAAGGACTGAGCAACCATATTACTTATGAATCTTTTGATTGTATCATAAACTTATTTCAGACTTGTTGAAATATTCCATATTTTCAGACACCCACAGACCCCTAAAGTCTTCTTCAGGCTCAGAATTCATACATAGTGATACAAAATGTAGTATGGATTAGAGGACAGATATTCCCTACCTACAATAAACTCAACACTCATTTCAGTTGGCTGGTGTTACTGTCTTGAATAATTACCTTCTAAATGTCAGAGCTGTCCTGAGCAACAGTGAGTTCCAACCTGCCTCCTCAGATGCCAGAAGTTCCAGGATCCTTGCTTGTTGCTGTCCACAGGCAGCTGTAACCCTGATCAGTCTTCTACCTTTCTAATTTCAGCCTTCTGTTTGAACCTAGCAGTCACAGACTCCCATTTGCTCTGTCCTACCACTTGGGGATCCCTGGCATTCCTAGGCCATTGCCAAAATCCCGGATCAGCCTCTTTCCCAATGTAATGGGCAGCCTTTAAGAGGTGAAAACTCCTTTATGCTCCTGCATTTGGCAGGTGAAGCAAGGTAGGGATTCAATGTCAACCCTGGCAGGCAGGTTCTAGCTGCGAATGAGCAGCTTGTCCACTAGGTGGCACCTGTGGAGGCTGGGGAGAGACAATGAGGGCTTTTCGGTTAAAAAAGCACAAAGGAAGGGTTCTGCTTTTCTTTTCCCTTTCTATTTATTCCATCCATCACCATCACCACCCCAACCCCACTCCTAAAAGTAACATTAAAACAAGGCACCTTTCTACTTCTCCTTCCCAGGAGGGTTCCAGCTCCTCTCAGGTGCCTCTGGCTAGAGCAAGGCAAGAGGCTATTCTTTCATTTAATGTCTGAAACCATGGCCCAACCAGTTTGCTCTAAAGCTGTAATTGAAGCCCACTGAGCGCCCTAACCCTCACTTCATTCCATTCCTTCCTCCCAGCTGATTTTCTCCCAAGGCCCTGCAATTAAGAAGTGTGCCCCCAGGCTTCCCTTTCAGATGTTTCTTTGTCCTTCTCTTTGTCTCTTTGTTTCTTTCAAATTTTCTCCATTTTCAACCTACTTTGGACGGAAGAAAGTGTGGGGGGGGAATATCTCTTATCCACTAAGTGGGAGTTGACGACAGCAACGGCAATGTGGTGCATGAGGGTCCGTGTGGGCAGAGGTGTGATTTGGCCTGAGAGGTTACATCCATTTGCTCCGACAAAATGAAACTGAAGCTATGCCAATAAAAGACCTTGACATTTCCAAGGAATTCAGAGAAGTTTGAGGATTGAAAGTGAGTTTTTTAGATCAATTTGAAGGAAAGAAAGAAGATGGAATTTGGTCTCTGAATTCCTTTGCCCAGGCCATATCTGCTTGAGAGTAAAAATATGGTCACAGCATTAGTAGCAAAACCCTATTTCTTTGGGGCTACTCTCAAGTGTTATTTGGGGGAGCTCCAGGCCTGCTCAAATTCTTCCTAGCTAGTTCAGAAGGCCCAGGTGAGGAAGTGAGGGAGATACAGAAGGACTTAGGTAGTCAGGGCAAGATGGTGAGTGAGGGGTTTGGGGGCAGGGCCAGAACAAGGAGCATGGAGAGGGTCTTCTGATGAGGTCAACTTCCTGGTTGACAAAAGTGCTCATGAACATAAGCAGGGACCCAATCAGACAGATGTTTCTGTACTGTGCTCCTCAGCAGGGGATCCAATAGAAAAAAAATTTTTGACACATGGACAGAGGGGGTATCAATCAATAATAGTGTGGAGAGTGTGGACAGGCGGGGAGATAAAGAAAGGAGAAAATTCCAGAGACCATAAAAAGAACAGTCCAAAACTCCTCCCCTAGATCCCCAGCTCTGGGGCCCCTTCTCTTCAGGGAAGTCTATCTCTGTAATTCTATTGCTTTTGCAATAAATCTACTTCTTGCTTGTTATCTCTGTGTCCTGTTCTTCAATTCTTAGCTGAATGGAGACAATGAACCCAGCACCCCTAGACGGTAACAGAAGTATCCCCTTAAATGCCGGGGAATTCACCCAGACAGGCTGAGCTGCATTCTGACAAGGTCCACCTGGTGGCTCCCAGTCGTGTTCTCTGGGCCTGCAGGCATGCTCCAAACACCACTTTGCCTAGTAAGGAAGGACTCCCTACAGCCTGGCACGATGGAGCCTTTTCCTTGATGGGACTTCATACAGTTTCTTTTTGTTCCCTCCTCCCAACATGCAAGCATGTAAGAAACCCAGGCAAAGTCCTTTGTCTTTGTTTGCTCATAAAATGACCGAGTCTGCTTTGTGCCCCTTTCTTAGGTTTTGTTCTCTGAAGCTGTTGGGGAAATCTCTTATCCTCTTAGGAAAGATAACACAGCCCGAATACTACCAGGGGAAAATGCTTGTGCTTATTCTGCCATTATTGCAAATTAGTTGTGAACATCTTGAACAAGCCTAACAGAGTAGGGTAAACCATGATTTGGTATTGTCTTCCAGTCTCTGGTTCCAGTTATTGAATCTCTCTTTCTCATCAGTTAGTGGACCCTTGGTGTTAACTTTGATTCTATAAACTCCTGATCACTCTTGATTATTAAAGATGTTCCAACTTTACAAAGTTCTCTGTTTTCCATCTTGCTAGGCTTATGCTGACGTGAAGTGGTAGAAGCAGCCTGTAGACTGCTCTATTCCTCTTCCTTTATTACCCATGGGGTGGGGTGGGGGAAGCTTGCATCTCCTCTGGGATGTGTCCTCTCCAGCCTCCAGATGCTCTGGTCTTGAGCCCCAACTTATGACCCTGACAAATACCTTCTCTCTTCTCTGAGAAGGTCTTGAGGTTGTGTTTAACTTGCTATAGTTAAAAGGGCCAGCTCTGACCCCCAGTAAACCATAAGTGACCCAAAGGTTGGCAGTTGCCTTTAGAATGTGGAGTACTTACCACTTTCGTGTCTCCAATGATGGATCCCAAGTATCAATTTGGGACAAAGAGAAAAACCTCACCCATTAGTCTGCTCCAGAGTATAAAACCATTGCTCACATACTCTTCTGTTCCCCTACACCTGTATATTGAGGACCAGGGGCACAAGAAGAGCCCAAGATAACTCACCATACCTCCTGCCAGCAGATCTGCCTGCTGTTTCTCTACTCACATCGGCTAGAGTGACCAGGTGGGCTCCATCATGGCCACATTGTCCTGGCATGGGTACACCTGTTTCTCTTCCCTTTAGGCCTAAAATTATATTTATGGGTGGGATACAACATCCTCAACAGTTAACTACTTTGGGGCTGGGAATACAATTCAGTTGGTAGAGTGCTTGCCTCCCATGTACAAGGCCCTGGGTTCAATCCCCAGCAACACACACATACACACTCACACACACACACACACACACACACACACACACACACACAAAGTAAATAAAAGTCCCCTGTTTCAAAAGAAAAAAGTTGGGGCTGGGTTGTGGCTTAGTGGTAGAGCGCTTGCCTAGCACATGTGAGACGCTGGGTTCATCCCCAGCATCACATAAAAACAAATAAAATAAAGGTATTGTGTCCAACTACACCTAAAAAAAACCATTTTAAACAAAAGTTAAAAAAAAAAAAGGTTAACTACTTTGAAACCACCATCATTAAACTCTTTGTTTTTGCCAAACTTAATCCACTAACTTGAGTTCCTGGCAGAAGGCTTGGCCCTTTCCACAAAGCCATTGGCACTCTCCCCACACACCCCCATTGTGGATTCCACTATGTTATGTGCCTCCAAATATCATCTTGCACTCTAAATTTCTCAGGTTATAGTGAAACAACTTTCCTTCTCACTAACCCTTTTCATAGATCTCTGACACTAGTTCTTAAGAATAATCTGAGGTCTTTGTCTATAAAAAAAATACTCTCAGCAGGACATTTCCAACTCAACTTAACAGATTGCCTGTTCACACCTTCTCATTATCTGTGGACCATCAGTTTTGCCTTTTCCTCAGATGAGGTTTGTGTCAGAAGGTACCTTGGCCCCTGTGCGCTCTTACTTACGCTGGATGCTACCTGTAGGTTCTTTTTTTCTTTTTTAAAAATATTTTTAGATGTTAATGAACTTTTATTTTATGCATTTATTTATATGTGGTGCTGAGAATTGAACCCAGTGCCTCACATATGCTAGGCAAGTGCTCTACCACTAGCCACAGCCCCAACCCTACCCATAGTTTCTTAAGGTAGACTGAGTAATAGTCCCTAAAGATGGCCATACCATTGCCCCTTGGACTTATAAATATGTTACCTTCCATGGCAAAAAATGACTTTAAGATGGGAAGATTATCTGGGTGAGCCCAATGTAAGCGTCAGGGTCTTCATAATGGAAAGAAGGAAGTAGGAGAGTCAGAGATGGAGATGTGAGATGGAGCCCTGAGTCAAGGCATACGGCAGACTCTGGAAGCTGGAAAAAGAACAAGGTCTCCCATAGAGCCTGCAGAAGGAGCACAGCTCTGCCAACACCTTGACTTTAGGGAGGAAAATCCATTATGGAGAGTGAGGAACCAGGAAAAGGAGTCTTGAAGTGGTTTTGTTGGAATATTAAAGCAACCTAGCATACCATGTTTATTACAAAAAAATTCATTCTTTAGCCCCAAACATAGTGAGATCCCCTTTATTAATTTGCTTTACATCATTTTCTCAGGTCAAAGGGTTTGTTACTGGCCGGTAAATGATACATGTATTTGGTTTCCTTTATTGTGTAAAAGATAACAGAATCCCATAATGCCTAGGTGGAAGGACTGAAACGGTGCCGTTTAACCACTAGTTACCTTTCTCATCCTCAAGGCAGCACATCACTGTGCTTTCAAACCAGCCTCACAAATGAGGCCTGGGAAGCAAAGTTACAGAGCTTGTTCTATAAGAGGGGCCATTAACAGGCTTCAATAAAGTTCAAACACATGCAGATCAAGGAAAAAGAAAATGACCTAGATGGAAGGTCTGAGATGTAAGAAGGAACCATGCACCAATGTAATGGTAAATATATGGGCATATCTAAGCCAAAGTCATCTGAATAAAATGATTACTGTTTAAATTGTGAGGTTCAAAAGGATATTTAAAATACTGGATAATATTGGCATGAAAATGGGGAAGAGATGATCAGAGTAAAAGTATTCTAAGGTTCCCATGTGATTTGTGAGGAGAATAACATTATTGTGAAATGGTGGAAAAGCGAAATATGACCTGTGAGCAGAGAAGGAAAAGAATAAAATAACAGAAACAAAATACAAACAGCAATTAATCCTAAGAGAGAGGGGGGGGAGAGAGAGAGAGAGAGAGAGAGAGAGAGAGAGAGAGAGAGAGAGAGAGAGAAGAGCACATTGTACAAAATAAAATGGTAGAATGAAATCCAAATATGACAGTAATCACAATAAGTGATTGGATGACATCCTTCTGTTAAAAGAGAAAAATAGATTGGAAGAATAACACAATATTATGTGCCCAAATTTGTGGTATCTAGCTAATGGGATCCTTGCAGGGAATACATATACTCTTAATTGCTTCCTTTAGAAAAGATGAAAAGCTCAAAATTAATGACCTATGCATGCAATCTGAGAAGTTAGTAAAAGAAAAAGCAGATTAAGCTAAAAAAGTATCTTTAAGTAGAAGGAAGGATATATTAATATAGAAGGAGAAATTAATGAGGTAAGAAGCAATCATATAATTGAGAGTATTGACAAACACTTTCTGAAAAGCTTAATGAAAATGACAAACCTCTGTTAAGAGTAATCATAGCAAAAAAGAGGAGACACAAGTTAAGACTATCAGGAAACAATGGGGAATATAAATATAGATTAAACAGATTTTAAGAAGAAGCAATTGCAGACAATTTTATGCCAACAAATATGACAATTTAAAGTATGTGTAAATTCCTGGAAAAATATACAATCTGCAAAAACTGACTTAATAAAATATGGAAAACTTAAAACAATTCAAGTAACACTATATTAATAGCTTAAAAAAGAGACATGATCATTCCAACAAGTGCAGAACATGTTATTGATGAAATTAAACAAATATTTACTATAAAAACTTACAACCAACTCAGAAAACCAATGTCCTTACCCCAATTAAGGACAACTACAAAAACAAACAAACAAACAAACAAAAAATAGGAAACAAAATCAGTGGTGACCGGTGAAAACATTTCCTCCAATATCAGGAGTAAGGCAAGGATGCCTACTAACATTCCTTTATTCAACTATATTGGATATTTTGGTTTGGTTTGTGCAGCATATCAAGGAAAGGGAAAAAAAAAACCCATAAGAATCAAAAAATGAATAGACGAAATTGTCATTATTTATAGATGGCACAAAATTGAGTTTGAGTAAGCTTTCTAGGTGCAAAATCACTGCTCATTGCCTAAAAGCAATGATATTTCAATAAATTAATTTCTAAAAAAGGCAATGACCGTGCTGGGGTGTAATTCAGTGGTAAAGCACTTGCCTCACATGTGTGTGGCACTGGGTTCGATCCTCAGCACTACATAAAAATAAAGATACTGTGTGTTCATCTACAACAAAACAAATATTAAAAAAGAAAAGCCCAAATCTTTGGAAATATATTTTTTTAAAAAGGCAATGGCATTTCAATGTATCAATAACAATCAATTATAAAATGAAATTTAAAAAATATGCCACTTAAAATAATAATATATGCCAGGCATGGTGGTAAGTGCCGGTAATCCCAGCAACTCAGGACTCTGAGGCAGGAGGATCTCAAAGCCAGCCTCGACAAATTAGTGAGGGCCTAAGCAATTTAGCAAGACCTTGTCTCAAAATAAAAAATAAAAAGGGTTGGGGATATGGCTCAGTAGTTAAGTGCCCTTGAATTCAATTCCCAGTTAAAAAATAAATCTATCTATCTATCTAATTCACCTAGGAATAAATCTATCAAAAAATTTACATATCCATTTTGAAAGCTTATTAAAAGCCATTTCAGATGACCTAATTAAATGGAGATACATACTATGCTTTTAGTTGCTATATTCAATATTAAAAAGATATTAGTGTTCTTGATCCACACATTCAGTGAAATTTTAAGAAAAACTCCAAAAGAATTTGTTTTTGTGGAACTTGATGAATTGACCTCAAAATTTATGTAGAAGAGTAAAAGGATGATAATAGCCCTTTCACTCTCAATGGAGAACCAAATAGGAAAGTCAACTCAAGATAAACTAAAGACTTAAATGTGAAAGGCATTAAATCCGTAAAACCTAGAAGTCAATATATGGGACTACATTTATAATTTGATGTAGGGAAAAATTTCTTTTTTTCTTTTTTAAAGAGAGAGAGAGAGAGAGAGAGAGAGAGAGAGAGAGAGAGAGAGAGAATTTTTAATATTTATTTTTTAGTTCTTGGCGGACACAACATCTTTGTTTGTATGTGGTGCTGAGGATCGAACCCGGGCCGCACGCATGCCAGGTGAGCGCGCTACCGCTTGAGCCACATCCCCAGCCCAGGGAAAAATTTCTTTTTTTTTTTTTTTAAAGTTTATTTTGCCTCTGGATTTTTTTTTTTTTTCTAAGAGAGAGTGAGAGAGGAGAGGAGAGAGATTTTTTTTTTAGTTCTCGGCGGACACAACATCTTTGTTGGTATGTGGTACTGAGGATCGAACCCGGGTCGCACGCATGGCAGGCAAGCGCGCTACCGCTTGAGCCACATCCCCAGCCAGGGAAAAATTTCTTGAGGAAATTTTTTGATAAATTTGGCTATATTAATTTAGGAACTGTTTTTTGGTACTAAAGATTGAACCCGGGAGTGCTTTACCACTGATCTATATCCCCAGTCCTTTTTATTTTGAATTTTGAGACATAATCTCACTAAGTAGCTGGGGCTGACTTCCAACTTTCATCCTCCTGCTTTCAACCTCCCAAGTCACTGGAATGAAAGGCATGTGCCACTATGCCAGGCAAGAACTTGTTTTTAAAAGACCATTTTAGTTGAGCAAACAGGCAAGTCCCAAACTAGGAGAAGAAATTCACCAAACACATAATTAAAAAAAATCAGTATATGAAATATGTAAAGAAGAGTTAAAGAATCAGAAGAGATAATTCAATTGAAAATTGGACAATGGGTATGATCTATGCATCTTATAGAACAAAAGTACATAATAATGTGAAAGGATGTTCAACCTCACTTGTAATCAGAAAATAAAAAACAAGCTAAATCCATATATGATATGATTTTATACCCACCAAATTGGGAAAAGTTTAAGGCCAAGTGAGGGTGAGGAACAACTGCATTGCCGAGTGTAGTGCCACTTGGTATGACTGCTCGGCTTCGTTCAATAAAGTTCAACAACACTGCCCCAACCATTTCCCTGCTTAGAAATCTTTTGTATATGGCTGTCAGGAAACAAATATAAGAATGCTCATAATATCATTGTGCCTGAGGGCAAAAAACCTGGAAAACCTCATATATTCACTCCTTAGAGAATGGACAAAGTGAAGTGTACCCATGCACTGCAATAGCATGACAGCAATAAAACTGAATTGTTGAAAGTGAATCCCGAAAACATGGGGCTTCCACATGCAGCTGTGCATTCAGGTTGTGCCAATGGACTGAGTAGGCATTAAAATCTATTCCACCCCCACTGGCACAGGGAAGCTTGTTCTTGAAGGAAGGAGTACCTTTTTTTTTTTTTTTAACTGCACCAAGTCTCTATGGATTAGCTCTGGACTTGCAAAATTATAATGTTGAATAGAAAGATAAGTCACAGAAGTAATAAATTATGTTTTATTTCACTTCCATAAAGTTCAAAACCCAGCAAAACTAAACGACAATGTCTATATATGTGGTAAAACTACATAGAGAAAAGAGTGATAGCACAAAGTTCAGACTAGTGATCACTTCTTGGGGAGAGGGTACCATCCCATTAGGGAAGGGTACAAGATGGGGTTGGAGAGCTCTAAGGTACTTTGATGTTTTGTATCTTAGGCTGAGTAGTGGGGACTCGGGAGCTGCCCTGGATGCAGATGACTTCAAGTCCTGATGCACGGGGTTCTGAACAACTATTGCATTCAGTCTGGCATGGTAGAGCCAGGTGGCAGTAACTTGGGTATTACCCCTGCTAGGATAATAAGGCGTGGCTCCAGGACTAGACGTCACCCACTGGGGTTGAGTTACACTCACCTGCTCCTTTGTAATCCTACCCCTTTGCCCTTTTGGGGATAGAATGTTCCATGGAACCTCTCCTTGTGTGTCTCCTATATAAGAATAAAGAATTCCAGTGGCTCTCTCTCTTTCCATGGACCTCGAAGGTCTCAGAGCTGTCCCTGGATTATTGAAAAGGTACTTCTGTGTGCTTGTGTGCTTTCTTCTTTGCCATTTTCTTAAGTTATTGGAATAGTCAGATTTTGTGAGCCCAGCATTAAGTCAGCAGCTAGGGTAGATGGCGATAGATAACATTATTTTTATTCTTTATCCTATGTATGTGTGTTTAAAAAAATCCTCCTTATATAATCTGGGATGATTTTAAATAAAAATGATCCCACTCAAGAGAAGTGCCTGAAGGGGAGGGACTCCCAACTAAGGTCCGGACAGCAGAGACTGCTACAGATTCAGGACAAAGGGTTTGTGTCCTAACTGGTCACCAGAGGAGAGACCTCGACTGCATCCAAGGTGAAGGACTCCAGTGGAATCCTTCCAACGTGCATCATGCCAAAGTAAACTAAAACCATACATTACAATTTGTAGAGTGTTTCATTTCATTTCTCTCATATATATATATATGTTGTAGTTGGGCATGATACCTTTATTTTATTTATTTATTTTTATGTGGTGCTGAGGATCAAACCCAATGCCTCACACGTGCTAGGCAAGCACTTTACTGCTGAGCCACAAACCCAGCCTGAGTGCTTCATTTCTTTAAAAAAAAAAAAGTTGACAATACCATATGTCAGCAAGAATATGTAGTAAATGAAAAATGTGTGCATTGTTAGTGAGAATGCAAAATGGTGCAGCCACGTTGGCAGATGGCTTAACAGTACCTTATAAAGTTAGACATACTCTTACCATATAATCTAGGAATCCTACACTTGGCAATTTACCCAAGTCAAATGAAACCTTTGTTCACACAAGACATTAGTATGCAGTGAATATGAATTTGTATGAATAAGATAATATTTATTATCACTTAATAGAATATCATAGAAATTTGGCCCTATTTTCTAATAATTCAACTCCAAAATACATTTCCTGAGGAAATGAATTAGGACTATTATACAAGAAAATGCAGTAAGAAGGTATGAGTCTGTGATCTTACACACATTCAGAGACCACTGACACCAAATGATATACGGTCCTCACTAGAAGGAATATGTGTCTGCCATGCACAACACTGTAACCTCAGTGCTCAGAACGGTGCCTGATATAGAGAAAGAAAATACTTGTTGAATGAATGGAACTCCAAGCTATAAATAGGAAAATGAGAAGTGGGATCAACTTTTCTTAAGGCTTGAACACCAAATTTTATTTAACTAAAACCAATATAGATGATTGATTGTTTTTATAGATGAGGGGCTCAGGATCTATGACAACAGGTTGAATCTTAGCTTAATGAAGACACTGAGCATCACCTAAACTTAGCTAGTGGAAAGTGGATGGGCTAAGTAAAATTATAACTCAAAATCTTTCTTTATATGAAATACAAGCGAGAAGAAATATTTTTCAAATTCTCCATGGAGAATATATTTATTTACGTTCTTCTTGCATACTCTAAAACGCACAGTGTAGATTTCGTTTCTTCAAAAACAGTTGTGAAACTGGTAGTTTATCAGAGATCTTCAGAAGTTCTTCAGAAACATTGCCTTAGGTTTCAGCTAAGCGAGTCACAGAGATTGGTCATGAACTACTACAAAATTACAGGAGATCTAGTTATTTCCAGCAATTACTAGAAAAGCATTGAGAACACCAGACATACAGCCAGACAGAAGGCAAGAGAAGAGCAGATGTTTTTGAAGTAATAGGATATCAATATATATGACTCTATGTACAGTATCAGAATTCTTTTACAGACAGTACACTTATGCATAAATCATTATTTTAAGGGCACTCTAATATAAATACATGTCTCACTAATTTCAATCTTTTCTCTTTGGCTCACAAATGCACGAAAATACCATAAACAGTATTCAGAACTTACTTCATTAATATATAAATAAGATACATTACAAATGGAAAGAAAATACAAGATGCCTCTTTAACATGGTAAATCTCTGAATATAAATAAGCAATATTTCACTGACGTACAGTTAAACAGTATTGAATCATTACATATGTTCCCCCCACCCAAGATCAGACAACGGTAATATACACAATCTACACAAATCAATCTCTAAAAATGCAGCAATAGTACACTTGTAACAATGACTGCTACTGTTTTTCCCTAACAGGACACTAATGGGGAGGGCGTGATGCTTGTCATCTAGTAGTGCTTTTTCCTCATCCATCATTTTTCAGGTCGGAGAAACTCTGACAGGGAGGTCAACTCCCATCACCAACATTCCCTTTGGCCCCTATGATACAGCATTTTGGAGACCATCTTTCCTGCCATTGTTGGGCAAGCTGGTTTGCAATGTGTTTAACTCCTCAGTAACTGCTGAAAGTGAAGTTAATTCTCCTTGGGGCAGGAGACATGCTGTGTGCTAGTACTAAGCCACACTCACTATACATATATATATATGTAGAGAGAGAGAAGTATATATAACTGTACATATATACTGTGTTCCTAATGTGCAACTTTTTTAAAAAAAGAACATTATTTCCTGCTAACTCTAACAAGCTTAAAGTTGTAACAAGTAATCTTCAAGATATTATATTTTCCTTCAATGAAATGACCTATGTGTTTCAGCAACTTATAGAGGTTTGTTCTAGAGAGTCAGAGGGGAAAGGGAGTCCCATCAACTTCTGTTCTTCGAGGGTGATTACAGATCCTGACCCAGTCTTTCTATCTCCTCAATGAGGAAGTCGATGTCTGACTGGGTGGCGCCTGGGTTTGAAATGACCATCCGGAAGAAGTTGGCCTTGTCCCCCTGAGGCTGGTAGCCCACCATGGTTGTGCCCGACTCCATCATCAGGGCTTTGATCTTTGGAGCCACCTTATAATGGAAAACAAAACAAAACCCAAACCCGATATTAACACCTTCTCTTCTTAACAGTTCAAACCAATTGGCTTTTCACTATTTGTGTCTACACTGATATAAGCACAAAGAAATATTTTATATCAGGTGTGTTTTGTGGCTAATATCTAATGACTATTTAAGCCTGCCTCGTCAGTCATAAGATCCCTCAGAAAGTATGGGGTGACTGAATTTTGAAAGTCAGTCATGGAACAACAAAAATAAAAATAAAGAAAAACAAAGACAAATTAAGGCTTCTGCATAGGAGCTCAGGATACTGGGTTGAACACATATTTGCTCCATCGTTGGATAAATAAAATATTACATAAATATATTACTAACAGCTCTGGATAATAGATAAATACAGAAATGAACAGTTGAAATGAATCAACATTAGAGTAGACTTAGACTTAGTAAAAAGGTATCATAATGGATATAGTTTCATGTCAAATGTTCCTAGAAATATATCTATCATTCACTTGCTCTGCATAGGGTTCTTGTAATAGAGAATGCCATCCTAAGGTGGGATGCATTCTTTAGAGCTTCCTGTTATATCTGAACTGCAGCAAGGGCTCAATTTAGACCTGAGAACAATGTAACAAGATGGCTCACCAACACCCATCACTAGAAGCCCATCCCAAGTCTTTATTTTTCATTTCTTTCTCATTAGAAAGGCACATTAGAATGAGGATGTCCTGACCAGAGAAACTGCAAAGAATTAGATGAGACAAAAAAAAATAGGTCCATACCCTGTGCAATTTTTCCTGTCGCTCGGGGCTATCTGGAACACCTCTGAGGCTTTGTGGAATATACCAGAAACATACGTTTGTGTGCTCAGGCTGCAAAGATTTTAGCAAACAAAAGATAATTAAGAGAAAATGAAAGAAAACTGTTCCCAAGCCCATATGCACCCTCAGTGGAAGTTTCTCAGTCCAAAAAACGAGGACTAAATATCTGTCTCAAGATCCTGTTACTTCTACATATATGAGGCAGAAAAAGCCTGGTTTATCCAATTCTATCTCTTAGCAGAGCTTCTCCCTACAATCAATTTTCTAGATAACTCTAGTTACCACTTTTAAACACTGAAATATTAATAATTAAGTACATTAAGGTAATTGAAAAAGAAGGTTACTATTCATCTTGCCATTTGGAGAGGCTCACATACAGAAGATCCTTGAAAAATAATTTAGTTTATTGATACTAAATAGTTTGTTTCTGATGCTTTCACTTTCCTCCCTAGTTGCCGTTTCCAGCACTACATCTGCCAGTGACTGGCTTGAGACACTGCATTTGTTGTTTTCAATCTGCTAGTAGAATGTTTAAAATAATGCAAAGAATCAGAATAAGGTCCCATGGGTGAGATGCCCAAATAGTAGACCATTGATTTTAACTGCTCAGAGCTTTCTGTGCTCATTTGGAGACTCTCGGATATTTTCCTGATAGTTGAGGTTGCCTGATAAACAGGCAAAAGTGAAATGTAGGTGATGTTGTATACTCTGGGTTCTGAGTGGATTTTCTCTTCGAAGCACTGGCTCCAATTTCATCTTTCTTTATTCAATGGGAGCTCCATTAGGGAAGAGAGTATGTGTTTTGGCTAATACTGTATAATCCAGTCCCTGGCATGGGTCTGGAATGTGGTAGGAGCTCAGCAAACACTAGTATGATAAATGCTTTACTGTGTGAAGTCGGGGTATAAACTCAGGGAAAAGACAATTTTATCTGAATCCTTTATTCTACATAGAATAAAATAGAATCTCATTTTAGAATTGGTCCTGGTGGGTAAACATATACCCATCCTAAGAGATCCCATTCTAAGCTTCTTGGAATTGAGAAACACTTTATCATAGAGGTCCAGTACATTTTCATCTGGATGATGAAAAATTCAGACTTCTATGGAAAGACCTCTAGTATGCAAAGGGCTGGCTGAGAGTGACAGGATTTTAAATGAAGTAAAGGGGGGAAAGTCAGTGCAGTGCTACCAGAAGAAAAGTTCATGAACGTGGAGAAATTAAATGAACAGTGAAAATTCAGAAGCAGCTCATGGTGATGTGGGAATAATGGCTTTGGAAGATTCCTGCAGTGGTTTTCTGTAAGTGCTGTGCATTGGTCCATAACAACTTACCTCACCATCGAAAACCATCTGAAATTCTTCTCTGTTTTTAATCTTGGTGTAGAGATATTCAGCCAGTTCTAGACATTTGTTGATTTGATTTTCAAATCCCACTGTGCCCTGTTTTTAAAGAAAAAGGTCATAGTTGTTGATGGTAAGTTGTATTTCCCTGGGATGGGCATTTGGGAAGGCTGTGCTGTCCTTGTCTATGTGGAATATCAAAAGGAGTGTTCCTGGATGGAGATAGTCAGAAAAAAACCATCTAATTGAATAAGTACAGCTTTTTCAAAGTTCTGAGGACAGGAAGATGAAGTGGGCTTGTTTTCTCTCTTGAAGATACTCTCATCTCTGGGAAGTTATTCTCAATAGGGCTTTGAGCTTCCTGCTAGTTATTCATAACCTCAACTTGATGCCCATTTCTCATTTCTTTAGGATAGTGCTACTCAAAGAGTCATACCTGGACTGAGGCAGTCCACAAACCATAACTAGTCCAGGATGACATGAGTTATAGACATCGAGATTAGGCATTAAGAAACTATTAAAGCCATTCAACAGAGTAATTTTATGCATATTGACTCTAATGAAAATATTGGCTTATATTTTATATGTTCTGTATTTCATTTTTCCAGAAATTATTTTTTTATTTGTTCTAATTAGTTGCACATGACAGTAGAATGCACTTTGATACATCATACATAGATGGAGTATAATTTCTCATTCCTCTGGTTGTACATGACGTAGAATCCCACCTGTTGTATAGTTATAGTGTACATAGGGTAATAATGTCTGATTCATTCTACTATCCTTCTTACCCCCATACCCCTCCCCTCCCATCACTCCTAATCTAAAATAACTCTATTCTTCTCTAGCCCCAACCCTTATTGTGAATTAGCAACCGCATATCAGAGAAAACACTCAGCCCTCAGTTTTGTAGGATTGGCTCATTTCACTTAGCATGATATTCTCTAGCAATTCTTAATTGTAACAGTTCATGATAGGTTACAAAACAAACAACTAGTTCTTAAAAGATTACTACCTTAGAACCCATCTTCCCCAGCCAAGTCCTGACCAAACACATTCCACACTCTTGCAGGCAAGCTACCTTTTACCTAGCACAGAATTAATCCTTTTCAGTGACAGGCAGGCAGGCAAAGTGGATGGGGAAAGTCATTGGTCTCAGTTCCTGGTCTCAGTTCCTGCCCTAAGATGGCAATAGCTCCAACTATTGACAAACTGGATGAGTGTGAGTTTCCAAAGCCAGCATAGCTGGTTACTAGGCAGCACGAGGGTTGTTGAGTGGGTGGGTGTTAACGAGGAGAGCAGATGCACAAGGCTAGCTTGTGGATGGCTGATGGGCCTGGGCAGAGTACAGGCTGGCAAAGCCTGAGCTTCCTAGTAGTGTCACTGCTGACTGATCCCTGGGAATGAAGCCTCCACCAGGATCCCACCTCAGCAAATGATGCACCATGAGCCAACCTTCCTGAGGACGGTTCAAGAGGCTATCATTAGGCAAAATGACTGAGATGGGCCATGTGGTCATTACAGTATTTCTAAATAATAGGGCTCTTTCTCTTAATGCAATATATGGCTTTTGTTTTCTTTATGGTAGAAATTAAATTCAGATTCTTTCTATGTGAAGGCACACTAACTTGATATTTTGTTAGAAATCCTTGTTGTTTTGGTATTAGGTGGTCCTCATCTTAAACACGGAAATTATTAAAATTAACTTATAATAGGTAAATAAAAAATTAATGTGATATACAGTTGTGAAATCAATTGCCTTTACTTGATCATATAAAAATTCTTTTGAGCTGGGGGTGGTGGTGCAAACCTGTAATCCCAGTGGCTCAGGAGGCTGAGGTAGGAGGATGGGAGTTCAAAGCCAGCCTCTGCAACTTAGCAAGGCCCTAAGCAACTCAGAGAGACCCTTCTCTAAATAAAATACAAAAGGGCTGGGTGTGTGGCTCAGTGGTTAGGTTCAATCCCTGATACCAAAAAAAAAAAAAAAAAAAAAAAAAAAAGCTTTTGAAACAGTTACTAGTAATCTTCTCCATTACTCATATTTTTAGGGAAATTCTAATAGTTAAGCTTTGTCCCCCACGAACTGAAGTGCAACCCAAGAGCCTGAAGATGGCTAAAACAGCATGTTTCAGTCTAGTACAGGATTTCTCAAAGTATGCAGTTTCCAATCCTCAGCAACACACACACACACACACACACACATTGTGTAGTTTCTAGAACAGTGTATAAAGTACAAATAATGGAGAAGGCATTTCTTAAATAGAACTTGAAACTGTCATATATATTCCCTGATGAGAAGCCTCATAAAGGAAATTAGGGTTCTTCTCAGTGTAAGGCAGTTGTTTTATCTTTTACCTCTTTCTTTATGTCTACACTAGGTAATTTTAGCATCCCTATGGATTGCTGTAGAAATCCTTATCTTAGCACAAGTTTTAGTTTTTATAAGAGAAAGTTATAAGAAAACTTCATGATAATTCAAACTGAGGATACAGAACTGAAGGAAGAAGAGAGAATTCGGCCTAAGTGATAAACTTATTTCATTCACAAAGAAAATATAGTTAACTCAATTATCTAAGTATTGATCACACACATAGTGAGTTATCCGTGATATACCATGGCATCTCTTTCACAGGTGGTCTGTGCAAATTACATTTCTGCTCTATTTCCCAAATGTCCCCCTTCATACCTTTGCTTTCCACATCAGCCAGAACTTGAAGATGTCCACATGGCGGCCACACTGAATTGCCTTGTCCCCGGTGTCGTAGGAGACATCATATTGCTTGTCCGGCTGGAAGAGGTACCCTGCGCACATTTGGTTGCATCCTTGGAGTATACCCTGTCAAGGAAATCAAGGTGCGTGCATCTGTATTCACAGATTAGAGATGTCGATGCACAGAGGAGACTGGGGGTCACATGCAGTCTTTCTGCTGATGACTTTCTGAGGGCTTATACTTGTTCTGATATCCTTCTCTAAAACCACTCTTGGAAAAACTTTTCCCTTTTGCCCTCCGTCATTGATGAGCAAATGATCTCTTTCCTCAGATGCCCTATCCCTCTCAGTGCATTTGGAAGAGAGAGAGTGTGTGTGCGTGTGTGTGTGTTGTGAGTTGTTTCAAAGTCTGGGAAGTGCTATGGCATTCAGTGAGCAGGCATTAAGGATATACACTTCCTAAATGGGTGGGACAGTTTCATGATGGGAAGAAAACTTCTCCCCAAGAGTGCCTCCCAAAAGTCCTCTGACTTTTTCAAGATCTGCTATGAAGTTAACAGGGACTTGGTGTCTGAGTGGAGTCAAGGACTATGCAGGTCTAGGTTTCTCAAGCTGGGCTTTCTAGGATGCCTTAGGGTGCAGCAGTTTTAGGAAGCAGAGATGCTTTGGAAGGCAGGCTCCTATTGTTATGTGTTGGTATTTGTAGTTCTTGTACCTTAGGCAAGAACTGATTTTTTCCTTATTTCAGCCATTCATACTAAGAATTCATACTAAGAACTCAAAGTCTGTTCCAGTGAGCACTTTTGTCTTCACCTGATCACTCTCATATTTGTGCAAACACGAAGGGATGCACAAATAATTCCCTGACAGGTTGGTACTGAACAAGGAGGAAAGGCAGTCGATGCAAGAGCCTGGAGGAGAATCTAGGTGAGCCACAAGGGCAGGAAAGGACAGTAACCACAGTCTCACAATGGGGCTGCCAATCTTGTGAGTTAGCCGGCAAGTATGTGAAAGGACCCCACGCTTTTCCCTTCTTGTGCCTTTAAATGGACCTGCAGGCGGTCAGCGAATCTCTGCAGGGAGTACAGACCTTTTCCCTGACGAGAATGGCAGAGCACTGTAGCAGCACGCCCATCAGTTTGTGAGGGTTCCAGGTGACTGAGTTGGCCCTGAAAGAAGCACATGATCCTTTGAGGAGAAGGTGCAGGAGTTGAGAGAGAGGCAAATGCCCTGTGGATGAAAACGCCACCCGTCTCCACTTGAGTCAGAAATCTTTCCCCGCCTATTCTCCTAAATTTGCGGGCAGTTTCAGAGTATTACGTTGCAGAGTGCATCTGCTAAGTAACTGCTATTAATCATAGGTAACATTTATGGAGAATTTATGTGTTTGATTGTTCTTTGAGCTTTAGGCATATATCGATATGGGAGTGTGGTTAAGAGCTCAGATTTTGAAGCCAACCTGTCCAAGTCTAAATCCTGGCTCTGACATTTGCTAACTTGGGCAGGTTACATAACTCCTCTGGGTCTCACTGTTCCCATCGGTAAGATGGAAAGTCTACCTCATAGAATCAAATAAAGGATAAAATGAGTTAATAAATATAAAATACTTATAATAGTGCCTGGAACACATAATTCCCACACAACCCTATGATATAGGTACTATTACTGCTCCTAATTTAGATGGAGAAACTGATGTACAAGGTTAAATGTGTTACCTAAAGCCACACAGCTGGGAAGGACTGGTGCAAAGATTCAAATCCAGGAGTCTAACTGTAGAGCCCGCGCTCATGCCCACTCCACTAGACTGTCTCCCTCTGGGCACCAGACCTTGGATTCTTTGTGCCTTTCTGTTCTTATTTTTAAAATGGATGGGTGACATGGAACCTACCTATGTATGGTGCAGTAATAAAGAGGACACCTGAAAGTAAAAATCAACTGTGAGACTATTCTAGACTTTGACCAACTAGTTGCATTGATTTTTCCTCCTATTTTAAAAAATTTTCTAAATTTATTATTTATTAATTTACTTTAGCAGCACTGTTTAAATGAGCATGATTTTTGCCAGTTTGGGCTGCAATGCCAACCCAACAAGCACTGTCTCCTAGCAACAGCATCAGTCCATCAGACACAATTAGATGGTGAAGGAGCACATGGGCCAGGAATTACAGACACAATCAAGTATGTATGTTGATTAAAACTTGGGTAACTTGCTTCAGTGGGTTACAGACTTCTTGCCCCATAGCCTGGCCCACAGCTGAGCACTGTGTTTTCATACCTGTGAAAAGCTGCTTTTCCTTGACAGAGCAATTGCCTTGGTATTATACTGCCTCTACTCTTCGCACTAAACCCTTGCTGTGAATTTTTAACCTCTTCATCTTTCTTAGTCCTTTAGAGGGGGAATAACTTAGTGCATATGTGCATGCATTTCAAGGAGAAGAGAGAAAGGCCTCAAGTACTTTCCCCCTAAGTGCATAAGCAAGAAAACCTTGTGAAAGAAACCTGTGAGTATGCCCAAGGCAAGTTAATTAACTTCTGACCTCACGAAAAAGCGTTCATGTGAAGCCACATTTAAAAGGTAGTGAATTTGATCAGTTTTCTCATTGCTGTCATTTATCAAGTCATTTAAAAATTATATTAAGATCTCATAAAATGTCTTAAATGGTTCTCTGAATATCTCGAAGGTCTGAAGTAAATTATTATTATTTTTACTGCTATAAATGGAAAGTAATAAGACAGGGTATGAATTCAGTTTTATTTAAAAGACACATTTTTTTAACATTTAAAATGTTAAAAAAAATTCTGGTACAAAATATTTTAGGTTTTCCTAGAGTCAAAGATGGGAAGAGAAAACTGCCTGAAAAATTTCATGTCCAGTTGGGCTGGCTCATGGTCATTGCATATATTATTTTCCAAGTTATAGGACTATATAATCATGCTTCAAACAGCAGTCTCGCCCATCTTGACACTGGCACTTTGAAACAGACAGAAGGGAGGAGTGGTAACAAAAGCCAGAGTTCTTGCTAGAAAAGAAATCATGGTGTGCTGCCTGGTACTTGCTCCACATCCATCTCTCCCATTGTAGTCTGCTCTTAACCCACCCCACTGCTTTGCTCCAGCCTCACTGGTTTCTCTGCTGGTTCTTCAGTTTGCCAAGAACAGTCCTACCTCAGGGCCTTTGTGCTTGCCATTCCCACTGCCTAGAACACTCTTTCCCATATCCTTGCTTCCTGTCTCCCTTTATCCCAGTACTGCTAAGACAAGGTAGCTGGAGCTGAGCATCTTGTTATTTTCCCAGGAGTCAGTTTACTGAGGAAAAACAAAAATAAAATCAAAAACAAATGGAATGGCTGGACTTTCTTGTACCCTTGGCTAACTCTGATTGAGCCTCCAAATAAATCCCCACACTATTTAGTGTCTCTTCTCTCCATCCTGGGCACCTGCAATTTTATCTACTGTCACACTTATGACACAGTGTTATAATTGCTTGTTTAGGGATCTAATTTGTGAATGCACAGAGGACTCATTTGACTAATAAATCAATCATACAGTAAGTGCTCAATAAATGCCTGCTGAACTAAGAGTGAACTAAGTCAGAGAAAAGGTGTTGGCAATCAGGGCAGGCTGACATCAGAGCACAGCGTGTTTGGTGTTCTGGATGCAGGGAGGCCCAGCATGTGTGGCCCATACCTTTCTATGCCGCTGAGTTTATGGCGGTGCTTCCTGGACATGAGCAGCCCACCGCCCCAGGCAGCCTGTGAGGACAGAGAAAGGAGGGAGAGGAGCAGCGACATTGAGATCTAAGACCAGTCACTCCACACCGCTAGGAACACACCAGCAGAACGTAAAAGGTGAAAAGCAAGCTTCTTTGATAAAAGGAGCCCACCCCATTCAACCAGTACCCTCAATATTGATCATTCCTTTACCAGAAGTTCTGGGCTGGGAATGTAGCTCAATGGTAGAGCACTTGCCTAGCATGTGGGTGGCCCTGGGTTCCATCTCTAGCATCACCAAAAAAAAAAAAGAAAGAAACACAAAGTTCTTCCAATTGAATGTCAGCTCTCTGACTGATACCCATAAGCCAGGTCTGAGCTTATGGTGTCTTTTGGATCCAAGACCCAAAGTACTGTGGAAAGCCAGGGATACTGTGAGTCTCCTAAGGAGGTCCTGGAAGCTACCCCAAGGGCTGGGGCATGTGGTCTGCTTCTTCCTAGAATAGAATTCTAAAAGCTCCTGAGAAAATCAGAAAGCATCAACTCCCACCAGTCTGGAGGTCCCACCAAGCTCCAGCAG
The DNA here is from genome assembly GCF_052094955.1 of Ictidomys tridecemlineatus. Classification (NCBI taxonomy): domain Eukaryota; kingdom Metazoa; phylum Chordata; class Mammalia; order Rodentia; family Sciuridae; genus Ictidomys; species Ictidomys tridecemlineatus. The sequence goes on along the minus strand of NC_135483.1, from coordinate 139,622,482 downwards.
CAGCAGGACATTTTCGTGGGTACTGATACATGTTTACTAGATAGCTTGGCATGTTATCCGACACAGCAGCTTTTGTTAGTTATTGTTCAGTAGCAGGGCAGATGTCCCCATTGTCCTGTTGTAAGAAGTTAAATGCATCAAAGGATGGACAGAAACAAAGGAAAAAGACACCCAATCACACGTGTGAAAGTGCACCTTTTGTATTGCCAGGGAAATTTGGGACTAAACCTCTTAGTTGATAACATCTTCTATATATTTCCTTATTTTTCCTGCATGTAGCAGGTAGGCACTCTTTTTAGAAAAATGTTTTCCAAGATTGGACTTCAGGCAGATAGCTGAGTGTTCACATTCGTAGTCACTTTCTGTATATGGTGTCCTACACTTTTCCCCCTTTGAAATCAGCTATATTGTACTCTGTAGCCATTTGTTTGAACAAAGGAACCTGGAAAGGCAATAGAAACCATATTCTAGGAAGAACCACAGAGGATAGCAACTGAACAGTAAGGAACTGGAAGAGTCCCAGGTCTCTGGTAGGTATCAGTCCTGATTAGCTGGCTAGTGACCAGGGAAGAGCTGAAACTACCTTGGTGTGCAGAAAAGGCCAGCTGGGGTGTTGGGAGCAGCTTGAAGCAAATCATAAAACAGAGCTGCTTCCATTCCCTGAACGGACTGGGCTGCTCTGTGAATTATAGCACTTACATCGACATGGAGCCAAAGGTTGTATTTCTCACAAATATCTGCAATCTCTTGTATCGGATCAAAAGCGCCATAAACAGTTGTGCCAGCAGTTGCATTGACATAAAGAGGAACATATCCCTATGAGGAGGGAGAGAGAGAGAGAGAGAAAGCTGATTAGTGCTTTTAACCTTTCTCATTTTCCCACTTTCATATGAATTGGAAGAAAGTAATAGCATTTATTTCAAACAGTGATCAACAGAGCTGGTATGGTAGTATTCTTTGTTGGTTCATTCACTCATTCATTCAACTTTTAGTAACTTTTATGTGCCAGGCCCTGTTGTAGATGATGGGACTATAGCAGTGAGCAGAGTAGATAAATTCTGCATTCACCAAGTTTACATTCTAGAAGGAGGGAAAAGTGACAGATCATAAAATTAAATAATCAAAATACACCCTACATTTAGTGGTAAGTTCTGTGGCTAAATAAATAAATGTATGTGACAGGGGTTTGGAGTGATGGGCAGGTATAATTCCAAATACTTCATTTCTGAATATCATCTGGATGTTGTTTTTTTGTAGGTGTTGTGTTGTTTTAAGTTCATTGATATAAACAATTGAACCAAAATTGTTCAGTGATTTAGAATAGGTCTATACACTGTGGAAGCTAACACAGTAACACCTGGTGAAATTTGATGTGAACAAGAAGCAAATGAGGAAGTGGATTATAAAGATAAAACAGGTTGGGGAAATCTGAATCTCAGGTGCTTCTGAAGCTCAGGTCTCTCACCTCTCCTTCTTGCTCAGACCTAGCAACATTTCCTTCTCTGCAGAGACCCCAGCAAACAACTACAATTAGAGAAGGAGATACAAAAAGATAACCCAAACAACAATGTGTTGGAAATGGCCTGGCAGCTACCTGGCAATGACTTGAGGATACATCTGTTCTGTGAAATTTATTTGTTTAATAGAGTTTGTTGAGGCTGGATTTGCCAAATACCCCTGGCCATCTGCTAGGGCATGAAAGCACTTTGTGTAACACAATTCTAAAGCTAAAATGTTCTTAATAAAATGAGGTCATACTTAAGAAGAAACAAGTCCAATTAGGCTGGATCTTCCTAATGCTCAGGGAGTTGATTTATTGAAGAATATCAAACTAATCACTTTGCATAAAGAAGGCAAGTGGTTTAGTGACTAAATTTTTCATTTTTCAAAAAGAAAACTAATATTTTGTAGACATCAATCTACAAGTCGTTTGAGGCCAAATTATTTCATAATTTGCAAATAAGCAAATATCTGAGAAAAGAATTTTAGAAACACATAAAATTATCTCAGGGTCAAAGATTTTCATTGTCTGGATCAGAAATAGGGCATTTTAAAAAATTCATAGTCACTGGAGTATAGGTGTACTATATTGTACATACCTTTTGCTTGGCTTCAAGAATCTTTGCCTCTAAATCAGCTGGAATTATCTTTCCCCTGTAATTATTGTAAAAGGAGGGAAATTAAAATGAAGAATCAATGAGACTGCACATGAAAAAACTTATAGCAGCAGCAAAAAAAGTAATTTAATCGGGTATTTTCAACAGACCATTAGCAGCTTGGCACACTGTACTGCACCAGTCCTTAAGCACAATAAAACAAATTTAACAGATGAACACATTTAATACATCAAGAACCTAATATTCACTCTCCCCTGCCTACCTTTCATTGCACTTTATCAAAATCACATTGTCAGTTCCAAAGCCAAGCGCGGCCCCAGCTTTCTTTATGGAATAGTGACTCTGCAACACATGGAGGCTTAAGGTTAAAAGTTTAACAGTGCCTTGGAAAACACCCGCATGCGTGTGCCAAAGCCCCTGACTCACGTGTTCTGAGGTGAAGAGGACCAGTTTGGGCACAGCGGCCATGCCCTTTGTCTTAACTTCCGGGAAGTACTTGTAGCGAGCAGCCATGATGCCGTACATGTTGGATATGGCTCCCCCTATCAGCAAGCAGACATATGGGCTCTTTCATTATTGCTTCTAGCTCAAAGCCTGAGCTGGTGTCTCAAGAAAGAAAGGAGGTCAGGAAGGGGAAGGATAATATCCTGATATGTTTTTGGGGCTTCCCTATTGCCAGGGCCTCTCTCTGGACCCTTGTCCCTGGGGATAGAAGTGGCCACACTCACTTCCAAGGCCATGTAGGCAATTTGGCTGGAGGTGATTCACTTACTCCAGTGCCCCTCCCAGAGGAAGCCTGGATAGAAATACAAGAGGATGTGGCAGCAGTAGCTACAAAGAGATGGGTGAGTTACAACCTTTCGGCTTCTACTGTCTGTTCAATCTATTTACTGAACAAAAATGAATCTGTTCCCTGAGTCCAGAAAGACGAGAGGGAAAGAGAGAGCAAGAGAGAGTAATGAAACCTACAGAAGGAAATAGTGACATTGTTTAGTGACTGGGTTTTGGAGTCATTTAGGAGAGCTTTAAGTTTACTTAAATAAAAATGAATTCATGTTTTAACTGGACAAAGACACAAGGAGAATTGAGGTAACTATCGAGGTATGTATGGCCACTGGAAACTAGCCACTTTTCCATCAGTTACCTGAAATGAAATGGGCAAATTCATGGTCTGCTTGAATTGCCTGGACAGTTGCATTTTTTTTTTCTTCTCTCCACCTTGCACACAATCACACTTTCTCTGACACCATCTAAAACTCCTCCCTACTCCAAGAATACCTGTCTTTGTTTTGAAGATTACTGATACTTTTTTTTGTTGTTGTTGTCCTGGTGGTACTGAGGATTAAATTTGGGGGTAAGCGATTACTGAGCTACATTTTTAGCCCTTTTCACTTTTATCTTGAGAAAGGAGTTTACTAACTCATCCAGGTGGGCCTCGAATTTACCATCCTCCTGCCTCAGCCTTGTTGTGTCTACGTTGAACTAGAGATTCAAAGTAGATACACAATTTGGCTGAAGTTAATCAGTTCATTAATAATCTTGACACACTGATTCTCCAGCACATCAAACTGCTATTGACAGTGAAGCTTTGTGTAGTATGACTACTTTGTACTGATTTAGGCACAGCCTTTTTTAGTTCAGAGAAAATGTAGCATTCTTGCTAGCCTTCATCCAAGAATCCCAAGAACCCATATTATAAAACCTTGAGGACAGTCAGAGAAACCTACCAGGAGAAAATATCCCATCACCATCTTTACTTGACCATCCAATCATCTCTCTCATCTTCTTAAGAGTTATTTGCTCCATGAGGACGAACACGGGTGCAATTTCATATGTAAACCTGAAAAGATGTTAAGAAAAAGGATGAAAATAAAGAAGTGAAATCACTTATTTTTGGAACACAGACAATTGGTTTAGAACTTGGATTCTAAACAGATGTTCAAAACCCCTAAAACAATTCATTTCCTGGAAATGCATTAACTCACCAATCATAAAATGTCAGAAACCAGCCTGGATAACCAAGAGAGGGAGAGAGGTGGTGGTGGTAGGAGGGTGTGCTCTGTGGTACTTCACCAGCAGAACAGATTCATCAGTCTTAGGTATGGTTCACCCAGAGGAATAGAAGGAAAGGTAATGACTTTTCTGGGTCGTTTTTACCTTTCACCTCTAAGACTTAGTGTGGGACAGAGCAAATGTTAATTGAAAAAAATATATTCTAAGTTCTCCTGAAAATTGGTTTGCAACATTTCTAAAAAGGACTGCCAGTTTCACACTTGTAGAATCTATAAAAACCAGAGCCAAAGTCTGTTTTTTACAAATAATGTAAACATCTGAGAGCTAACTGTGAAAATAATTGGAAATATTGACCCATGTTTTAAAGACCTTAATATAATTATCTACATGGTTTTTCTACTGATATTCCCCAAGGACAGCTATGTATCTATAATTCTCTGAGGTCAATATCTGTCAAGAATAATTATAAGTGATGACTTTCTAATTACAAATTATAAATAACAAGAAGATAGTCAACTGGCATACACAGTTAACTGTGGGCATCAGATCTCCTGGCAGGTTACATTTGTCTCCTAATAAACTGATGTGAAAGTGGCAAGCCATGCTCTTTCAAAGCAATTCAAAGCAGAGGCACAGTCTAGTAGAACAGTCATTGAAACAAGATCATGCACCAAATAGAGCCTAAGACAAATGAAGGAAGGTCCATCTACCTAAAATTAAGCCAGAAGACCAAAAGATATTTACTAAGCTCTAAGGCTCTTTGTCTTTCTTGGTTCTGCTTGAACTTCTTAAGCATCTGAGTCTGTGGGCTGGGCTGAAGAGAGATGCCTAGACCGACTCAGTCAAGTGATGTGGGGAGGCATTGTCACTGGTTAGGGTGTGCTAGTGACTAGGACTAATGGGAATTCTTGCTTGTTAAATGATTTAGAAAAGCTATTTGCAAGGACGAGATAACTCATGCTGTACATGAGACATAGGTGAAGCTACTAAGTTTTAATGATAGAGGAAAAAGCAGTCACATTAATCACACGACAATAGAAGATGACAAAAAGATCCAAGAGGATCCTCAGGAAATGTCTGTTGGTAAAAGAATTTTGTTTCCAAAAAGAACATGTCCATTTTCCTTGGGAGGCCCCTGGAAATTTAGGAGGAAGACCCTTGGGAACCATGTGTTCAGTTACCATCACCTCTGGAGGTCACAATCATGCTTTGGTTCTGCTCTGAGCCCCATCACCGTAGCAACCAACACTCCCTCATGTCTGATGGCCTGATAAAGGAAGAAGAAGAGAAGGATTCCTGGTTTAGCCTGTGCTGCTGAGTGTATCAAGAGGCAAACTCATGATGTGCTTCCACCCATTCTTGAACAAATGAATTATCAGTGGTTCCACAGATTTTTGGAAAAGTTGGAATGGCAAAAATGTTTGCATGGTGAAGAGATATAGATGGCAAGTGTGTGTGCTAGAATCTTACAATACCAAAGAAATCTCTCTGGGGTAAGGTAAGGAACAAATGAAATCATTTACTATAACGTATCAAGGATTGTATGAAAGCTGAGTTAGAATTAAGTTGGTGTTAGACAGCCAGATGCGAACTGCATGGGGAAGGGAGAAGGCACAGTACCAAAGACCAGGGGCTTGGTTCAGCTCTGAGTTTCATGATTTCAATCTACTTGGGCTTCAGGTTTGCATGAATTGTTCTTACCTAAGACCAGTAACACGGCCATTACTTTCAGGTTCCATAGGAAGTCAAGAAGGTTCTATCATGAGGCTATCTGACCTTATCTATCTCAATTTCGTTATTTATGCCAGGCACTTGATTCCTAAACTTTTTTCAGTTCTATTCATCCGATGCTTACTAAGTGCCAGGCAATATCCTATGCATGGAGGAGATGAAGAATTCCTAATCTTGAGGAGGAAGCTTCTTAGGGGAATCCAGCATCTGACTCTTGACCTAAGGTACCTCCTGTTTGACAGTCCCTGCCTAGGTCTGAAGGATCAATTTTCCCAAACTAACAACAAACTTATTCTGGCTCATGACCTTAATCTGACATTCTTCCTCTCCTATGAGCTGGGAGACTGGCCCATGGCTGTTGATCCATGGAATAACATGGTGTTCCCTATTCCTAACTGACAAGTGGGATAACGTGGTGTTCCCTATTCCTAACGTCACTTCTGACCCTGCCTTCCCATTCTAGGTCATGTTTATAATTGTTTTGGGGGAAGTATGCTTGCACCCAAAGCCTTATAGAAGGTCTTAAAGTTTACCATAGAGCAGAAGTTCTTGACTTAATGGGGGGGGGGGTCACAAACTCCCTTGGGAATCCTAGGAAAGCTAGGTCCCTATCTCTAGGTAAAAAGTTATGCACATAATTTTGTGTATAATTATAGGAAATTCTCCTCTTACACAATCTGGACCCCAGGTTAGGTACTCTTTCCCTATATGACAGATGAAAACAGATGAAATAAAGAGATCCAAGGTTAAATATGGATTCAGAAGCAGCTGGTTAGATGCTTACGTCAGAGTTCAAGATCACATTTCAGAATCAGAGAACAAGACACTAATCTGCAAAATACTTTGGGTCATAGCATGAGAACATGGGACTGGAAGTAAGGATTTAAACGGTAAGATGGGGATACTCACAGACTAGCACTAAAGGAGAATTCTGAGCCTTTCTAAATTCTGAGTAGGGACGTGAGTCAGCTCCTTTTTAGTGATACAACTCACTTTCCTAGTGGGATTTATTCAGGACCAAGGCAAATTGATTGTCAAACCTCTGTAGTTCCCTTGTGGCAGAGTCTGCTAGTTGCTAACCATATCAATTTTCCCTTTCTTCATTATTTTTTTTTTAAGGTTGCAATTCACCCAGATCAAAGATTATGTTTTCTGGCCTCCTTAAATGTGCCCATGGGACTAAGTTCTGGCTAAACTGTTGCTATGGGAAATGCTGTGTGTGACTTTTGAGGTTTTTTAGTAGTAGGGAGAGTGTTCCCTTTTTACCTGCTTGCCTTTCCTTCCTCCTTCCCTCCTCCTTACTCCTTCTCCTTTCCTTAGCCCTTCACTCTTTCCTGCTTTCCTCCTTCCTGTGTTCTGGAACATAGAAATACTGGCTAGAATTCCAGAAGCCAACATGTAGCATATGGATGAGAGCCATATGCTACAATATAGATCAAAAAGGCACAAGGAACCTGGATCCCTGGTGACTGTCAAAATGAGGACTTCTTTAAAGAAGGAAAGAAATAATCTTTCATGGTGTTATGGTTTGGATGGGAGGTGTCCTAGAAAAGCTCATGTGTGAGACAATGCAAGAAAGTTCAGAGAAGTGATTGGGTCGTGGGAGTCTTAACCCAATCAATGAATTAATCCTCTGATGGGATTAACTGAATGGTAACTGAAGGCAGGTGGGGTGTGGCTGGAGGAGGTGGGGCATTGGGGTGTGGCTCTGAGGTCTATGTTTGTATCTGGTAAGAGAATACTTCTCTCTGCTTCCTGATCATCATGTGAGCTGCTTCCCTCGTCACACTCTTCCACCATGATGTTCTGCTTCATCTGAGCCCTGAGGAATGGAGCCTACGGTCTATGGATTGAGACCTCTGAAACTGTGAGCCCCATATAAACTTTTTCTCTTTTACAGTTGTTCTGGTCAGATCTTTTAGTCACAGCAGCAAAAGTACTGACTAAAACACAAGGTGACTATGTATCTTGATATTTCTTAGATTCCTCACTCTATAGTTATGGGTTAATCTTAAAAGGTAATATGTTTGAGGGGAGCTTAGTGAAACCTCTGTTGTCCAGAGTTGAAGACAGACTGAAAAAAAAAAAGAAAAAAGAAAAAAAAGAAAAATCCACAAAGCTGAATGGGGAGGTCTCAAATGATAACAGTGACCTGTGAGGTAGCTGCCTCTCCTAAGTGTGTGCACTGCATCTTGTATCCACTAGGCGTTTAGGACTGCAACCTTTCTTAGTTTTCAGAACCACTTTGTAGGATGGATATTATCATCCCCCATTTTTCTGATGAAGCAAACGATGTTCAGAGAAATTCTATGTCTTGGGTTAAGATTTCACTTTGGCGTCTTTCAGAGCCCAAATCCCAAGACTTTCATGTCATAGCTGCTTTTTTTTTTTTTTTTTTTTGTGACAAATGAGAACTGCTTACTGCAGGCTCCTCTCTAACAGCCTGCCTGGTAGTATTCGATGACTGATAACTCCCATAGGAAATTTCTCCTATGTAACTCCTATGAAAATAAAGCACTAGATGCTTGAAATCATAACCTCATAGCAAAGGGTTGTGATAGAGCTGGCCATTAAGATTATATATTGCCATCAGGTGTTTGAGAGAGGCTGTCGTTTACACTTGGGCACTGCTCAACCTGCACATTTGTTCTTGGAAGAAAAGAACTGGATGTGCCAAGGACAACTACATATTTGCAAGTTTTCTTTGAAGATTCACTGGGTCCTTGCGTGGAAGAACAGATCTCGAAGCTACATGCACAAGCAGGTGTAGAGGCATAAGCATAAATGTTCAAATGTTCTTTCTTTGCTAAGAGGCACCTTACCCTTTGCTACTTGAATGAGAATATTAGACAGTTCTTTTAAGGGACTGTACAGAGAAATATAGTAATTATTCTCTACCACTACTGCCCCCATACTCAGTGCAAGGCCAAGTGGGGAAAAGGGGATATCACTAATTAAATCATGCTCTGCCAATGAAAGATTCTTTTTGCCATTCTTCCCCAGACATATTTTGAATGCTGTTCCCAGCTGGAGAAGGAATTGTCCCAAGGGAACAAATGCTGCCTAAGCTCCTACCGTGCTGCCACATTTCATGATCTTCCAGGGGAACTGGCTTAGAACGATTTCTAGATAATAGTTATTACTTCTTCAGACAATGCCTTTTCTCCAAAACTGACAGAAACTATTTCACTATTTTAAATAGCCTCCTCTATCGATCTACTGGAATCAGATCATATTTTATAAATATCTATTGTTCGGTACAGTGGCAATTACTATGTGTCATTTAGTTGGACTGGCCTTGACCTCAGATGGCTGGGACATATTTTAGTGTTTCATGACTGAGCGGAGGTAAGAAAAAAGTAAGGAATTTTGATTTTATGAACACAGACAAAGAATAATTTGTGGGATCTTTCTGGTTGAAGAGAAGTCTTTTTAGGAGAATGTCTGGTCATAAATGGTTAAAAAGGGTGAGTCCCTTTTATTTACCTTGAAAGTGGCTTAGGTATATTAAGAAGCCACAGCTGAGGGTCTGCAGAATACGTATTTAAAGATGGTGGGTAAATTCAGTACCTACATTACTATAGATACTTGTACCTTAGTGACTATGTACCTTACAATCTGCTTTTCTCATTTATTTTCTGAAATTATTGACTTAAAAAACAGTGTTTTCTAATTTAAATTGTTGCCTAGTGTTATATGCTATAATTAAGCATTAGTGTATTTTTTTTCAAGTTATAATTAGCATATTATGATGCCTGTGCTTGCAGAAATATTTTTATCCCCCAAATCGTAATACAGTAAAGATTGCAAAAGGGAGCTTTTGGGTGGAGGCCATCATCCAAGCTAATTTTGTCTTCGACCTGAATTCCTCTTGGCCCTTTGAAGTCTCTGTGATCCAATGTGGACATTCTGTGAAGTTACTCATGACTTGTGAGCAGAAAGCATGAAAACCGTTTTCATTTTTCAATCAGTTGATTTTTTAATGCCTTTTGGCACTGAAGGCTTCACTTGTCATATTTACTTTACAAAATATGTCAGTGTTTTTAACATTAGCAAACAAAGCAGGAATCTTTAATTAATAGAAACATTTCTTGAATGTAGTTTTAGTATTTTGAGTCATAGCATTAGACAGCCTTGGAATGCACATGAACAATATGTAATTTGAAAATGCCTGTCTGGTTTTGTGGTTGGTTATAGTTTATTTCAGAAAAATGGAATACCTTGAGCTTTAATAATTTGCATTGTCTTGATATCAAATGGAATTTCTCATTTTAAACAGTTCCACTCTTTGACCTAAATTCATTTTTCAGAATCTATTCTACCATGAACTTAGAGTCGGAGTGGGGCTGAGGGTATGGGTATAGCTCAGTGATAAAGCACATGCTTAGCATGCACGAGGCCCTGGGCTTATTTCCCAGCACCACACAAAATGAATAAATAAATAAATAAGTGGGTAATTAGCTTTCTGAATATTTCCACAATAACTAACACCCTTATAATTCTTCTACAGTTATTATTTAAATTATTGTAAAAAAATTGTTTCATTATTTTCCTCTGAACACATTAATGGAATGTGGTGCCGTTGTCTGGCTGTATAGATCATGATGAAACGCTGTGATTGTTGCCAAGAGAAAAGACAGGAGTTACTAAGCTGTGATGACCCTCCATTACTCCTGTCCTTATCTCCAAAGAGGACACATGTGTGCAGAGGAAACTTTAGGGTGATTGCGAGAAGGCTACCCAGGTAGTTCTTGTACCTCCAAGATCTTAGAGTCAGTTTCATGTAAATTTACAGGAATTTAGAAATAATGAAAGCTTTATCTACATAAACCAGTGTGGGGAAGATGTCAAATTCAGCAAAACGATTAGTTATTTTGAAAGAAATGTATAGTGTATCAGTATCAGCTGAATTTCATTTTAGAATTTTTAATTAAGCAATATGTTGATCAGATTGGCTATTGGCTTTATGTCAGCTTTAATTATGGAAGAAATATTACCTAAGTGATAAGGACCAATGAATGGGAAAAGGAAGCCAAGATCATACCCCAAAACACAGCCTTTTAAGATATACCAGTAAGAATAATGGAGTCTACTAACAGGAAATTTCACACTTATTTTGAAAGCTAGAATTCTCATGACCATTCTCTTAAGTTGCATTACTCAATTAAAAAAACACTAATCAAGTATCTACTATTAAACCAGGGCTGTGAGAAATCTAAAAGATTTTAAGGGAAAAAATGACCAGGGAATAAAACAGAACTACTGAAATTGAAATTTTAAAGCAATAAACTGTAGTCATAGATCATGGTTGCTTATATGAAAAGAATATATGAGGGGCTGGAATTGTGGCTCAGTGGTAGAGTGCTTGCCTAGCATGTGTGACGCACTGGGTTCAATCTTCAACACCACTTAAAAATAAATCAATGAAATAAAGGTATTGTGTCCATCTACAACTACATATAAATATATATATACATATATATACACACATATATATGTATATATATATATATATATATATATATATATATATATATAAAAGAATATATGAGACTTACATATTGGTATTGGCAGTTGATGTCAGCCATTCACCGGCTAAACCAATGATATCCAATCCAGAGGAAAGCTGGTTGAAAAATCGAGGATGACCTAGAGATAACAGGCAAGCATCAAGGCAAACCCAGATTTTTCACTCTATCTTCAAAGCAAAAGGTCTGTCCTACTGTATCACATTAATGAAGTCCCATCACAGTGGTCTGTCTAATTGGGCTACCCAAGGATATTGGAGAAAGGAGGGCAGGTTGACCCAGTCCATACCAATGTTAGTAATAAAGATGCCCCCCAACTTATGGGCTTCTAAAGCATCATGTTTTTAAATATTTTTTAAAAGGTGACTACCATAAAGCGAATCATGCTTTATAATATTTTTAATTGACATTCAGTTGAGTTCCTTTCATATTTTTTAATTAGAGGATGTGGTAGTCTTGATTGTTTTTCTCAACTTTTTCAACTTATAATTCAACATCCCAAGGATCTTAATTCCTAAATCAAACTTTGTTATGGAGAAGAGGCCTCAAAAAAGGTTCTTAGCTCTTGGATTAAACCAAGGTTGGGGGAAGTACCTACTCTGATGCTGACACTAAGGTCATCCCATCATTCTTTGAGTGGCTGTGACAAACATGACATCAAGTGCTGATGTATTTTGCCCTTATATAGCCAGGTGCCTGATAACTAACTTGATTGCAGAGCTGACCTAGCATCTCCTCTGTGAAATAGGAAGACACAGTCTTCCTTTACTTATTGGGCTGTTGGTGCAGTAATTGTTATTGCTATTCAACTCTGAAGCCCTCTGCAACTCACACTATGCTTTAACAGCCCTGTCCTCAGAAATTCAGGACTGTGGCCAAATTTTTGCCAACTTGGCATTCACCAAAAATTCAACTCCATATCAGCAGGCTTGGTTTTGCTGTCACGGAGGAGTCAACACAATAGATTATCTAGGGATGTGTGACAAAGAACTGGTGTTAGAAACTTGCTGACAACTATGTTTCCAGTGGAAATTGCCTTTGCCTGTGAAATAACTGTCAGAGAGTTAGTGTTCAAATATTTCTGGTTTAACTCTCCTCCCTGAGATGGTCTGCTCTTTCCTAGCTGTGAGGGGGACTCATTCACAATAACTGAACTATGATTTCTTATGTCAGAAGATACCAATCTCTGCATCTCAAGAACCCTCAAAAAATAATACTGATTTTTTGAAAAAATAAAAAATCATAAACAGTAAATGTAGTGTACATATGGGGCCAGATTCCAGATGTTCATGTAGACTCGTCTGAATAGTTTAAGCTATAGCATTTACTCTATTCTGTTCAGTGCCAACAGAATCTATGAGATCTCCTGGAATCTAAAGAATTTTGTTGAGCTGGGTGCAGTGGCACATATCTGTAATCCGGGAGGCTGAGGATCAAAGCTAGCCTCAGTAAGTTAGCAAGATCCTGTCTCAAAATTTAAAAAATCAAAAGGACTGGAGATTGTGGCTCAGTGGTTGAGTACCCCTGGTTTAATTCCTGATACCAAAATTTTTTTTGTTGAAAATAAAATATATATGCACTTAAAATATATATGCAACACTCATTTGAAAACTTTTAAACAACAAATATTAAATGTTATATTAAACAGGACTGAATCATACATATGTACTACCACACTTTATCTGATAATGCATCAAAAGCACACAGAATGGCAGAAGCAAAAGTTGGACAAAGAGAGGCTGATACAGAGTGAAACATTATCTTTTTGCCCATTAAAATATAAAACACACTGAGTCCCCCCCACCTTACTTTTAGCAAATAGTTACAACTTTATGCTTCCAAAATTTTCTACCAGAATTTCTATCAAGCAACAACCTAGTTTACATTTCAATTTCCAACTCTCTGTATCCAACAAAAATAACAGATGACAGATAAGACACTGAGCAGCACAGAGCCTAAGGTCATGTAGCAGGAAAAAGAAAGGGTTATTTTTTTCAAGTAAAGTTTTTCAACATAAAAATTGCAAGTGAAAATAAAAGGGATGGAGTAGAAAATCTATCGGTTAGGAGACATATTAACCGACTGCAATGTGAGGGACTTATTTGGATCCCGATTCAAATGAATTAAAGCAAAATAAAAAAAAATATTTACAACATTGGTGAGACACTTGGAAATTGTGTGTGTGTGTGTGTGTGTGTGTGTATGTGTTTAGCTTAAACAATGACATTGTGGGTTTTTTCCCATAAAAAACGAAGTTTTTGAAGATGAATATGTATGGAAGCAATAATACTAAATTGAGGATTTGCTTCCATATAATACAAAAGGGGGAAGCAGTGGCAGAGGTACATGTGAAATAAAGTTGTCAGGAGTTGATAATAGTTAAAGCAGGGTGTTGGTACATGGAGTTCATCATATGATTCTACTTTTGCTTAGTTTAAAATATTCCATCATAAGAAGGAAGAAGGAAGATGAACAACAACAATCATCAAAGAAATGTAGTGTATCTATAAATCACCTAACTAGCTACTATGAGTGAAGCCTCACGAGTACCTGCATCAGTTCATAGAGAATCTATAGATGCTGGTTCCTTTTCTGAAGCAGTCTTTTGTTAATTTATACAGAAATTTCCAAATGCTTTCATCATCCCTTCACAAAATTAGTATGTTTTAACTATTCATTATTTTGGCTATTTATGCACTTTAAAAAAATTTTTTTTCACTGTGTGTAGCTACCTGCAAGGTTTACCCTACTGCTTCTGTATTGCCACCTAAATCAAAGACCAGCAACCTGGAGCTGTTTATGATATGGTAGCAACAGTATACCTTAGCGAGGGCCAACTCCCTGAGATGCAACGGAAAGCTTTACATTGCTAGGAAGATTATGAATTCTGTAAATGCGTATCTGCTTCTAGGGCAACAGAAATGGATGGCTGCAGACTAAATACCTAAATGGATTCATATGTTGTACTAATGACTGCTTTCTCTGAGCATCTTCAGTTTTGAGATGATATGATGTGCTATCATGATGAAATTATGTATTTTTCTTTTCTGTTTATTAATGATAAAAATATGTAGTCCTCCTTTCTCTGAGAAAGTATGTATAAAGTGAACGAACAAAAGAAAAAACAGTGGACCAAAACAAGTCAAGCTAAAACAAACATGGAGAATTCTGACTCATTTTAAATCCAGTCAAATAACACTTCTTGTTCTCCACAGGGCTTGGGTGGCCAACAGACCAAAGAGAGATTCATCTAAATCTATTAGAGTGGTTTTCTTGAACTATTTAACTATCAGACTTTCTACATATAATTGAGTCGGGTTCACTCAGAAGTTATTTAGTGGAATTGGCAGACTTCAAAAGTAATTTGGAATTCCTTATTTTGAAAAGTTTCTTTGGCCAGCCTCATTATTTCATTATAACAGCCCTGCTCTGCTCTATCTCCCCCAACCTCCCCAGTCTTGGTCTTAAATCTCTCTTCTTATGACTAAGAAGGGTGAGAAGGAAAATAAAGGAAAAAGAGAAAGAAGTAAAAACAAAACAACAACAAAAAAGAACAGTGGGCAGCCAGTTGTGCCCTTGGGGGTTTCCCCATGTGGTGGCAAGCGTGCTAAGGACTGCTAATTCCTGAGGAGCTGTCTGCCCAAGAACTCAGCCAAGTCAGCTGCAGAGGGAAGAGAGTTACAAGGAAAAAGAAAATGCTGCTTCACTTCTGTGCTAAGAAACAGCTCAGAGGACCAAAACGTCCTTGAACCTGAGGAAATTGGAAAGAAATCACTTTAGCCAGGATTACTGATTAGAGAGGACCCTGAAAAATGAAAGGGAGGCAAGAGGAGAACCTTAAGGTCTCCTAGTTGGAAACAGAATTTGGAGACTTGGAGAATGTGAAGAGAGGGTGTGTGTGTGTGTGTGTGTGTGTGTGTGTGTGTGTGTGTGTGAAAGAGAGAGAGAGAGAGAGAGAGAGAGAGAGAGAGAGAGAGAGAGACTGACTGACTTTTTGGCTATCCAATAAGATGGTGCTGTGGGTTGAATTACATCCCTCAAATTCAAATCCTAATTATATCTCTACACATTCAAATCCTAATCCCTTATTCCTGTGAACTGTGACTTTACTTGGAAATAGGGTCTTTGTGAGTGGAATCGTAAAGTGAGGTCATGCTGGATTAGAGTGGGCCCTAATCCAAAGGCTGGTGTCCTTTTCAGAAGAGAGAACTTTGGACAGCTGTGCTCAGGGAGAAGGCCATGTGAAGGCAAGGCAGAGACGGGAGCCATGTATCTACAAGTAGAGGAACACCTGCAACACCAGAAGTTGGAGGAAGCAAGGATGGATTTTCTCTGAGAGCTTCAAAGAGATCATGGTTCCACCAACACCTTGATTTTGAACTTTTAGCCTCCAAAACTGTAAGAGAATAAGTTGCTACTGTTTCAAATCACCTAGTTGGTAGTAATTTGTAATGACAGCTCTATGAAACTAATATAGAAAGGGAGGAAAACAGGCCCAAATTCTCCACGGTGTCCATGACAAGGAAGGTGAGATTTATCAGAACAAAACAGGTATGAAAATGGAGGCAGAAAGAATATGGGAACCTGCTCTCTAGGTCCTGAATAGCCTGAACCTCAAAATGAACTTGACCTATTACCATGTATCTGTATCTTTTTAATTTATTTTTATAAGAAATAATGATGAGGGTTTTTGGGGGTTTTTTTTGGTATCGAGGATTGAATCCGGGAGCGCTCAACCACTGAGCACATCCTCAGTCCTTTTTTATATTTTATTTAGAGACAAGGTCTCTCTGAGTTGCTTAAGACATCACTATGAGGCTGGCTTTGAACTCTCAGTTACGATCCTCCTGCCTCAGCCTCCTGAGCCGCTGGTATCAGAGACATGAGCCACTGTACCCAGCTCGATGATGAGCTTTTGCGAGGGTTAATTTTATGGCCACTGAGCACTTTGCCTTTCTTTACCAGGGTGTGTTTCTCCTTCACCAGGAGTTTGCTGTCCTCACAACTGGCCAGGGGACATGGAGAGCATTGCTTCTGTGTGTTCACCTGGCTCTCACCCTTACCTGTGCGAACCCCATACTTCAGGGTGTCTCTGCAGTCAACCAGGATCTGCTCCAGGGACTCCGGGTGGTCAGAGAGCTCCAAGTTAAAGCCCTCCATGCCTTCCAGCAGCTGGTGTGGGTGATGGAAGTCCAGTACCTTGGTGGAGCGATCGAATGTTTTGCGAACATAGTTGAGGAGTATGTCCACCACTTCGAGTAGGAACTGCACGGTTTGCTCCTCCCCATTCTTAGCTGGAAGCAGATCTGACATGGAAAGCCAATGGGTGGTTATCACCTGCCTTGTACCTGGCTTCTCTTGATCCAGAGATCCCTAATATCAGCCATGATATCCATGAGGCCCAATTTCATTCCAGGATGTGTATATGCACTGAGGTGACATCCCCAGAGGGAGGCCCGTATGCATGTACACAGAAATTTTGCATATACTTTACAGGGTTTCACAGACTTTCTGCTCATCAGACTGCTTGTACATGGGCTGGTGTGCTTTGAGAAGCAGCGAGCAACTGCAGTTCTCTACTTGAGTCTGAAGAGCACTTGTGAGCAGCGTGACCAAAGATATTTCTGATGGGCCCTTGGGGGACCAAGTGTCCCTATACATCTGGTTTGATGTTAATGATGTGCTTGATCTGTTGATGGCAGAGGGTAAAGCCTCTGCTGGTAGAGGATGAGGTCCCTCCTGAAGAGGGTGTCCCTTTGTGCTGTCCTCAGACAGTAAACTAGAACTGAAATTGGGGCCTCAAGAAGGTGATAGAAGGGACTCCTGCTTTTCTCTTGACCTCATCCTTTGGGGCCTAGTCAGGAGGGGAGGGTTGGGGGTGGGGTGGGGAGCTAGCCAAGAAGAATGGTGGGGACCCCCACTGAGATCAGCCACAGCTCAAAAAGCAGGTTGCACTGCGCCTACTCCTAGATGCTCTCTAAGGTTTTAGTCAATGTTCTGGTCTGGCTTCTGTGGTATTCTGGGGAGTTCATAGAAGTGCATGGCGGTGGATTCACCTTTGAACCACTCAGGAAACAGTGGTGGAACATCTCCTGAGAACAAATTTATGGGGGCACAGGAACTGGTAAAGGATCTACAGAAGGACAGTGAGTTTTAGGGTTGTCCTTTAGGTTATGAGGGCTAATTGAACAACTTCCCATAGGGTGATTATTTTGGGGAGGAGTTGGCAATGTTAGAGGATAAATATGATTAAGGAAATCACTAGATTTTCTTATATACAAGATTCCTTTGAATTCTGAGATTTTATGAATCCATATTTGTGTCTGCATGTGTCTTTAAAGTTGACTGTTTTATGGACTTCACTGATCTACCTTCCAGAATGATGGGCTACCTGGCAGTAGGGACAGAGAGTGTCTGTTAAACTCCAATGTTAGAAAAGCAGTTTCAAGAGAGTTCACAGACAGTAATGACATTTCTTGGCAAAAGAAGTAAAATTTCATGAAAAAGTTAAGACACCAAGTAAGGAATCAACTGGCTAGTAGTGCTAGAGCTAAGAGCCAGGGGAGGGACCACCTCGAGCAAACAGGTTGGAGAAGTCCGTCTCTGTGCGTCGGAAGCGGGCATCCCGGTCACTGTTTTCACAGGAGATCAGGTTCTTGGAGGACTGCCTCTCCTTAAAGGCGCTCACAAGACGACTCTTCTCTTCCAGGCTATTGGTCCTCTGCAAGAATCCTAAGGTATAAGAAGCTGGGTCAGAGAAATTAGAAACTACCCAGCCACTCTGGACCAGGTCCCCTCTTCAAGCAGGACTCTCACTTCTGCTAAGAAGAAAAGCTGAGTATCTGTGTTTTATATATAGTGGTTCTGGCATGGCTAGCCTTGAGGCAGGAGGGAGGGAAGGGATGGGGCAATGCCAAGTGCCATCAGTGGCAAAGACCCAGTCATGCAAGAGAGAAAATAGTAAGTGAGGCTCAGGCTTCTCTCTGAACGTGACAGTGAACTCAGAGCTAAGTCAACTGGACAGCTTCCACTCCAGTAACCAGCCTCAGGATGGGGGTGTTGAAGGAAGGGACCCAATCAGACAGGATGCTGCCAGCTTCAGGTTTACAGGCAACCAGAGGAAGGAGAAGAGAGAAGAGGAAGGGAGAGGACTACAGGGGAAGAGGGTGAGATCCATCAGAGACAAGAGGAAGGATGAGGACAGCAGAGGGAGGAGGGTAGGGGCAGCAGAGGGAGGAGGGTGAAAGCAGCAGAGGGAGGAGGAGCGGGAAGGACAGCAGAAGGAGAAGGGTGAGGACATCAGAGGGAGGAGGAGGAATGAGGACAGCAGAGGGAGGAGGGTGAGATCCTGAGGATCATGGAAGATGCTTTCCTCTGATGCCAGGGAACCCTCACCGGATTGAATATCAGTGTCATTTTTCTGCAGTTCAGCTTTTCCTGTGCTACCCACTCTGTGTTAAAGGTTTTGTAGAAAGATAAGAACATTTAAAATCTTATGGGCCTTGGCATTTAATTTGTAAGTGTGTACAAGGCACCTGTTGTGGAAGAGCAGTTTGGGATGCATTTAGGGTGGGAACTGGTGAAGACTGTGGCTTACAGTCTAGCAGATGACAACTAATGTTGTGATGGAGATAGAAAGCCATCTGAGAACTCCACAGAGAGCTCTGGGCCCAGTGTGGATTCATAGCCCCTCACTTCTTTCCCTAGAGGCAGGAGAATATCTCCCACCTGATGTGAGCAGAGCAAATGATAGCAACAGCAAAGGGGAAACAGGTTGAGTCGAAAAGGCTCTGCCAACCTGGGGTATGCTTCCTTCAGCTGCCCTCCAGGGCTCCCTCCTACAAGCCCCATCTTTCCCCCAGCCTCTCCTATCCCAGTACAGCCTCAGCCTGAGCCCAGGAGGTATCACACTGAAAAAAAGGGAGAAAGTGCTAAGCTTCTTGGTGACACCAAAGCTGTCTTTGTGGATACTAAGATCCTTGGGGAGTTGCAGACATCACAAGACAGGCTTGGGAGAAAGTCCCAGGAGGTGTAAAGGAAGGCAAGTTAATCTGGGAATTCAGCTTCATTTCCCTAGGAAGAGGATTCAATGGTGATAAGTGGAAGAGGGATGGGGAGTGGAGGCCATGGGGATTAGAATCCTCCCCCACACAAGCCTTTCACTGTTCCTAGCACATTTTAAAGTCATTACTAAGCCCCAAAGGACATCAGAAGGTGGAGATACACTGTAACGGTGCTGCATATGTGGATATGAAGATGGGAGTTGTATCTTTTCCCTCTTCTATTGTACTTTTTTCCTCTTCTAAATCCCCAGTATCCAGATGCAGGTGCCAGCACTCATTTTCTGGGAGGATGCAGAGTCAACTAGTTCCTGAACCCTGACACTGCTTTTCTTGTCCCAGAAAATGACCTTGGAATTTGCCAGAGTAGAGAGACCATATGCCAATGCGGGTGAGGTCCTGTCCAGCTGAAACCCACTCTGCACTCTCAGATCTCTATTGGTCTTTTGACTTACTCCTGGGAAGGCTTAAGTATTCTCATCTTGAAACTCCTTTGGAAACCAGTGACTGGGAGCAGGGCCACAGTTTAGGCTTTTGGATACTGTCTCCAAAGAAGGCTTTCATATGGGCTCATCCAGAGATGTCCTGATGGGGCTGAGTGATGACAATTATGACATAACTTTGAACCTGTTTCCTATTCCTGGACTATACATCTAGGAACCCAAATTTTCTCTAGATTGCATAATTATCTTGTGAAGAGCACACTTACATTGAATTATAATTTGTGTGAAAAACCATTAATAAGCTAATGTAAACTTTTAATGTAGACTGTCCTTTCTTTCACTTTAAGAAGGCATTGTCTTTCTAAAATACTGGGATCCTCAAAAAGGTAAATGCAGGTTTCTCTAGGCCCAAGAGGTCCTAGGAGATCACTGAGATGAAGGGTGATAGGGAGGTGGGGGCTTTGACAACTTCCCTGGCTAGTAAGGAGTCTTGGGAGCAGGGTCCCTGAGACTGGGATAGGCTATCCCCCCTCTCAACTCTGCACTCCATGTGTGGATAATTGTCATGGAACTCTACATTCTGAGAGCAAATAGGAAAGCCAAGGACAGCCAGGGAGCAGTTGTGTTTCTGCAGGTCATAGCTGGCTTGCCTTAAAGGGAGAACAGTGAAGTCCTGTAAGGATTCTGTCTTTGGGCTGTGAGCTTGGGTGGGGTGTTCTTGCTTTTGGTTCCCCACTCCTTCTCCCAACCCTTGGGGAAAGGGGAGGGCAGGGAGCTGTGTAGAACCAGAGAGCACCTGGCTTCCTCCAGTTGTTTCCAAGTGGAGCCCCAAGCTGTGCACAGCATAAGGATTCGTGGCCAACAGGCCATGTAGGGGCTTAAGCCTAGAACATTCTCTGCTCACCAAGCTGTTGGCATAGAATTACTTTTGCTTAGAGGAAGGGGCTCTTCTGACTTTTTTATGGGCTAACAGCACACTGCCAGATCTCCTCTCACTTCTTTTCAAGAGAAACCAGAAACACAGAATGTTTGAGGTCTCTCTGTTTTTAAAAGTTGGGGACTAATACATAATTAAACACACTGTGTGGACTAAATAAAATGGCTCAGGGGCTCTAATTGGCAGCAAGTTTGGGATCTCTGTATAAAATAATGATGGAAGCCCAAGGACACACTGGAAAGTTAGCAGAACCCAGGGCCAGAACTCAGGGATCCCCGAGACTCATTTTATTTAGGTCACACCACCAGGCCTGGAGCCACTTTCCAATTATTGGCAAGACCCTGGGTTACTTCTGATTACTCTCCCATGGGGATTCTGCTTCCAGAGCTAAGGGCACTATCAGTAGCACCCAGAACCTTCCTTACAGCTTCATTCCCAGGTTAAGGGGAAGGAGGACAGGAGAGTAGGCGTGGGCTGAATCTTAGCCAGGCACTGAGGGTGTGTGTAATGGAGGTCACCCAGGGTAATGGGTAGAGAAGAAAATGGGATGAGGGCCACTAGTACCTCTGCTGCCTTAAGGTGAAAAGTCAAACTAATCTTAGTATCAGATTAAGAGGGCACCCTCTGGTATATGAAGGTCTGGGATGAAGGAAATGTATGGGGACAGGGTATGAGGTGGGAGACAATAGAGGATGCTGTGGATCCAGAGCTGATGACTACATT
Source organism: Ictidomys tridecemlineatus (assembly GCF_052094955.1). Taxonomy (NCBI): domain Eukaryota; kingdom Metazoa; phylum Chordata; class Mammalia; order Rodentia; family Sciuridae; genus Ictidomys; species Ictidomys tridecemlineatus. Next base: position 139,600,930 of record NC_135483.1, on the reverse strand, counting down.
CTGGGGCTGAGGATATGGCTCAGTGCTAGAGAGCTAGCCTAGCAGGTACAAGGCCCCAGGGGTGTGTGTTTTGGGGGCAGTAAGGAGACTGCATTTTGCTTCCACTAGATTAAAAAAGAAAACCAGAGTTAATTTAATGAATGAAAAATAAATTGACCTGGTGCTCTCCCACCCTGCAATCAAACCTAAAGGGGAGTCTTCTAACCTGTGGTCCCCAAAAGCACAGCATTTTAGCAGAAGGGAATTTCCTCTCAAGAGACTACTCTGTCTTCTTGCCTACTGACACTCAGATTGCAAGTTTCCAGAAATTAGTGTGAGTGTGGGTTGTGGGGTGGGGTAAGAAACAGGTAAGAAACTCTCTGAGGATGGTAGCCCTCAAATGCTCAAGAGAACTCTTCCTCATGGCATTGGCTGGCATCAGGGAAAGGGAAGTTAATGATAACTTAGGGTCCCCTATTCCTAGATTCAAGGAAGCTTAACTTTATCCAGCCCCTTTACTCTTTCAGGGAATAAGGTATGTCCCCAGAAGGGAGCTTAGAGCTTTTCTTCCCCGCCCCCCACCACCCGACCAGTAGCAGGAGCAGGGAGTGTGGGGGGGGGGGTGAGGGCTGCCCTTCTAGTCCCAGCAAGCCCACCAGAACCACAGGAAAGGCAGCCTTCACCCTGAGCCTACCCCTATCCAGTCCTGGGCTGCCCTAGAGGCCCAGGCTTGCTCCGTTCTGCTTGCCCAGCTGCATGACAATGACGGCTGCAGAAGGCAAGCGTCACCGCCACCGAAGGGACCTGGAGTGAAACGCGCCATTAAGCTTAGAACCGCGGCGTGATGGGGTATGGCTGGAGAGGAGGGGACTATTAATAGAACAAAGCGCTGGACCCTTGGCTGCCCCAACGCGCGGAGACGCTGCCCTGGCTTCGCCCACCAGCCTGGCGCGCTAGGTAGTGGGCCAACCTCCAGGCAGCCCTGAAGCAGGGCTGGATTTTTCCTGGAAAACGACTGGGTCTAGGAATTGAGCTCCCCGTCTTCCCCTTAAATGTTGGGCCCCGGAATCTAGGAGACAAGCCCCAGAAACGCAGAGAGGAGAGTGGCGCAGCCAAGCGGGGAAGGATAGCGGTTTCAAAAAGCTGCTAAATAACCCCTCTGCGTTCTCCTAACTGCCACCCCGCTCAGAACCGGGTGCCCAGGGAAGCCGGGAAGATCAGGTCCAGAGAGCACCCACTCGCCCACTGGCTCCTGGGGCCTGATGGGGCTGGCGAGCCGCGTGCCTGCTCTGCCGCTATCTTGGGCGCGCAGCAGCTGACGAATGGCTCTTTAATAAGCCCCTCGTTAATCTTCCCCCGCCTCTCCACCCCCTGCCCGGGGACATCCGTATTTTCTAGCCCGATAAGGCTGGAGAATTTTAGACGGTGAAATGTAGCAAGGAAACCAAGTCCTCATTGTTCAGCCGGAGCCGCTCAGCTGTGTCCCTTCGAACAAATCTCCCTTTTTCCCTTAAAAAAAAAATTACATCCCTAGGGCGTTTTAATTTCAGACCCTCACTCTCCAGAGAGCAGTTCTTTTTCCTCTCCAGCTTCTGGACCTATTTTGTCAGACAACACCATCTCCTCCCTGCCTGTGGGTTCCCTTCCTCTCCGGTCCCTTCCTTCCTCGCCTTCAAGGATATGCCCTGCAAACACTCGAGCCTGCGCTTCTAGCACCTCCGCTAGGGAGGCCACCGAGAGCTGCAAGCAATCCTTTCCCTTAGCCTCCGAGCCGCAAAGAACGAAATAATCCATTATGACATCTCTGGGCACGAACTTCAAGATGGAAATGCCACCTTCAATGCTCCCAAGCCCTGGGGTGACTGGTGAAGGGTGGGCGGGCAATGATAACAGGGAGGGGTACTTTTCAGCGGCAGCTTTAGGCACATGCTGCACTCTTTGGTCTGCTCTCCAAGAAAGCCGGGTCAGTTCACTTTTTCTAGAAGACCTTCCAGACTCTTGGGCATAGTGCACCCACCCGGCGGGCGACCCCGGGGCAGGGCACAGGGCTGGGAGAGCGAGGGTGCCGCGTGGGGGCGCTGTGTTCCGTTTTCCTCGTCTACTCCTGTGCTCTCAGCGTTCCTTCTAGCTGGTCTCCAGGAGCAAGAACCCCAAAGGAAAAGGCCCCTCGGGTTGGGTCAGGGGAGGGAAAAGGAGGGCCAGGACCTCGAAAAGAATGTCCTTATTGGATGTCGGGGCTGTAATTACATTAGATAAGGAGACCTAGGGGTCAGGATCCCCTCCGCGTGCATCTGATTCTTCCAAACCTACAAAGCCCGCGCGCCAAGCTTCCCCGCCGGTTCTGCCAAGCTTCCGCCGGCCCTTTCGCTTACCGCAGATCTTCAGTCCCAGTTTTCTGGTGCATCCATGGGCCACGCCGCACCAGGTGTCGTAGGCTAGGACAAGAGAGAGCAACAGGGGTGTGATTAGGCAGGCTTGAACCGCCAGAACCTGGGTAGAGAGCAAAGTTTTTTCGCGGGGGGAGGGGAAGGTCTTCAACGTCCTGGTTAAAAGCTCTTTTCTGAAAGGTACTAGAAGCCAGATCTGTGGGCAGACAGGTAGACTCATGCCCTGCAGAATCGTAATCACACTCCCTTCCTCTTCTTGGCTTCAGATACACAATAGTGTCTTTGAAAGGAGGGGTTCGAGGATCCCCAAGCGATCCACACCCGACTGCCGCCAAGATTGGGTCGGATGGGGTGAAGGCTGACCTGCCAAGTGCAAAGTGCCAGACCCCACCTCTCGAGTTGCCCAGCACCCAAAGGCCTAGTCCTCTGGTCTCGGCCCGCAGACTCGAAGGGCGACCACATCAGCACAGAAAGGGAACACAGAAGCATCTGGGACCGAAACATCTCATAATTTCTTGGCGGGTCTCCAGCCGAGTGGCAGCTTAAAATAAACTGGCATGAAATGGGGTCGCGGAAGAGTTCAGGAATTAATTGGGTGAAAAATAGTATTTGAGTAGATGATTGGGCCCGCATGGCTGCTCTTCAGTCAGACTAGGGAGTCAGGAAGACAATAGTGGGCCTCGGGTCTTCATCCTGGTCCTTCTTCCCACCCCCGACCCTCATTAACCCTATTCTCGGACACCTAGGCTCTGGAGCAAGCGAAGGCTAACGGAATCAGGTACCCTTCCTTTGGGTCTGAACCGCCAACCAAGAGGATCACGGATTTTCCCTCTTCGCCAAGCGGTTCTCAAACCCCTCTGGGTTTACCTGCCTTTGCAGTTAATTTCCATCAAGGAATTAAAAGGCCAGTGAGATGGGTCCAACGCCAAATCCCCTCGGATTCCTCAAAGCAAGGCGCCTCCAATCACTCCCATCCCCCAGCCTACCCCAGCCCAAGCCCCAGCCTCCAGCCAGCGCGAGTGTTGGCTGCGATAAGCAGAGTGACATCCATTAAAACCGAGGCACAACACAGACCTAGTGGGGAGAAGAAATGGCCTGATTTCCGTCTGGGAGACAACGTGTCACGGATGAAATTCCACTTACAGGAGATCGGTTGCAAAGCAAAACCCTAATAATAATATGCGCGAGGCATAAAGAACTATTTCCACCCCATAAAGTGCTTTCATTTTAAACATCATTTCATCTTAACCTTAAAACAATCCTACGACACAGGCAGGTAGAATGTTGATCTAAGACTCATTTGACAAAGAAAAACATTGCAGCTCAGAGAGGGTTAGTGAGTTTTCCAAGGTCATTACGCCGGGAGGTTGGATTTCAAATACATTGTGTTGCCTTTCAGAATTGAAAGCAAAATAGGTGGAGAGGGAAAGCAGGAGCTAGAGAGCCCTTTTGCTGTAGCAGAAGTGGGGAAGACCAAGTGCTTGAGGACAAGGAGGGTTCCAGGCCTGGCCAGAGGTTGCTGGAGTGAGAGGGTAAGACAGGTTGCACAGGTGGAGCCAGGACACCTCCCAGGAGACCTTGAAGGGCCAGAGAAGTGGAGCCAGCTGGGTGCCAGGGTGTGTCCAAAAGAGGATGAAAGTGGAGTGTGCCTGCCAGAACAGCCTAGGGTTCTGACACAGCTAGATTATAAGTAGGGAAGATTACTGGGACCGGAGCTTTTTGCTCTTCCTAGGCAGCGTCTTTGGCTCTCTTGCCTCCACTACAATGGCTTTCAGGGATGCCAGGCCATATGTGGACTCAGGCCATCATTTCTGCTGGGTCGTGCACCAGGAGCTGGGTGCAGTGACCATCTGATGGGAAGTAGGGGCAGGGACATAGGGGTGGATGAATTCAAGGGCTTCCTTAACCTGCTGGATAGAAAGGGGGTAAGGAGGAAGACCAATAAAGAAATCTATCAAGGCCAAAGCAACAGACAAAAGGCCCTGAGTCTCGCCTTCCTCTGGGCCTGCTTTGGTCAGCTCTGCTTTCTCTGCCTGGCTCACGTGCCATCAGGGCTGGCGGCTCTCCCAAGCCCCTCTTTGTTGTGTAGGTAATTGTAGCCTGCCTAGGTGGTGGGAAGAGGAAACTGGAACATCGCCTGAGGACTCAAAACAAGGCCTCCAGCCCAGGAGCCAGAGCGAGTGCCAAAGAGTCCTTGGAGAGGGTCTTTGCTTTCCCAATAACACCTCCCACCTTTCTTGAGGACAATTATTTTCTCAAGCTTATAGAAAGTGCCATTAAAGCTCAGCAATAAGTACTCCTAACCACATTGTCCTCCCTGAGCCTCTTCTGAATAGAAATTCTGGGGGTGATTCTGGGGTGTCTGAAGCTGAAAAATTTGGGAGGGTGGGTGGGATGAGGAGACACTTCACTGTAATTTGGAAAAAGATAAACAATCCCTCATTCCCATGCCTTCACACAGAGGAAGAAAATCTGAATTATAGAAAGATTCTGCAAATGTTTGAGGAACTGGTAGGATTTAGGAAAGGGACACATAAATCCCACTCCTTTTAATCTGTTCCCCTTTTCTAACATTTGTCACCTGCTGACAAGTTATCTCCCCTGGGAGAAAGGAGAGAGGTGTTCTCGGTTCCCGCCCTGGAAAACCTTTTTGCTTCCTCCATTTCCGCACCTCTTGCCACTCAGAATGTTGCTCAACATCCGCCCCCCACCCTTTTTTGTCTCTGAGATGTAATTAAGTGTAGGAAATGTCGAGGCTCAGTCTCAAAACAGTTTTATGCACCTTTCCCGCCCCTGGCTTCTCCCTCACTGTCAATAGCTCGACGCAAATTTGGAGCAATTAGGGACCCTGAGTTTTCTAAAAGCTGCAATTAACGTCGAAATTTCCGCTGATTATAGACTTTGAGCACAGCGTAGGGGGAAAGGAGGAGGAGGAGGTCAGATCTTCGCTTAACGAAAGCCAGAGGCAGAAAACTCTATTCCCGTTAGGACGCTGGCTCCTCACACTGCCCTCTGCTCTGACCCTTGTAGTCCCACCAAGCAAAGAAGCCACACCACACAACAAAAACAGCACTCTCCTGGAGCGCCCCTAGCCCAATGAGAAGCCCCTAACAATCGCCGCCGCTAGAACCCTGTGGGGTTTTCGCTCTTGGATGCTCTGGGGGTAACCTAGCGTCCCTGACAGTCAAATGACCTCTGGCAGGAACCTGGGCCAGAGCCCCATTTATTTCCCAGCCTCCATCATCTCCGAGCTCCCCTTTCCCTTTCCGCCAGCGCAGTCTGCCGAAGTCCCAGCGCCCCCCATCTTCCCTGCAGTCCATTTGATAGGAAATTGGGGCAGGACCTACTTGTGGGGCGCAGGTTGGTGGTATTGGGATCCGCTCCTGCATTTGAGGAGGTTGAGGACGAAGAAGGAGTCGAAGACGCCATAAGCTCGGCTGTCCCGGGGCCTCTACTGTCCGGGGTCCTCGGTGTGCTGGGCGCGAGAACAGGCTGCAAAGACAAGCGAAAGCTATGTGGCGAGGGCTTTTGGAGTCCTGCGTACCGGAGGCGTCAGAGAGGCCAGAGTGGGGTGTGTGTGCGTGTGCAGACACTCCCCTTGAAGTCTCGGTGCGGGAGGGAGCCGGGGAGGAAAGGCAGCGAGCTGGCTGGTCAGGGTGCGCGGTTGGTGAGGGGCGGAGGACAAGTGAGCGCTAGCTCAGGGACTCCGGCGCAGGCAACGTAGCCCTGGGCGGCTCTCCAGTCTGGCGGCGCAGCCGGGCGACCTGGAGTGCAGCTCAGAGACAAGGAGAGGACCAAGGCCAGTACAGGACGCGGGGGTGTGAGGGACTGGGCTAGGAGCACAAGGCAGCGCTCAGTGAAAGATTTTTCAGTCAAGCCGCGACAAGCCCCATTGGGCTCTCGGCAGCCGACGTGCTGGAAGGCGGGGGGGTGGGGAGGCACGGGGCGGGCACGTCTGGTTCGGTGTCTGGTTCTCCTTGTTGTGTCTGGCTAATTCCCTGGAAAGAAGGAGAGGCTAACTGCTCCGGAGACCGGGGACTTTGGTGAGATAAGGTGAGAGGAAAACAATGTTCATGTCTTTACGTTTCTCCCTTGGACGTGACCGGGTGAGAAATAGAGTCACCTTGCACTCCAATCTTCCAGAAAGCAGCGGGTCGGAACCTCGCTTGCTCGTCTGCTTCTTGTTCTATCCGGTTTTGAGCCATCTTGAAGCCTAGGGCGAGGCTCTGTCCCAGTTTCTGTGCTTCTCCGCTACCTAACCCCCCAGAGTTCGCAGTACAGAACCCGAGAGGGTGGGGGAAACGAACGTCACCCGGGAAACGAACTTGCGCCTAAAGCGCAAGAGGCGACCGACAAAGATCAGTACCTGGCGTCCCCGTCCGGTGCTCCGCGCCGGCACGATGGCGTCCAAAGGCTCCGGGACGGAGAGAATGCGGGCTGATCTGGATAGATCAAAGATCCCCAAGAGAAGAGCCCACCAACTACCGCCTCCACACCCTTTTTTCCTGTTCAACACAGCCCCGCGCGCGCGCGCGCTTTCACAGCAACGCGAGCGCAGGTGGAACGCTGATGCTGGGGAAGTAACAGGTTATTGCTTCTAGTCGCACCTTCCGGTGTTGCTATCTAGGCGCCCTTTGAAAAGACGGGCGCTCGCAGTCTGGAGGCACAAGGGAAAATCGCTCTCCTTCTACTTCAGCGCGAACCTAAGCCTCTGTGCCACCTTGGGGCACAAAACGGCGGGTAAGAATAGGAAGAGGCGCAGGGCAGAAGTCCTTGCGCCGCGCACTAGCGGAGAACACGGACTGGAGTGGATGGGAAGCATTCGGCTCTGGAGGGTGGGTGGGTGGTGGGCGCAGTGGGTAGAGGTTGACGAGAAGCTGAGGGCCGAGAGAACCCAGCTGAACAGCGGAAGCTGGGCACTGGGAAGTCCCAGTGGTTGCGCGTTTACCCACCTGGGCTCGAGCGACTGCTGGCCGGACACTCCTGCTGCTCCTCTGCGCAGCGTGCAACGATCCACCAGGCTTCGCTTGGCTCTGCTACCGGCGTATACGTCCGGCGTCACCTCCAGCTGCTAACTCGCCTTCGCTACTCTTGTCCGGCACGCGAGCGCCTGGAGGAGAAGAGAGAGACCCGGAGTGTTGGCTGCTTGGCTTGGGGGAGGCGGGGGCGGAGTGGGGAGGCGGGGACCCGCTCCTCGGGGGAATCACGAGGCTGCTGCTCGCGGGGGCAGCTCGTCGGTGGAGCAGCGGGGCTCCTTTGCAGGTGCCTGACCGCCTCTGGAGCTTTATAGGGCGATTATAAATCCAGCTCACGATTTTGCACCGAGAAAGAAAAAAAGGTCCTATGAGTAATCCAGAACGTACTCAGCACGCTCTATTTTTTGAACTAGGCAGTGCGAGAGGAGGGAAAAGATAATTCCTACGAAGATTTCTGCCTCACAGAGCGTTCCTTCTTTACTCCCTTCCTCCCCCACCCCTTATATCTTAGAAGAGACTAGGGCAGTGGATTTTCCCCAATCTCTTTCCGCGTGATTCCCCCGGATCTGAGGTCCCAAAACGCTTCCTCCAGCGAAATCGCTCTGGGTGGATGTCCTTACTGGCTCTCTGCCTGTGCCAGGATTTGCTGTAAAGACAGAGATAAAGGGGACCACTCAGACCATGGAGGAGTCTCCATCTCATTCCAGTTTCCTAATTCAGCTTGAGGCATCCCCAAATTACCTCATCTGAGTACAGCTACCTGGTGGCACCGGTAGGAAAAGGGTCCCATTTCCCATTCTGTCTACGCTCACTTCCTTGGCGAAGGGAAAAGAAGTCCTCTTGATTGATCACGTCTGAAGGTTAATAACACGCACGAGTGCCGCTCCACACGCTTGGGGAACCCCAGCACAGAGGTGGCCTGGGAGGGGTGGGCCTACCCTGCTTGCTATGGCCCACTCCCCTCATTTCCTTTCGATTTCACGCGCTTAAAAGGTTCTCCCTTTGCAGTATTTAAGCACCTTTAATGACTTGGCTGCGTAGGGTCAAGTCCCTCACTGTAAAAAGGCGTTGACGGTAAAATTCCCACCAGAGGGCGCCAAACGTCCGGAGACAGAGAGTCCCCGCGCTCTTCTGGCCTTTCCTCCCGCGCCTCAACCAACACCTGGAGAGGCTGACCAGGCTCTGTAACTCTGCCTCTTCAAACCTTCTCTTAGCCACTCTCCTCGTTAGTTTACTTTCTCCTCTTTCTTATCACTCACTTTCTTTTTCTTTAGGAAAAAACAAAAAAACAAAGTTGATCTTTGTCCTTGTCTCCGTGTCACCGTGTATACACTCAGTGATTGCTTTACTCGTTTTCCCGGTGACTCCCCCTCCACCCCCCTAGTTGAGATGCAGCAGGCAGGGATTATTTATTCGCACGTCTCGGGCTTCGCTGATTTACCCGAGGCCTGTCTCTTCCTCTGAATATCTTATTTCTTTTCACCACCACAAACTCCCCAAATCTTATAAGTCATCTAAAATTCCATAAGAGAGATAGAAGCTTCCGCCTTGGGAAGATAGAGTTCGATCAACAAGAGGGATTTGCGGAGAAGTTTGAAATAACATCGTTGTTTTTAATATTAAAGAAACTACTGTAGCCTCTTCTTCACCTTACAGTAAAAGCCCGGGCATTTTTGAAGGGCACAAAAGCATCGTGAAAGGCACAGCGCGTGGTAATAGCAGTCCCCCGCACTAGTGCACCCAGTTGGGCACGGTGTATATGTAGGGGTGCCTGTTCCGTGTAGGAAACACCGGGTAGCTTGTCTGAGCCCCTTGAAATGCGCGGTTTACAGCGAGGTGAACTAGGAATTCCATCCACACCCCCCTTCTCCAGTCTAAACGATATGGTTGCACCAATCAGGGAGCCTGGTGCCAGTACTAAATCATTCGAGACGCACTGGGCAGAGGAGGGAGGTGGCAACAAATCCCGGTTCTCCTAGATGGCCACAGTCCTGCCTAGATGCCCGCTCGCCCTCTATCTCTTCGACCTTCTCCGGAGACCTGAAATTCCTTGGAAAGAAAGATTCATTTACTTCGCCTTAGCACTAGATTGAGAATTTCTCAAACACTTTCTCCTTCTACCCCAGGATTCAAAACACCCTTAACATTTCAGTCAAGAAAATAATCGTGTTGGAAAAAAGAACTTGTAAGACTATTGCAAATTAAAGTCGGCTCTGTCCAGCTTTGAGGACATCTCTTTCTCCCTTATGGTGGGGAGGGAAGGAATGAAGTCTCCTGCTCATTCTTAATCTTAAAAAAGTTGAATTGAATATTAGTACTGGGCTGGTTTATAGTTCAGCGGTAGAGCGCTTGCCTTGCATATGTGAGGCACTGGGTTCGATCCTCAGTACCACATAAAAATAAATAAAATAAAGATATCGTGCCATCTGAAAAAAAATATTAGTACTTAATTAAATAAACGAATGTCTATTAATGATTTCCAATGTGACAGGCACTAATCTGCTGGAGTTTACGTTGACCTTTCAATTTATATTATCCTTGCACTAATGGAATTGACATTCCAATGAGCCAGGGAGAGTAGTAGACTTACGAATTCATGACTTTGATTTATTCCCAGTTGTGTTCCACTACAGCTCGGAGCTTGGGCTCAGTAGGAACGATAAGGAATTGAGGGCCCAGAAATCTACCCAGTTCCAATATATCAAGTGTTGAAGTTGGGGTGGGGGACATCCCCCCCCCACACACACAGGTCTTTCAGCACCGTGGACAGCACCCACCGCCCCGCCCCATAATCCGGCATTTTGTGGGCATTCCATGGATGAGCCCGCTGGGCTCATCTTTTCGGCCCCCTGCTTTTGGTAGTAATTGCCATGTATATTTTGCCTGGTTGGGGGTTGAGAGAGGTGGAATATTTCACCCACTTCTCTGGTAAGAATTCGGATAGAGGGTAGCTATGGTTGTTATTTGGCTCCTGAGAACGTTTAGAATCTTTATTTGTATTTGTGTTTTTCACTGTTCTTTTAATCTTAACACTCCCAAGGGTGACTGCTTAGGATAATGGGGCTGTGAAAAAGAAAGATATCCTCTCCAGAGACTCCAACCGGGTGGTAACTGGTGGCCCGGAAGGGAGTGGTGTCCGCCCAGCTGTTTCGTTTGCATTTGATCTGAGGTTTAGCACTTTGAAGAAATGGGAAAGCGACGCCTAAAGGCAACAAAAGGAGGGGGCGAAGATGCTTTCCCTCCGGTCTCTCTCTCCTGGGCTTTGGGTTTTGTGAACTTGCGGTCTGGCTATTCCATCCTGTTTGCCAAATACAAAATCCCTTTCAACTAGGGTTGGAACTTGGGAACAAGACTCTCCTCTCACAATGCCCTCCCCACCCCCAGGTTTAAAGACACTCCAGCAAAAGAAGAAAGGGACGCCCAAACGGGCTTCCAGGTCCCCTCCCCTTTCTTCTTTCTTTGTGTGTGCGTGTGTGTGTGTGTGTGGGGGGATCCTGTCAAGGTGAATAGATAAAAAAAACAACAACAATTTTGGAAAATGTACTTAGCATTTTTAATCTCCAGTAAAGGTGATCTAGAGTCAAGTTGTTGGCTCATTTCAGATGGTACTTTAAGATCTATTTTAAACAGGTAATTTATAACAACAAAAACGCAGTGCTCATCTTTAAATGGGTCTCTCTAGATGAGGACTGGGGAAGTGTTGCTTAACCTCACTTTCGGCTTTTTTATTTTTTTAAGTCCAAGCTTAAGTCCGTTTGCTGTTTGTGTACTTCAAAGATAGTTCTCGAATCATTGTGGGCTCTCATTGGAGAGGCATAGCTAAATCCACACTATCATCCCAACAGATCACAAAACCCCCACTCTTGGGAGGCAGGAAAGGGTTAAAAGTTTGGTGTTGGAGGCAGAATTCTAGTCAGAACGCTGGAGAAGACTCTGGATATACAATGATTTCTCGCAAGGAAGAGAACTAAATTCTTCATGGTCCTTGCCCTTTGGTATTTAGAAGGCAAAAATATTTTAACATAATTAATTAAGGAGGACTGGGTGAGTAGTATATGGGTAAATTTCCTTGTGCAAATCTTAAAACGCCCAATTCATACTATTCCAAACACGAACACAGAGTGACCACCAGGTGGCGATAGATTACAACTTCTGAGCCGGGCCCCATGAGAGAGCTGTTCAAGGAAGCCTGCAGGCCTTTCCACGTCATGCTCATCCCTGCCATTTTTCACAAAGCACAGCCTTTTGAAATGTTGAGAGATACTCCAAAGGTGACCTGAAACACCGGGGTCCTCTGTACAGTTGGCAAAAGAGAAGGGGATGCATGGCATTCATTACTTTCCCACAGCTGCATCCCGAAGGTACCCCTAAGAAGTGAACCGTTTGATAGGAGGCAAGAAACTGTTTCATCACAGAACCGGAAACCAAGGGAGTGACAGATCTGGATTTCAATTATGACAGGGAGCTTTAAAGATATACCTGTGTTCTGTCCTCTCAATAAAAGTTAAGCCAAAACAGTCTTTCACCCAAAACATGGGATTTCTAACATGAGATTCCTGTAATGAAATGGTGTATGGAATGAAAGACTAGGGATTGTAATATTTTACCCATTACTTTTAGTGCTCTTGAACTCTAAAATAATAGGTGTTTAAATCCCATTTTCAGGTGGTGTTTGGGACTATTGTTTGTGAGAAGGTTTTGGATGGTTCTGATTTGGTTGTGGATAGTCTATTAACTTAAACTTCTAGTTCAGGACAGGCTGTTACCCTAATTCTGATAGGTTACTCAGGGGCTTAACAGGAACCTAACAGGAGGGGTTTATCACAGCTGCTCAACCCAGTCTGTTTAATGCAAAGAACTTATGTGGCAAAGCTCACTGAAATTTTTTGTAAATTAGTACCATGGGTTTTTCCCCAACACAGCCAGGGTCTCATTCTTTTTACCCTCAGTTGCCAGCCTAAGGTCCTATTTTCTTTGGCCACAGATGAGCCCAGGATCCTTTAGATCCATTTAACCTTAGATCTCAAGCAGGATCTAAACATAGGATTAAACGGGAATCATCTTCTCCCTGGAGTTATGGTTATATTATCTCAATTTCATAAGCAGGAACAAGCCATGGAAAAGCATCAGCATAGGGAGACGTGAAATTTCTTTTTCCTGGATCAGGACAGAATACATCTCTCTCTCCCATCCCCTTGAGGTTGGGTTTGGCCACTGAAGTGGAGCCAACCTGCAAACCCATGAGTTTTGGGGGTGATGTGTTATGTATTAATATTATGGCAGTAGTTGATGAATATACTATCCCACAGCAAGAAGGTCAAGGGGAACCAAGGTGGACTCAGGGAAACATGTTGGCATAGGCTGTCCAGGATTGCTTACTGCGGGACAGTGTGGTGGTGGAGGTGGTGGAGGCAGTCTGGGGTACTAGAGATCTGTATCTTTGTCTCCTTCTCTCAGTCTCTCTTTAGCAACAGAAATGATCTTATTTTAGAAGTTAGAAATACGTCTCATGGAAATCATGTGGTGTGTTTGTTGTATGAAATCTCACTTAATTATCACTTGAGGTCCTCTGTTTTATAGATGAGGAAAGTTAAATCCAGAGAGGTTATAGGAAGTGGGTGAGAAGTGGTCAGGAAATTCTTTTTTCTCCCTTCAGGTACAGTGCTCTGTGCACTGCTAAGAGAGGTCTTCTACTTCTGTCACAAAATATCAATTTGACCTTGGAAAAATTGCTTACTCTCTCAGAGCTTCCATAATAAAAGTGTTAGAGGTAAATAGACCAGGCTTCATTCTTCTGAAATAATATTTTGTGACTCTTCTCACTGGGGAATCTTCTCATGTTGTAAATGCTATGGACTCAAAGATCTCTTGGGCTCTTCAAGGTGGCTTTGACTGGAGGAAAAGTTAAAACAAGGGCTGGGGTTGTGGCTCAGTGGTACAGCGCTTGCCTAGCATGCACGAGGCACTGGGTTTGCGCCTCAGCAACACATAAAAACAAATAAATAAAAAGGAAAGATGTTGTGTCCATCTACAACTAAAAAAATATTTTAAGAAAAGTAAAAACACTGGGTCTGGGGTTGTGGCTCAGCGGTAGAGTGCTCACCTAGCATGTGTGAGGCCCTGGGTTCAATCCTCGACACCATATAAAAATAAACTAAATAAAAGTATTGAATAAAATAAAGGTATTTAAAAAAATAAAAAAGTAAAAACACTGAAGTCAGTCAATCTTGAGTTTACATCTTGATTCTACTTATCAATTCTCATTTAACTGCTCTGAGTTTTCTCTTCAGCAAAACAGGAAACTAATACCAGCTCTGTGAGTTATCTTTTATGGTGTTCATAAAACCCTTTCTAGCCAAGTTCATCTGTGCCTGGTTGATGGTGTTCCATAAATGTCAACTGTTGCCCCTGCTCCTCCCTGTTAGGCTAATGTGATGTTTTAAAAATTTTTTTAGTTGCTGATGGACATTTATTTCATTTATGTGTGGTGCTGAGAGTCAAACCCAGTGCCTCACACATGCTAGGCAAGCGTGATACCCCTGAGCCACAACCCAGTCCCTAGTGACATAAAATTTTTAATATTTCTTCTCTTTCCTCTAGGTCTCAGTTTTATCATATGTAAGTTGGGGAGAATGTCTACATTATAGAGGTGTTATGAGAATTAAAAACATTTACTTGTGGAAGAGTTAATACGGTGCCTAACACAAGCTCTTAGTATATATTATTATCCCACGGATGGTGCTCATAACAACGTTTTGGTCAACAACTGACAACATACCCAACTGAGGTCTCGTAAGATTACATCACCTAGTGATGTCATCGTCATCTTACTTTTTGTAAGTAAATGCTATGATGTCCGAATAACAAAATCACTTAAAGACACATTTCTCAGAAGGTGCCATCTTTAAGTGACACACAACTATGATCTTTTTGTCATCTAATGATACTCCATCTTTTTTCTTCAAACTCCTTGTTATTGCTTCTCTCACCTCTAATGCACTCAAATTCATCCAAATGTGGCTGCAGCTGGTACTTTGTCTAATACCACCATCCACCTCTTGTTGTGATCCAGTCACCTTTTTTAGTTCTTATTTGTCATCTCTACAACTTTTGGCAAAATGGATCTTTCCATCTTCCTTGAAACTCTTTTCTGGGTTTCTGTGGTGACATCTGTATCAGCTACGATGAATTTGTGAGCAAGTACAAGAAAGTTTGACCCAAACTGGCTTTAACAATAAGTGTACCTTAACAGTAAGCTCAAACAGGGGCTGGCTCCCGGAGAGTTGGTGCAGCAGCTGAATGTTATCAGGGACCTAGGTTCTTTTTGTTCTTGTTTTTTCATCTTCAGCATCTGCTTCATTCCAAGTTTTTGTTTGTTTGTTTTTGAACCAGGGATTGAAGCCAGGTGTGCTTAACGATTGAGCCCTTTTTAAAATTAAAAAAAATTTTTGAGACATGGTTTCTCTAAGTTGCTTAGGGCCTCGCTAAGTTTCTTAGGCCCTCCCTAAGTTGCAGAAACTGGCTTTGAACTTGCTATCCTCCTGCTTTAGCTTCCCAAGCCACTGGGATTACAGTTGTGCACCACTGTGCCTAGCTAGATTAGTTCTCCTGATCATAAGATGATTGCCAGCAGTGACAGGGCAGCATCCTTCTTAGTTCCTACCCAGACTAATGGAGGAACATTTCTTCTAATCATGAGAGTAAGTCAGAGTTACCAGGGAAGTGCCATGCACGGATTGGCTAAAGATGGAGTCAGCTTTCTGGAGCTTCATGGCTGTGTGTGTGTGGAGTGGGGTGGTGATGGGGGCAGTGACTACGTGAACAGATCCAGGGTTCTCTTTACAAAGCAACAGAAAGGAATGGATGCTAAGTAGACAACCAATGGTATTCTTCATATTTCCTTTTCTGATTTTCCTCCTGGTGATTCCTCAGTCTCCTTTGTGCACTTCTCTTAGTGCACTACTACTTTTTTTTTTGGTATCAGGGATTGAATTCAGCGATGCTTAACCACTGAGCCATATCCCTAGTCCTTTTAGTTTTTTATTTTGAGACAGGGTCTCAGTTGCTTAGGGCCTTGCTAAGTTACTATGACTGGCTTTGAACTTGATATCTTCCTGCTTCAGCCTCCCAAGCTGCTGGGATTACCGGTGTGCATCACTGTGCCCGGCAAATTAAGACTTCTTATGCTTTTTTGTAGAATATACTATTTTCTATTTCATGTATTTAATTTTTTAAAATCTCAGCTACTTGTGACTCACTATATTGATCTCACAATTTACCAATGGATCATGATTTATAGTTTGAGAAAATATTTTTCTTCCTGACTTCCAGATTGATCTTTTTAAAGTACAATAATTTTCTTTCAAATACCTCCCACTACTCTAAGGATAGATTTCAAACTTTACCTTGACTTCTAAGACCCCACATTACCCAGCCCTTTTATACCTGGAACTTCCTTTTTTATCACCTCTCATTGATTCTGTCCATTTTACAATCTGACCTTATTTTCTGGACTCAATATATCTCTGGGCTTTTGCAAGTTGTGTTACCTCCCCACCACTGTCTTCCACACACCTTCTTCTTGTAGCTAATTCCTATGCATTCTATCTTCTTAGTTTAGATTTCACTTTTCCTCTTGAAGGTTTTCCCTTGATGCTTAGCCTGGCTTAGGTGTCCCTCTTGAGTGTTCCCTTAGTACCCTGGACTTCCTCAGTGGCAGTGTGTAACACTCTGCATTGCAACAGTGCTGGTTAAAAGCAGAGACCGGACCCCCACCAGCAGCCCATAATAAACCTACTAGGCCATCAGTAACTATTGAATAAACAAATGAAACTTTTTTCAATGGACTCCCATCAGGTCTATTGAGCAGGCATTCTTACATATTCTCTTATTGTTGGATATACATATTTGGTAATGGGGGATGAAACCAGGGGTGCTTTAACCACTGACCAGATCCCAAGTTCTTTTTATTTTTTTTTATTTTGAGACAGAATCTCAGTAAGTTGCCCAGGCTGGCCTCAGCCTCTGGAGTTGCTGGGATTATAGGCATGCACCACTGCACCCAGTGATATTTGGGTTCTTTACCATAAATGTAATGTGTTTTACATTATGGAAGAAAGCAAGGGTTTGGGACTGAATTGTCTATATAGATACAACTTGTTGGTTGACTTAGTCTCTAGAGTTAGCTATATGTGAGGCAGCATGAAACAACAGATTCAAGATTCACTAGATCTCTAAAACCAGGATGTAACTTGGCATCCCTAAGTTTCTATTTCCTTACCTGACTTTCCATAATTTAGCTAACATATAACTTTATATGTTTTTAATCACCCCAAATTTTTTTATGATCAAAGAGAATAACATGCTCATAAGACTATTGTGAGAAGATAAAGGGCTAAATAATTTAAAAATACTTTGTAGATTACATTTTAGCTATTATTACTACATACAGACGTAGGGTCAGGCTATGCCAATGCCCCATTTTTCATTGATTAAAAAGTGAAAGTCGGATGAATAAGAGGGAGAGACATACTGGATGAGCAAGTCTTATAAATTCTTAGATTTAGTTGTAATGTGGTCTGTGATATTATGGCTTTTTATTAATAGTTTCTTCCTTAGAATTACTTCATTCCTTTAAAACTAAAAATCGCATTTTAACACATTTAGTTTTCAGCATCAATTTGAGTATTTTGTGAACTTCTGATGGGGCAGGGCTGGCTCCATAATCAAGTTAGCATCATCAGATTAACAGCTGGTGATTTTCCTATGGTGAGGAGGAGTGTTCAATGCAAACTGAAGTGAAAATAGGTCATTTCTGAGATGTGTGTCAGGTAGAACTCTGATACTATTTGGTTATTGATGTACCAGAGCCTGAAAATTTATTGTAAATCAAGGAAGGCTACCTATCATCATTTATTTCAGTTATTCTATCCATTGATGTAGCTCAGTTTCTCCCTCTGAATAATCAAAGCCACAAAATGCCTAAAGAATAAACTATGCTGCAAATATCATGACACACTACTAAATAAAAACAAAGAGCCAAGATATTTATCTTCCAATAAGATTGGCAAATCATAAACAAATTACTTAGGAACATTCTTCTTACTTTTACCTCTGTTACCTTACAACCAAATTTGAAAGTCTCGGGGATCCATTAAGGATTACAGAATCAGAAAAATGATGTAAATTGACTATTATAAGAAGTGGAAAACCTTGTAAATGGTTCATGAAAGAATATAAACATTTAACTTTAACTTCTTTTATTCACTTGGTGTATACCAAGCTTATTATTTGCCAGACATTTATCCAGTTTCTAGGAATACAATAGTGAAAAAGAAAAAGTCTTGCTTCATGGACGTTGCATTGTATGTCAGTTAGGGAGAGGATAAGAAGAACAAAAAATGAAGTGTTTCAGATGTTGATATATGCCATAAAGAACCAAACAAATGACATAAATGTGCCTGATGTGGTGGTCCTTCATGGGGGACTGAAAATATAGCTTCTGGAGTCATAATGTCCACATCTACATCTAGGCTGTACAAATTAATAGGTGCACAAGAGGCTAGGTAAGCTACTTACCCTCTCTTCATCTCAGTTTTCTCATCTGTAGAATGGGTCAAGTTCATGGAGTTGTTCAATTAAATACTAATGTGTGCAGGGCACACAGTACCTGGCACATACTGTTTCCTAATTCATATTGAATAAAGGCTTAAATATTAGGAAGGAGCTCCAACTAAGATTATGGATAACTGAAAAGAACTCTCTATACCAAAGAAAGAACCAATAGACAAAGATGCAGCTCTCCTTCTTTATATGTGCATGGTATACAATAATGAAAATACACAAAGCTGAAGCCACCCAGTGACCTTCATGATCCATCTTCACACTCATCAGAACTCTCGTCACTCAAGTCCTCGCTACTTTCTCCCTCGCTCTCACCACTGCTGTCCTCTTCGCTGTCTTCCTCATCTTCCTTGAGATTCTGAGCTTTCTCTGCCATAGAAAGGAAGCAAGTACTTCAAATGTTTCTTGATATTGTCAGTCAAACAAACAAACACATAAACCATAATGCTCCTTACCCCTCCCCCTACCAAGAAATATGTATTTCTGAACAGAAGAATCAAGCTGAACTTCACTAACCATACATAGGGGATCAAAGTAGTAGAACAAGTGGGAAATATACTATTACTGGCATGAAGATGTTTGTAGGTTTAAAGTTAAGTTAAAATATAGGTCTATAAAATCATTTGTACTATTGTCAAAGAAATTCTTAAATAGAATTAGAGTGACTGAGATCTAGGGTAATTAAGAGGCTATTGGCTTTCCTGGAAATCATGGTACATCCCTTCAACACATGAAGGTGGTTAGCATGTTCTCTTTCCTATACCAAATGCCTCACAGCCAGGGAGCCTTGGCAGTTCCACCCCATAGTGAGAAAGGGGTCCTCTTTTCTATCCACAGAGGACAAGCTGATTTTACTAAACCATTTGATTCGGCCATTTAGCTATTTCTTAACCACTTCTGATGATGCATTTTGACAATTTCCTGAGATAATGGGTTTTTAAAGACTGACTGCCCATAGTTCTATGGGAAAAAAAGGAATTTCAATTTTAAAAATTACCCATCAGCAACATTTCTTCAATAAGTGATAAAAACTCCTTGGCCTCAGGATTTTCTGGTTCATAGATTAGGACTGAAAATGGACAACAGAATGTGTGTTATTAAGGTTCACAGTGTTTCAACAAACAGGATCCTTAGAATGAGATTGAAACTGTCAGTCAGAGCAGGTAGAAACGTACAAAGCAATAAACTTCAACAATTATACCACAGATAGATCCAGGTACAAATAGAGAAAATGTTCCACTTATATTTGGTGCTTTATTGGAGAAACTATCCTTATTATATTTTTCTACCTCCTAACCAAATAATACAATCTCCATCACTTTAATATGGCTTCCCTAATAGGCCAGTAGCCAAAGTGTTTCATGAATAGAATCATTCTCCAAAGAGTGTACAAATCCTGCAAATGTGGAGAGTTTGATAATGAAAAGACAGTGTGCCTATATGTCTGTAATCCCTCATCTCATCCATCAGTATCTGCATGACATCCTTTGCTGAAGATCTCATGTAGCACAAAGGAAAGGAGTTTTCTTTGTGCGACCCCTTCTGTAGAGGTGCCACTTTTAAATAACATCTTTTGCATAGGGAAAACTGACGCTGCTTCTTTCCCTTCATTTGAGAACTTTAATCTACTCACCAGTCATCACCTGCTTAACAGTACTCTCCCCTCTTCATTGAGCCCCATTTATTCCCTTTGCCTTAGGTGACTATTGTCCTTCCTTTGGACCATACTTTGGACTTTTTAAGGCTTGTTGGTATATTATCTATGTGCTAGATACCAGATTTCTTTCCAGAATTTTCTAGTGTCTGGTTTTCAAATCTCTCTACAGCTCAATCTCTCTTCCTTATTCCTACATGCCTAGAGGAGTATTCATTATTTCTTTCTGTATCATCCATTGAATGACTCCTTGTGCAATATCTTGGTGGCCCCCAGGGGGCACTGAAACATCAAGTGTGCTATTCATCTCGCTAAAAGAAAGAGAATTGTGGAAGGTTCAAGGCTCCATTGACTCATGGCTTTCATCTTGACATGTCAAACCAGTGACTTTATTTCCTAATCAACTAATATAACATACATTTTTGTATGCCTGGTCAAAAACTGCCTTTAAGGATCCCAGGTATTTTATGAATTATTATACATACATATAAGCTTTCTAATAAGGTACCTTTATTATGCATTTAACTTGAAATTAAATATACTTATCATTAGTCTAAATTTTTCTCTGAGGCTAAGCCTCTTTCTAGAGTGGGATTTCTCCAACTTGCTTCTTTGGATACTAGATTCTTAATACATATTTGGGATACTAGGTTAAAGAAAGTTAATCAGGAAAAACTTACTCTAAGGAGTAATCACAGGAATTTACAGAACCAGTCAGATGTTCAAAACTGCTATGAATATTAGAGAGGCAAATGTGATTTATCCAAATTTATTTGACAATGGAATCATTTTTGTGGAACACTTACTAATAAACCCTAAGCTATTACTTGGAACTAGTTTAGAAAATTATTGTTGCAATTGGATTCTTTTCAGGGATTGGAGTGGAGTGTAAGTTTAGCTAGCACTTATCAATTTTTAGAGAGTGAGGGAAAGGTATCTGGTTTGAAACTTGGCCCAGCAATAACTATTCTAAAAATTGATAAAAAAATTCTTACATCACAGCCTAGAAGGGTGTGTAAAGAGTTGAGATTAGCATCTAGCACATGCAGTTTCTGTCCAGGGGTTGTTTTCCAACTTGGGCTCCATAATGGAAGCATTGCCCACTAAGGATCCTGGAGAAAGACTTCCCGATATGAATTCTGGTCCTGCTACCATATTTAATATGGTTGTACTTCAATTTCCTTTTCTGTAATAATATCTGCCATATTGGGCTATTTGGATGAATCAATCAGATAATATTAAGTACTCAGTCCAGTTCTTGGTGCATGGTAAGTGCTGAATAAATATTGGTTATTATTAGTTTTCCTGGAATGGTTCTTGGACTAGAGGATTGTTTGATATCTTTTCAAACATTCAGTGGGTGCTTCTTCTGACTGCAGGACTCATGTGGGGAAGTGGGGTTTCTAATGCTATGGGGCTGAACAGATTGGAGCTATTTCAGGGCAGAAAACACTTGTCTTGTTTACTGTTGCATGCCCAGCAGAGTGCTTGCTATGCAGCAGGAGCCTTCAAAACATTAGAAAGGGGAATAAGTGAATATAGACAAATGAGAACAAAGCAGGCTTTTTTTTTAACCCCAAAATAAAGTAATACTGTAGGCTAATAGAAAAGGATCATTTATTTTACTTGAAAACAAACAGCTTTATAAGAACCATCTTTTCTGAAGATACATCTATATTCAAAATAGAGCTACAATAATGAGAACTGTTTGGGTTTCAAGCCATTGTTTGTTACTATTTGCAATGGTTATAAACTCATGATATAGATCTTGTAGCACTTTCCTGTTTTTTGTGTGTAGAATCTCTAGCTACTTGTGAGCAGAACTGATGTGTCCTGAGAAGACTGAGCTGCAATTTTCTCACTTACAGGTGAAGTGACCAAGAAATAGGGAGATTGATTGGCACAAAAACCGCAGTCATGAACGAAATGAATGAAGAAAAGTACTTTGGACCCTTGACTTCCAGTCCCATTTAAAAACCATTTTTTTCCAGGTTGCCCCTGCTGCCTGACAGGAAATGGAGCAGAAATATAAGTTCTGCATGAGACAGCAGGAAAATGATTGAGGAACGATTAGGACTATATAAAAAATGTGTGGAAGACAGAAGAAATTCAAGCCTATGTCGATAGATACAATATTTTGAAGGAACCCAACACAGATTTTTAAAAAGGCAGGCAAAGAGAAAAAAAGCTGTGGGTGCCTAGATGCTGGATGGGATGCCCTACAGTCAGACAAAATCATATAAGACTAGCTTGCAATTGGACTTCAAGGGACCACCCCAGGAACCAGGGGCTTCTTTCAAGAAAATGAGTTTTGTGTACACTTTTGAAGGGATAAGGTTGCATTATTTTATATAAATTGTTCTTGGTATAAACAAAGAAAAATATATATTCCTCAATCATGGGACCCATTTCTAGCCTAACAGATCCATGAAAATATTTATTTTCCAAGCCTTTGCCTCCTTTACCAGAAAAATAAGCTTATTAACCAAATGAGAAAATTGAAATGGAGTATGGAAATGACAGACTTTCGAGTTAGACTTAGAATATGATCCTACTATTTAGGAGCCATTTGACCTTGTATGAATTAGGTCTTGCTTTGCCTCAGTTTCCTCCTCTGTAGAGTTAATGATTCTCACAAAACTGTTTTGAGTGTTAAGCACTGTTTCTTCAAGAATGTTCCTATAGTAGGTATTCAACACACACACACACATATATATATATATAAATGCATAAATATGTAAATATATAACTACACTTACAGATGTCAAAGGTTATACATTTAAAAATAAAAATACAGGGCTGGGGTTGTAGCTCAGTGGTAGAGCACTTGCCTAGCACATACGAGGCACTGGGTTTGATCCTCAGCATCACATATAAATAAGTAAGTAAATAAATTAAAGGTATTGTGTCCATCTACAACCAAAAATATTTTTAAAATAAAAAATAAAAATACACACATACAAATTCTATCTATCTATCTATCTATCTTTATCTATCTATATATACATAGAGAGAGACAGAGAGGGAGAGAGAGAGAGGGAGAGCACAAGCACAAAGCAGGTATTTTGTAGGGAAGCTAGAATATGATAAAAGGGACAGACAAGAATATCTATACTATAAGCATTTATATATAAAGTATGTGGGGTCCATGCTGGATAAGAACAATTCATTTTGTCTGCAGCCATAAATACAGAGAAAGTTATGGAATAGCCCCCAATCACATGTTCCTAATAGCAGCAAAGAACTAGTGCTTTTTCTCCCTGAGAACTCGGTTCTTCCCTTGACCTGGCTTGGCACTGCAGACTCTGGGCCTCCCTAACTTCACACCCTCAGCTGGGAATCTGCCTCAGAAGCAGGCAATCCTGTTCTGCGAGGGAACCCATGCATCCCTACTTCTGGGCCTCTTTGCCCATGTTTCCAGTCAACCCTTCTTCCTCCTAGAAGCAGCGTTCTTACAGGCACCCTAGATCCTGGTGTCTGGTGGGGACCTTAACCACTCTTCTTGTAGTCTAATCCTCAATTTTAGAGGCACCACTATTTGACACTGACCTATAAGAGGGGACAGTGTGAATGTGTGAGCCTATAGACATGTTAAGTTTAAAGTGACTCCCCAGAGGATTGAGAGCTATGTGTGCCCTGGCTCCTGCTTTCTCTCCGTCTCCCAGCATGTCTGGGTTGGAGGAAGGTGCTCAATATGTACTTGTTGGAAGGAGAGAAAGAAAGAAAGAAGAAAGAGTGGGAGAAATGGAGGAAGGATATTTTTAAAGGGATATATCCATGAACATAGATAAATTTGAAGTGTTTCAACCCCATTGACCTGGTATTTATTGTACAATCACTGGTTTGAGTCAGGCTGACAAGTAATTATTGAGCACCTGCTGTTTATGTAGCATTCTGCAGGGCTCATAGCCAAAACAGACTGACAGTACATATATTTTATAAACTTTAGCCAGAAGCTTTCTAAAATGACTGATGGATAGAGAAATAAAAAATACATAAAATTTTCCACAATTAGTTTCCAGAAAAAAATTCATAGAATGGAGAATGAGTGGAACAGAGTCCCCTGTTTTACATAAGCCACTGGAGAAAAGAAAGGTGTAGGAAAAGCAGGCTTGGGTTTCCATTCTGTCTGTGTCACTGTCATCGTGAGTAGTGCCAAGCCAGTTGTTTACCCCTCTCTGCTTCAGCTTCTTCTATAGAAAGTCACTGTACATTATCTTCTCTGAAGATTCCTTCTGATTGGAAAATTCTGTTTGTGGGACTCTAAAAATAGCTTTGATCAAAGTATTTTATTAAATAGGTTAAAAATACTCTATAGGATTAAACAGGACAAGCTGTTTACTTCTGATATGAAATAAGTAGTGCTAAAGGATTCAAGAAACCCATTTTTAAAACTAGCCAATCTACTTCTGTGTTCATAGTGGGGACTCAGGCAAGTGAGGATAGACCCTCACAATCCCTGCACTACATTTTCACTTCAAGGGATTTATTATTGACTTAATTTAAGTCAGCTGCTAGTTAATGGTCCTATATCAATATATATATATAATAAAATAACTCTGACTAAAATATTTGAGGAAATATGGACAAAGTAGTTGGAAAGATGGTGTATGTTAGTATAGAGCTGAAATCTTTCCAATCATTAAATGGGCATTTAAAAGTTGGAAAATACAGTCTTTGACATTAAGAACTCACCAGATAGTTTTTTTTTAGAGAGAGAGAGAGAGAGAATTTTTTAATATTTATTTTTTAGTTTTTGGCAGACACTACATCTTTGTTTGTATGTGGTGCTGAGGATCGAACCCCGACCGCATGCATGACAGGCGAGCGCGCTACCGCTTGAGCCACATCCCTAGCCCACTGGATAGTTTTAATAGCAGACTGGACACAGCATAAAACAGGATAAGTAAACCCCAAAAAAGGTCAATAGAAAATATACAAACTGGGCTGGGGTTATGGCTCAGTGGTAGAGTGCTTGCCTACCATGCATGAGGCACTGGGTTCGATCCCCAGAACCACATAAAAAAATACTAAATAAAGGTATTGTGTTTACACACACACACACACCCACACACACACACACACACACACACACACACACACAAAGAAAATACACAAACTGAAGAACAGAAATATGGAGAAATAAAAACAAAACAGAACTAAGTAAAAGATACATGTGGGATTTCATGAAAAAAAAAGTTGAATTCCTGAAATCTCAGGAAGAGAAGAAAAAGAAAGAATAGGGTGGAAGTGGTATGAGGAAAGGTAATGGCCAAGCACCTTTCAATGTTGATGAAAACAACAACCCACAGATTTAAAAACTCAGCAAACCTTCCCAATAGGATAAATACCAAGAAAACCATAAATACCTTTAAAAAAATTTTTTAAGTTGTAGATGGACACAATATCTATTTATTTATTTTTATGTGGTGCTAAGGATCAAACCTAATGCCTCACAGGTGTGAAGCAGGCGTTCTACCACTGAGCTACCACCCCAGTCCAGAACCACAACTATCTTCAACAAGTCAAACCACTAAAAACCAGAGAGAGAGAAGACAGATCATTTCCCCTGGAATCAAAAGCCTCCAGTGCTTTCCCATCTCACTCAGCGACAAGCCAAGGTCTCTGAATTGACAAATGGTCCCATGCAGTGTGCATAGTCTGTGCCAAACCTCTCTGATCTCTCTGACCTCCGCACCTGCCACACTTCCTTGCTCTTCTGCTGCAGGTACATAGGACTTCTTGCTGCTGCCAGCAGGCGTGCTGTTTGACATGCACACTTCTTTCCTCCACTTCGAGTCTTTCAGGGAGGCCTTCCAGCCTACTGAAAACTACCTTGTCTTCTCCCAATGCCTTCTAGTCCCTCTTTCCAACTTAGTCTTTCTCCAAAGCATCTAGCATTTATGACACACAATTTAGTTATTATCTATCTAACAGTAGGCATAAACGTGGGACTGTTATTCCATCATGTTGGCTGCTCTATTTCCAGTGTCTAGAATGGTGCCTGGCACACCCAGGCTCTCCAACATCGGTGGAATAATGCATGTTCAGATAGGCTAGCTCCACAGCTACAGCACCTGACTTTTCTTTGAAACAAAAAGCATAAAGGTACTATTCCCTTATCATGATGGTAAGGATTCTGATTTATTTTCCAGTGGTGATAATTAGTCTACATTAGTTTATGTCGCTAAAAGTTACTCTAGAAATCTAAATTAATCCTTATATTAATTAACCATTCACTACAAAGGAGCCACTGAGACACTAGTAGGGAATTAGACTTAGGATAATGGAACCATCTTACATATGATAGAATTTATTTTTAGAAACAAAAGGAATACTGGAAAATGTGAAAGCATTTTGTACTTACTCATCTGACATAATTTTTTTGCAAGATGATAGTCTCGGCCCATTTCTGCTCTCAGGAACTGGAAAACATTAAATTAGTCGGATGTAAGTAGATTCAGAGAGAATTTAATTGTCAATTATAAATTCCCTAGAAAATACTCCATTAATGGTTAGTTGTTTGGCTTTTAACACATACACTTTTCTAGGAGTGAGTCTACAATCAATTAATTAATTGAGGATATGTAAGTCTCTTGGGTGGCAGGGCAACTTGGAATAAGTGTGCCACCTCTGCTTTGTTGCAGCCACATTGTGTGCATACTACCGAGTCATTTAAGAAACATAGGTTGATTTGACTGGCACACATAGTAAATACTTCAATTACTTTATCTGAATATTCCTTTGGTTTAGATGTAGATTTCATGTGTGAATGTAGTTCATAACAACATAACAGTTCTTAGTTGAAAAGAATAATTATGGACTTAACAATTATGTACATTCAATATTTTCCAGCACTGCTTCTATACGATCTAGTTTTGCTTATACTATTTTTGTTGTTAAAGTAATACACATTTGTAATGTAGGAAATTTAAAAGCTAAATTAACACATTATGTTCTCTATTAAGAAGCACGTATATTTCTACCATCTGGAGATGTTTAACATCTTCATGTATATCCTTTTAGTTTTGCCCATAAATAAACACATATATATTTATAAAAATTAGGATTATTCAGTAATTATTTAATAAATAATTATTTCCCCATGGCATTAATATTCTTATTTTGGTAGGGAGGGGAGAACTGGAGACTGAACCCAGGGTCTCTTTCATGCTTATCATGCTTAGTATGTGTTCTACCACTGAGCTACACACCCAGTCTAGCATTAAATATTACATATTTTTTTTTACTTATTTAGCCTACAATTTACTAGATGAATTTTTTTGTCATTAACTTTTTTTAAGTTGTAGATGTACATAATACTTTTATTTTATTTGTTTTTATTTATATGTAGTGCTGAGGATTGAACCCAGTGCCTCATGCATGCTAGGCAAGTGCTTTACCACTGAGCCACAACCTTGGCCCCTGTCATTAACTTTTTTTGGGGGGGGGTCCTGGGAATTGAACTCTGGGGCACTTAACCACTGAGCCACATCTCCAGCACCCCTCCCCACTTTTTTTTTTTTTTTGGGATTTTATTTAGAGACAGGGTCTTGTTGAGTTGCTTAGCACCTTGCTAAATTACTGAGGCTGACTTTGAACTGGAAATCCTCTTGCCTCAGCCTCCCTAAGCTGCTGGGATTACAGGTGTGCGCCACCATGCCCAGCTCTTTACTCTGCTTCCAGTTAAAAAAACAAAACAAAACAAAAAAACCACAAAACTTAATACTTTTTGATAATTGTTCCTGCTTGAGTGTGGTACATCTGGACTACACGCAGGTACATGAATTTTACTCAGTAAGAGACAGGGACACTGAGAACTAAGAAACACTTCTCAGGCATTTCCAGATGCATGATGAATACCCAGGTACCATTTTAAGAAGAAGTTCTCTATTACTTTTTTCAGTTTCCCCCTTGAAGTTTTTAAAAATATGTTTCTGATATAAGTAGAACAATTCTAGAGATTTTTCTATTATTCACTAATTTCACCAAAAATCTCATTTATTTGCATATTAATAAAAACTATATCGATTCATGCAATGGAATTCTTATATTTTAAATTCTATTCTTGTCTAATATATTTTTATTTTCATTCCTATTTGTGATTTTATTCCATTGTAGTTATGATATTTATCAGTTTATCTGTACATTATTTTTTCAAATACCTAGCTCTTGATATATTAATTTCATTTTTACTTTGAATTATTATTTTTCTTTCTTTTTCATGTTTTATTATGTTTTCTATTTTTCTAGTTTTTAGCATTGATATTTAGTTCCTTTTTTGTTTGTTTTATTTTTATTTTTATTTTTTATTTTTTTTTAGTTTTTTTGGCGGACACAACATCTTTGTACATGGTGCTGAGAATCGAACCTGGGCTGCATGCATGCCAGGCGAGCTCGATACCACTTGAGCCACATCCCCAGCCCCAGTTCCTTTATTGTTCTTACTAGTTTAATCATCATCATCACCATCATTGAAGCATTTAAAACCTTAAGCTCTTTTTAAAATAGTAATATGTAATGTTGTGGTTATCACTATTTTCCAAATTATTAAGTTTACTTTTGATTTCTCATTTTAATTCAAGTGTCACTTAGAAGAATATATTTTAAGTGATTTTTATTAGTTTTGTTTATAATGCCTAATTTCATTGATCATGGTTAGAGAATGTAATCAGTATAATATGCAGCTGTTGTTCATATTTTTGAAATCTTGTTTATCAGTTGATTTTCTATATTCTCCTCTTTAAGTTTCTAAGATTCCACTCATGTCTCTCCCTCTTAAAAATCCTTCTCTTATCCCTGTTCTTCCTGCTTCTTTTCTCAGTCACTTAAGTCTTCCTGTTCCCAGGGAACTTCATAAACACTTTCATTAGCATGTGTTTCAATGTGTTGTAACTATTTCTAAATGTGCCTGTTTTCAAGGACAGAATGTCTCTCTCTTATTTATTTCTATATGCCCAGCAACTAGCATAGTACCCAGTATGTAGAACACATTCCTTCCAGCAGTCCTTATAGGGCACCATGACTTCTCTTATTCCTGCCTCTGCCTCACTAGAATACTGTATGTCACTTTCAGAACCTTCTTTTACTTCTAACACTTTCAGAACCTTCTTTTACTTCTAACCCAATGAAGAGGTGAGCATTTATATCTGGGCAAGGATCTTTTTTATTGATTTTTTAAAACTTTACTTGATGAATACGTACTAATTTTCTTAATCTACTTAGTAATAAGACCATTAGTTATTTCAGCATTTTAAAGTTTCTTAAATTGTAATGCATAAGTAAAACTTACTTCTGCCATCAACTCTAATGGGGCACGAGTATCCTTTTTAGGGTTACTGTCTTCATCATCTTCATCACTGGTATCATCCTCACCATCAGCATCAGTTGATTCCGACAACTTATCAATACCCTGAACACAATGTTCATTATTTTTCTCCTGCTTTGCAATAATTGTGTCTTTGCCCTCTTCACCTAAAACAGAATATAATTTAAGCAATAAACAATGAAAAGTTTAGAAGTTAAATTTTGCCAGACCCTATTAGCATCCATAAAACTGATATACTAAATTAACATAATCACCAAACAAAAACAATCATAATGACCAACAATCTAGCCTCTGAACACTACAGATATTAATCTATCAAAATCCCAGTGAGGGCTGGTGGTGTGGCTCAGGGGTCGAGCACTTGCCTGGCATTCGTGAGGCACTGGGTTTGATCCTCAGCACCATATAAGAATAAAATAAAGATATTGTGTCCACCTATAACTGAAAATATATATATATAAAAATCCCAGTGAGGTAGTACAATTTTTGTTCCTGTTTAATGATGAAAACACTGGGGGACAGAGGAGTGAAATAAATTATTCTTCTGGGAGTCAGTTTAGCTCCAGAGTCCATGTTCTTAACTGTCTTATGTTTCTTTCTAATGTACATCAAAAAATATTAAAATATACTAGTATTCATTTTTAAAAATGTTTACCACGTGTTTCCTAAAATAGCTCCTTGAAAAACAGTGAGCCTGACTCCTTTGGCTTTATGGAGTCTTTCAGTTTCAGACTGATCTTGTGTTACACCCACCCCTTTCTTGTAAGATTTTGAGTGCCTGGGACACCTTGGGAAAGGGCCTTTTTAATGGGAGTGTAGCCATGAGCTACTTTCTAAAAAATTATATAAACACTATGTCAGGAAGAAGAAAAGGAGGAAATCCAAGAGAGCTCCAGAGAAGATAGGTTAGAAAAACACAGACCAAATGAAATAAAATGAAACTCCTGACTCCTAAGCCAAGAGTGCTATCCTGAAAAGGGCTATGAAGCCCTTCCAGGAGAATGACAATGGTGTTATTCAAGCTGTCCATCTAACCTGCTTCTGTTTCATTCATAGTCTCCATTGGCTCACAACCACCTTGATCTTCCAGTATACACCAGTATGTGCACCAGCTCACCACACTGATGTCATCAGGAAGGTCATAATAAGGAACTAAAGACATCCTATGATGTCACAGGCACTGTCTCATTCAATTCAGTTATTATGGGGAAGTTTCCTGTTCTCTAAATCTAAAATAATCCTCTCCCAGGTACTGTTTATCTAAATGTAGCACCTATCAAACCCTGAAATGATCTTGCATGTTTGTGGTTTTTTACTGTTACTTATTTTTTAAAATTTATTTTGAACTGACAAAATCGCACATATTTTTGAGGTTTCATGTGATGTTTAGGTACATGTATACATCGTGTAATGTTTAAATCATGTAAAACATATCTCTTCAAACATTTATTATTTATTTATGGTGAAAATATTCAAATTCCTTTTAGCTTTTTGAAATTTATAGTACATTATCATTATTTATGTCACCCTAGTGAATAACAGCTCACCAGCATAAGGATGCTTACACTACAGTGTGAACTTTATAAGTGTAGGAACTTTGCCTATTTTGCCAACTATTGTATTCACAGCTTCTAAATTAATGCCTGGCACTCTGGTTTTCAATCATGGTTAAGCAAATAGAACTTGTTAATGCTCTCATAGGTATTTAAATCCATGCAAGGATTGAATGCCTTAGAATATCATCTCATAAGGTATACTCAGGGATCCTCTATCTCACTGCGTATCAGAATCACCAAGTACCTGAGTTTGAAAAACTATCAATTCCCAGGCCCCACCTTAGACCTAGAGTGTTGTCAACTCCCCAGGGTCCTGGAAAGAGGTTTAAATTAGAAGCTACAATCACTTAATTCAGTAAGACAAATGCTATTACCTGTACTTTCTTTTAAGAAAGAAGATGGCCATTGGTCAGACTGTACATTTGTTAAAAAATCTTTATTTTTAATATTTTTTGAAGATACTCTTTTTTCAGCATTCTTTAAAGAGACTTTATTTTCAATCTTTTTTGAAGAGACTTTCTTCCTACATGTTAAAGTAGATAGTAAAAAAAAATTTTCCTAGTCAGAATTCTGTATAATACTTTATATGGGTTCATAAACATACATTTAATATAAGCATATAATATATATATTCCAGCAATAGCCTTAAATAGCTAAAAGGTAATATCTTCTTTGTAGAAAAGTTCTATTTCTGCCTGGCATTTGTTACTATGTAACAATTCCTAGGATCCTTCCAGAGTTAAAGTACATAGGAATTAGTTATATAAATGTCATTGGTACATCATTGTGTCATGATAGTATAAAATTAAGAAAATTAACCTTGAGTTTTTTAAAAAAAATGTTTATAAATAGATTCATGCCATTGCTATATGCTATACTATGGAGGAAGTCCAACACTAATATTAACCCTTGATCATAATATAAAATTGTTTTTTTCATCAGGGAGCTGAACTAAAAAGAGATTAACTTTCTTTTTTTAAGCCCAAACCCATGTCAATAAATATGCACTGAGATAAGGGATTCTTATGTGGTGTGCTCTGTTCACAAAGGTAGCACCCATGCTTGTGAAAAACTACCCATTCTCCATTTCTTTTTTGAGGTCTTTGTCTCACTTGAAAAGCTTTAACAAGGGCTGGGGTTGTGGCTCAGTGGTAGGCGCTCACCTAGCACGTGCAAGGCCCTGGGTTCGACCCTTAGCACCACATAAAATAAATAAAATAAAGGTATTGTGTCCAACTACAAAAACTAAATATTTTTTTAAAAGTTTTAACAAACTCGATATAAGAAGATGTAAAATATTATTTTCCCCAAAATATTGTGGCTCTGTTTTTTCTGTGTTGAAATATGAATCCAGAACATTAGTGGCTGAGTTCGTGGTCTTAGGCTCTGATTTAGCAAGTAGGTTGACCAGTTTGTTATAGTCCTTATTATGGGAGGGAATGAAACTTTACTTCCTCAGTATACTGGATCTAAATCAAAACCCTTTGCTGGAAATGAACATATACAGCAAAGATAATTTACATTTGTTTTGCCTCTGCCCCCTTGATTTTCTAATTGTCTACAAATGTATCCAGGAGAAAACTCTACATATAAAAAGTTGGAAACTCACTGAAACATTCCATTTCTGGAATATGAGATTCCTGTTATGCCAAAAGTGATTACTAGAATTTGTAGGCTCTAATGTCTAATGCAGATAAAAAGGCTTTGATATTTTTTTCTTCACTGAATTATACTATTTTATTCATGATATCTAAGATATCATCTATTTATTATCAACATATCATTGCTTTATGTACCACCAAGAAAGGAAAAATACTGCCAAACATAAGTATAAAATGACATCAATTTTAAGAGATGTTAAAATATGAAAAAAAAAGAAGATCTAAGAATGTTTACATCTATGGTACTTCTATAGTCACTAAGTTATATCCATAAGTAAGGGAATTTAATAATATAGTTCTGGGTATTTGAATAATTGGCAATGTCTTTAATAACCCTAATGAAACACACATAGAGGTGACCAACACACTCAATAGCCTGAAAATAAATGGTATATTGTATTTGGAAGCAGTGATTCTGACAAACAAAAAACACCTACATGAGAACGGACCAATTCATGATTTTATTTATTTATTTATTTGAAACCAGGGATTGAACTCAGGGGCACTCAACCACTGAGCCACATCCCAGCCCTATTTTGTATTTATAGACAGGGACTCACTTAGTTGCTTAGCCTCACTTTTGCTGAGCCTGGCTTTGAACTTGTGATCCACTGTCTCAGCCTTCCTTACAGGTGTCACCACTGTGCCAAATCATGACTTTAACAGTAAAGTATAAAACTCTTTTCTGTTCAATTCATTCAAAAATCTATTGATTTCCCTGTGAGAAAGTATGACATTTATGGTACTAAAGCCCCTAAACATTTAAGAAAATTAGATAACTAGTGTACTCCAAAAGATCAGGGGACTTTGTTCCTTTTTAAAATTTATTTTTTAGTTATGGGTGTACATAATATCTTTATTTTTTTATTGTGTGGTGCTGAGGATTGAACCAAGTGTCTCATGCAAACTAGGCAAGCACTCTACCTCTAATCCACAACCCCAGACCCAAAAGATCAGTTTTTATTAAATTAAATAGTCACAACCAAAAAAGATTCAAATTTTTACTCTCTGTGATAATATCCTTTGGAAATGGGAGGTGTTTAGTAATTATTAAATCTATATACAGAGTAAATTATCTTAGATGTACCATGGGAACATGTTATGTTGGAAGGTAGATATCCTAGGTTTTAGATTTTTTTTTTCTTAGTATGTAAAGAACACTTGGGTACATTTAGAAAATGTTCCCAAATTTCTATTGGAATTAATACTCTTTTAACTTATATGTTAAACTTGGTCTTAAAATGATTTATATTGCCATTTTCAGTCCTAAAAATGAGCCATGCCAGAGATTTGACTGATTGACTCTGCTGCTTTATATTAAATAAAGAAAAGCTTGCTGAAAAAGCAAAAACAAAATTAAAAAAGACTTATATTGCTCAAACATGTGCCAAAACCCCAAATTAACTAAAATTTACTTTTCTGAGAAGGTCTTAGCTACACTTTGAGAGACCTGTGTTTGTGAAGTGTAATGTTTGCTTGCCAATCTTGGTCTGCGTCCATAAAGGCATTTACTTAAAGTGGAAAATGGGGATTAAAAAAAATAGTTAAAATAAAAAATAGTCTTTCATTTCAGAGAATATGATAAAACATGATTACATAACAAAAAAACCCCTATTGATAAAATTTTTTTCCACTATAGTCAAAGAGTTGGGTGCTATGAATTTGCTTGTCATTTCCCCTGTGGCTGGGACTGGAGTCTTAATCAGATTAGGGCAAAGATCTGGTGAAGAGAGAACACTTTTAGTTTTTCCTAATTCAACCTAGGTGGGACCTTTTGGCAAATACTACTTATCTAGTCAGACAATGAAGCCATGTGGGGTAGAAAGTGTAATAGAAGCTCCACTGAGAAAATTCATCAACATTGCTGATCAGTCACAATCTTCTTACAGCAAAGGTCACCCCACATTTTAGTATTTTATTACTTGATTATTTTTTTCAAAGACTATCCCTTCACCTTTAACTTTGGGGTGAGGTAACAGAGGTGGCAAGGCCACATATTTGTGAAACTTACTGGCTACATTAACCACCTTTCCCTTGTGATTGATCATTTTGTTCTTGTAAAAAGGAGTTTGATAGTTAAATGCAATTATTATTGAGATCAAGAGAACAACTGGTCACTCTGCTTTTCTATATTGACCTAGACTGCATTGATTTATCCCTGTGCTTCATCTACCTTGGGATGTGGACTACCCCTGCTCCAGTTCATATCTATGAATTTTGGGATTTATGGACACAATAGTAATTAATTTTCAACAAAAATCTATTAACTTCTAATTATCATTTTCAAAAATTATATCTTATATTTCCCTCAAAAGTAACTAAATATTTCTTAAATTTTAAAATCTAAATGTTTTCAACGATGTATATGACTTATGATTAATTATATGTGTAGACTAATAGTCTTTTTTTAAAGAAAATTTATTTCTTTTACTTGTACACCTTTGTTTTTATTTAGTCACTTTTACATGGTGCTGAGGATTGAATTCAGGGCCTCGCTCGTGCTCTACCGCTGAGCCACAACCCCAGCCCGAGTAATAGTCTTTTAACAAGGCTTTTTTTCCCCTCCAGTTGGTTGTAACTTGACATTGAATATAAATCCTCTGTATTGATTTGCTATGCATTTCTTTCTCTTTAATATAAAATATGCATTAAAAGTATATAACATATAAAATTTGCAATATAAGCAAAGGTGAATATTTTTAGCTCCAAAAGTAAAAAATAAAATATATGATGCAAAAAGTGAAGTTTTCTTCAGGCAATAATATTCAGAATAAACCAAAATAATGTCAGTTTTTTTTTTTTTTTCCAGTGCTGGGGGTTGAATCCAGGTTCTCAAAAATCCTAGCTACATCTCTATTATTCCTCAAGAGCTACACCCAGCCCCAATAATATGAATCTGGGTATAACAGTCCCATCACAATGTACCTACCAACTTGTCAATAATCTTTATGCTTGTGTTTTATGATCAACTTTCAAACTATAAGTTTTAATAGAATAAATAATAGATATTTTTCAAAAGTTAGGAAATGAACATAATCAAGAAGGGCATTAAAAAATTTTTAAAATCAATGCTTTGACTAGAGCTGGTACTTAATATTTAGCAATTAAATTGACATTATACTATGATTTTTAATACTAATTTCACCAGCTAGTTGAGTTGATTTTTTCCTTTAGTAATGATGATTCATGTTATAAAAATAATCTGTTTAAATATTTACTTACAGATATATTCTGAAAGAAATGAGCAAATAGCACAGGGAAATTGGAATGAGCAATGGAAATTATAAAGTAAAATACAGAATACATGATGTTTAAGCATTAAAATATAGAAGTGATTATTATCCATGTCTCTACATTTTTATCAAAATTCATTTTTAATTTTACATATCTTTCGATTTAAGTAACAATTACTTTGACTGAAGCAAAAACTAAAGTGCTAACCCATGCATTTCTGGCTTTTCAAATTTAATTAGGTGACAAATGGTTGCATTATCTAGTTCTAATTGCTTAAAAGGCATGTGACAGATCAGCTGCACAACCAAAGACATCTTCTTACTCTGACATTGCTTCCTTTGGTTCAAGCATCACTTTTTCTGAAAGAGAAGAAAAAACTTGTATTTTTTCCAGCAGTGATGTCTGCAAATATAAATGTCATATTGGGAAACAAAATTTAAGATTTTTTTGGATGAAATATAACAAAATATTTGATTACTAAATCATAAAATCACATTCAGTCATTCCAATATTCTTATTATTAATTAATATTTAGGATAGAATCATGATCAAACACATTAGAAGTAATAAATAATTTACCATTTGGATCAAACACTAGCAATCTGCCATTCTGTCTGTTTTTTGGTTCCTAAAATAGAAGCAGGAATAAAAACTAGCATTATCATTATTATTTTAATTTGAGGTGTTTGAAAATAGTTTAAGAGCATTTGCATAAATATTTCTATTATGTATGCTAAAGTGTGATTTTATGCTAAAATCAATTATTTAAAAACTATATAAAGTGATGGTAAAATAGACCCAAAGCATTCTTTAAAAAGTTTTTATATTCTTACCTTTGTAGCATCTGCCTTGTCTAGGTAATTCCTGCACAAAATAAAATATTTACTTCATAAGTTTCTAAATACTTGTATAAATTTAAAATAGAAATAAAAACACTGAACTCAGTCTGTCAGTAGGTTATTAAGTGTTTATTTGTTTTTATATTTATTAGCATTAATTACATCCTAACAAAACCTCTTTCTTCTGGACTACAATATGGAGTTTGAAAAATCTAGAGAAATTACTCCTTCCCTTTCTCATGTAAAAAGAGCTATAGGAATGATTTTGCTGCCAGGGGTGATGGCCCATGCCTATAATCCCAGCAGCTCAGGAGGTTAAGGCAGGAGGATCTGAAGTTCAAAAGCCAGCCTCAGCAACTTAGTAAGGCCCTAAGCAACTCAGGGAGACCATCTCTAAATAAAATATTTTAAAAAGGGCCAGGGATGTAGCTCAGTGGTTAAACACCCCTAGGTTCAATCCCTGGTACCAAAAGAGAAAAGATTTTCCATGGAAGAAAAGCCTGGTATTAACTAACCCTCTAATTCTTTTACATGTTTGATTTCACCTAACTTGGACTCTAGATCTAGATTCAAATCCGATCAGCAGCTGGCTGAGGACTGTCCTCTCCCGGTGAGCTGACCATGGAAATCATCAAGTGCATCTTAGCTCATGTTTACAAAACCACTTTTCTCCCCTACTTCAACAAAATAAAACATGATATATAAATCAAACTCTCAGCTACATTCCAATTATTGGTGCCATAAAACAATACTTTCTAGAGTGTGAGTTTAGAGCAATATGAAATTTCAAGATATGGTATTTTAATAAAGTATTATTTAAACAAATACCTATAAATTGATGTTTGATTTTACCTGAAGATACATGTTTAAGTATGTTTTTTACTCATTAAATTCCCTTGTGTGTTAATTAATGCTTGAAAGTTAAAATGTTTTCTCTATGATTTTTGCCTTTCTAAGCTACCCAAGAATAAGACACGATATTTCCTGCAATATCTGGATAAATACCATTCTAATTGTAGAGAAAAGGCCTTAAGGGTTTTGTTTTTTAAACATGGAAGAGGTCACATTTAAATTTTCCATAAGTAACAACTCACTTGTTGCTTCCTCTTAACACTTGGCCCCACATTCCAAGCTAGATGTTTCAAATTTTTATAATTACATACCTAAGGATTTCTGACATACAAAATTCAGGGCCAAGACTATGAACA
Source organism: Ictidomys tridecemlineatus (assembly GCF_052094955.1). Lineage (NCBI taxonomy): Eukaryota > Metazoa > Chordata > Mammalia > Rodentia > Sciuridae > Ictidomys > Ictidomys tridecemlineatus. Next base: position 139,563,485 of record NC_135483.1, on the reverse strand, counting down.
ATAAGAGCCAAACTTCATTATTTTATATTTCTGGTTTTAAAAATCTGTCTCCTTCACATGGACTTATGCTCCTGAATAAAGCAGTAGTACATATACTTTTGTCTCAGGCTTTGCTTTTTGGGGAACCCTGACAGTTTGTTATTAACTTGATTCTCCTCCTGAGAAGCTCACAGAGAGTCAAAGTCTATCAGAAAAGTGAGGCATCTTTTGGGGAAACCAGTTGTGGAAAACCAAATTCTAAGATAAATGAAAGAATGAATTAAATAGGCCTTAACTGTGGGGAGCCATCTGTGGAAAACACATGAGGATCTTGTCTTGGCATGTAGCCAGGGAGATTTTAGGTTGAACCTTGGGGAACTATATCTTTGGCACGACCTTTATCTTCCCTCTGCTACAATGATCTCTCATGGTCGCTGGGGAGATGGGCGTAACACATTGGGAACTGGACAGCCCACCTGTAACTTTTTTTGGAGAACATTCTATGAAAGGCCTTTGATGTCCCCCAATATAAATAAAGCAGGCGCAGGCTCCCTTTTGCCATTAATATAGACAGACGCTCGATCTACATGATCGGCTAGTCCACTCCACCCCTGCTTTTTGAAAATATTTTCTGTGTCCTGCAGTTTTTTCGTTGTTCTATTTTTCCTAGCTTTTATTTCTCAGCCAGCCCATTCTACCCAGAGGAACCCCATTTCCATCGCCTGCCTGCGTGGGACGTGGGTGAGACTTAATAAAGGAAATTTAAGATGACCTCTCCTGAGAGGTACTTTCATTCCACAAATTTCCATAGTCCTGGGGTACCTGAAGGACAGGGGGAACATCACCTTTATATTTAGAACCCTCCTCTCCTTTTTAACTCTGGGATCCTTGTGGATTGCAATGCCCCACCCAATTTGCACCTGGGGAAAGGAAAATCTAGATGGGAGATCCCAACCCTTGATGGAGACAGACCAGCTTTATCACTTTATTACTTGGGAAGTTTCCCCTTAACTTCTCTTCCTAATACTGAATTCCTTGGTAGGCAAAATAGTATAATACTCAAGAGTTCTGTCTCTTGGTGAGAGAATCTGTTTTCACATGGCCCAAGTGAGTCTGAGAAAATTAGTTAACCTTTTTAAGCTTTAGTTCTTCCATCTGAAAAATAGGGATCACAAAGGAGATAAAGATTGAATGAAGAGGGGCTGGGGTTGTGGCTCAGCGGTAGAGCACTTGCCTAGCATGTGGGAAGCATTGGATTTGATCCTCAGCACCACATAAAAATAAAGGTATTGTGTTCACCTACAAATTTTATATATATATATATATTTTTTTTTCTTTAAAGATATACTGGAGTAATCTGGATAAAGAGTTTAGCACAGAGCCTGGCACTTAGGAAGGATGTTATAGAAACGAATTGATGTTTCTTCTAAAGGGACAGCTGACAACATGTCCTCTAAGGCTGATAAGAGCTCACTGGGACTGAGATGGACTATTTATGAGGGCTTTTAATTAATTAAAAAATGACATAAACCCTCAAATGCTGATGCTTATTTACAAAGTTCACTGACTTCAGGGAAAATGCAGTAACTTACAATACTCTTTTTTTTGTACTGGGGATTGACAGGGACACTGAGCTACATACTTAGTACTTTTTATTTTTTTGTTTTGAGTCAGGGTCTTGCTATGTTGCTGAGGCTGCCCTCAAACTTTTGATCCTCCTGCCTCAGCCTCCAGAGTTGTGGAATTACAAGTGTGTGCCACAAAATACAGGTAAATTTTAAAATTTGCAATATTATTTTCATCTCTGTTTATTCTTCTCCTCCAGGCATTTGAGCAGTATGTTGGCCTTGTGTTACCTTAAATCTCCTCTCCATCAAGTTGGAACTGTTCAAATCGGAGACATGGTATCCAGAAAGAGCAGTCTGAAGATGTACACTCTATATTCATGACTATTGATTGATATGGTTAACGTGACACTCATTTAATTATCCCTTTGAATCTCTACTAAGTACACTCTCTAGCTTTTGGAATAGGGTTGACTCACCTGATGTCTTTCAACAGTTCCTGTGACAGTGGAAACAAAAACTGTGATAGTTTCCAATTTTCACGCAATATTCAATGTCTATTCAAACAAACATTTGGGCTGGAGGTGTAGCTCAGTGGTAGAGTGCATGCTTAACACAAAGAAACAAGTTTTGATGAGCACTTCTTATGTATGAAATATGTCTGAGCTAAGCTCTGGGGATATAGAAATGAAGGGAGAAAGGTTGTCATCATCTATATGGAATAATATAAGGCCAAAGATAGAATCCTGGGAAGTGACACCTAAAAAGCAGGTAGAGGAAAAGCACATAATAAGTGTGTAGACAGATTATGACTAGAGTGTTAGAATGACCATAACCATGATAGAAGTTTCTTAAGGGAAGAAATTGGTTTTCACTCAGGAGTATGGATCCTACATGACTTCAAAGGCACTCAGTTATTACTGAGTGAATAAAGCTATTAAATGATATAAAATAGCCGGATTGCCTTAGAGTGCTTTTACAATTAAAAAAGAAAGGCCCACAGAATTGGGAGGGATGATTCTGAGAAAGGAGTTGGGGAAAAGCAGAGATAGTTATTTTTATAAAGAATAAAAAATATTAAAAGACATATGTAGAGGAGCTGGGTTATGGCTCAGCAGTAGAGCACTCGCCTCGAATGTGTGAGGCCCTGGGTTCGATCCTCAGCACCACATAAAAATACATAAAGATATTGTGTCCATCTACAACTAAAAAATAAATATTAAAAAAAGACATATGTAGAAAGATAGGTAGTATTAATCAGGAGATAAATACATCTGATTCAATAAGTATATAAAGTACACACAGCAAGATAATTTATAAATTCATAATTATGTGATTATGTTTTAAAATATTCTGGGCATTATATAAGTAATGTACATTATATTAAAAATTGTACTTTGGGGATCAGGATATAGCTGTGTGGGAGTCAGAATGGGCTTATTTCTAAGAAAAAATGCTTGGTTCTTGACTCTTTAGTTAATTGTATTTAATTGACTGGTCTTTAGGTTGTAAGTCACAGAAACTATGCTCAAATTATACAGCAGCAACTTATGTGATGTTGAGGGTACCAAGCACTGGAGATGAAAAATACAAAGTCTCTATACTCATGAAACCAGTCTAGTAAGGAAAACAGGGAATGAATCAATATAGACATGAATGAATGAAATTATGACAATACCATATTTGGCTTCATAGGAGCCATTTTTCTTAAAGTGACTTGATCTGAGTCAAAGGAAAGCATTTTCTCACAGAATCCAAGAAAGAGCTAAACATTCAAGCTGTGTGGAGAACAGGACATAGTGGATGTAGCTGTGTCAAGGACTCTGGAGCCTTTCCCCCTAGTTTATCTCAGCTTCTTCCTGAACGTGGGCCTCATTCTTCTCTCACTGCAGATAGGTTTTCTACACATGGTACAAAACATGGCTCCCAGAATTCTTGTTTTATGTGATATAATTCCAGGCTTTAAGGAAAAATGTACTTTCTTGACAACTAAAAATCCCAGTAAAGGGCTTATTAGTTCAGCTGGGGTTTGATTGTTGTTTTGGTACAAAGAATAAATAAGCTTGAGTCACTTTAAGCAAAATGGAGGTCTCTTATGAAGCCAAACATGGGATTATCATAATTTCATATATGCATGCATGTATTCATTCATTCTTTGCCTGCCTTCCTTACTAGACTGAGTTTCATGAGTACAGGGACTTTGCATGTATTGTCTATTAGAAGGAAAGGAGAAAGCAAAGAATTGAACTGGAGTTCTGCTGTTCAATGTGATTCAATATGAAAATATTCTATCCTTTTGTACTTTTCATTTTTATAAACTACCTAATGAATGCATAGTTAGACAGCTACATGTTCAGGCCCTGCACTGTGGTAAAAGAGAATGAGCTCATTAATCATCATCCTTCATCCTGAAGGAACTTAATGGAGAAACAACATGATGAAGGCACAATATTTTATTGCATAGCCTCAACTGTGTATAAAATGTTTTGAAAGATCATCTATCACTTAAAATCATTTAAAAGTGGCTAGATATAAATTTTATATATTTTCTCCTTTACAGAACAACATAATATTAGAACCCAGAATTTAAAGTCAGACCAACTATGTTCAAATCTTAGCAGACTGGATAATGTTGAGGCATATTCTAAACTGCTTTCTGATTCAGTTCCTCAGCTATAAATTGAGGAAAAAAATCTCCCCTACCTCATAGAGTAATTATTCAAAATAATAGAATGGCTAATAACAAATAATAGCAGCACTTATCTCCTAGTAGGATTATAATTACTACAACTCCTTCTGTTACTGTTGTTATTACCCAAAGCCCAGCAAGGATAGTCCTGAAGGTATACTGGGTAAAAGAAGCCAGTTCCAAGTTCTAAGTGGCACAAATGCCACTCTACAGGGCAAAGAATGGAGAGAAACACTGAGATGAAGCTTAATTAGAGGGTGTGCGTAGAAAGCTTTAGAGTTCTGGAATGATTGCAATGGAGCCCCTACAAAGGTGTTGGAACTCAGATCTGGTAAATTCTTTAGTTATTGGCGGTCACAACATCTTTGTTTGTATGTGGTGTTGAGAACCGAACCACACGCATGCCAGCCACATCCCCAGCCCCAAAAGCTTGCATTGGCCGGGAATCGAACCCGGGCCTCCCCCGTGGCGGGCGAGAATTCTACCACTGAACCACCAATGCCTTGGTAAATTCTTAACAATTAAAAAGCAGTGCTGCTATTGTTCTCTGGAGATTTAAAAAAAAATCCCAAGCCACTTCAATTAGGAAAAAAATTAATAAACTGGATTTTGGGATCATTGTATTTGATTTTTAGGAGAATGAAAGAAATCAAAAGACATTTTTCAGATTCATTTATTTATTTAACTGGACTTTGGGATCATTGTATTCGATTTTTAGGAAGAAACAAATCAAAAGATATTTATTTATTCATTCATTCATTCATTCATTCATTCATTCATTCATTCATTCATTCATTTATTTATTTGATCTGGCATGCCTCCCTGTTGCCCAAATGGTTCTTGAACCTTGGCTCAAGCAAATTTCTTGCCTTGGCCTCCCTGAGTAGTTGGGACTACACACCAGCACCACTGAGCCCAGTCTCAGATTTATTTTTAAAAAATACTTTCACATGGGCTGGGGATGTGGCTCAAGCGGTAGCGCGCTCGCCTGCCTTGCATGCGACCCGGCCGGGGTTCGATCCTCAGCACCACATACCAACAAAGATGTTGTGTCCGCCGAGAACTAAAAAAAAAAAAAAATATTAAAAATTCTCTCTCTCTCTCTCCTCTCTCACTCTCTCTTAAAAAAAATACTTTCAGGGGCTCTCTTGGGGTAAAATAGCTTCAGCAATTCATTTAGAAGCCAAGCGATAAATTGATCATTATGCTTCGTGCTACTACTGCAATTGCTACAGAGACTCAGAGTAGAGTAGTTGAATAGTCCAAAAACTACAGTATTGATTTTGGACGTCTCTAGTCATCTAGGCTGTACCTTAGAGGTAAGCCATTGTCGGAACCCTTCTTTTTCCAGAAGATGAAAACCAGATCCATTAGGTCCAAATTCCACCGACAATTTTATGGTGAGCTAAGTTATATTTAGCAAGTAGGGATGTAACTACAGCCAGGGGGTGCTCGCTTCTATAAGCCATTAAGCTTATTTAAGCCGTAAAATAAGCAAAGGAATTGGAGACTAGGGAGAAGACTGAGGAGTGAGCAGGAAGCCCTGGGATGGAACATGGCTATTTTCACTTTGGGGAGAGGAGGAGAGGTCAGGTCGTAGAACCGTGGTGTAGACACGCCTGTCAGTCCCGCCCAATTATCAGGCACAACCAAGTAGACAAACCTCTCTCAGGGCCCTGACTACAGCGGTTCACGGATCCTACCTTCTCCGGTGGCGCCTCCGCAGCATTAGGGCCCCAGAGTCCGAACCTTGAGAGACAGAGAAGTTTGAGGATTCAGGAGCGGGGTATGCGGACGTCCGAGATGAGGCTGGATCCAGCTGCATTCGGGGACCAAGCGAGGGCAACTGGCCATCACCGCGTCGCCTCTCACCCGCTTGTGGACCTTTCAAACCGTTCATCACAAGGGCAGACTCCAGGCCCCGCTCGCTACGGACGCTGAGTTGGGAGCAGTGAGCTTGGGACGCCAAGCTGCTATGGAGACAGGACCGAGTGCGGCCGGAGCCCGGCAAGCAGCCGAAGTAGGAAGCGGAGGAGTTGGGGGTGTGGCGAGCGAGGCGGAGGGGGCGTGACGTGAAGGCCCCGGAGCGGGATTGGTTGGGAGGTTGGAGGGGCGGGGCGGGGCGGGGCGGAGCGAGCCTGGACCGTGGAGAGGGCGGACGAGCTGCCAGGGTTATCCTGGGGGTCCCTAGTGTCGGAGCTGCCACTGCGAGGTGAATTCGGGTACACAAACTCTCTGTCCCACTTGATCACACGCCCTGGTTACTTTGAGAAGGACAGAAATGAGGGGGATTGAAATGTGGGTGTCCTTACCGGATCCTGATTCTAGGGAGTAGAGGAAAAGAGGAGGGATGGCCTCGTGGGTGAAGTAAAAGATGTATTGAATTGGGAAGAATGGGTACCCCTGGATGTGGAGGACAAATGTCCCATGCAGGATTTGGTCCCCCAACGTGTGATTGCCCCCCAAATTATGGGGTTCTTGAGCGGTCTCTGGGCGCCAGTTCTCCCAGAAATCTGATTCAAGGGGTCAGAGACTTGCTTCTCCCGCCAGCCTGAGGCATGTTATGAGTCTGGTTGGTGCTGAGGCTGCTACTCAGCTATCCATCCCGGCCAGTAGGAGGTATTTATGGGCTTAAATAACTGTTTTGGCTATGGAAGAGTGTGGTAAAGCTTTTTTTTTTATTATTATTATTGGTTGTTCAAAACATTACAATGTTCTTAACATATCATATTTCATACATTTGATTCAAGTGTGGTAAAGCTTTTTTATTAAGAAATTCTAATTGTCCCTCAGGCTTGTCCTCTAGGAAAGAATTGCTGGGTTTTCAGCACTTGGGATTTGGAAGTCACTAGATTCTATTTGTTGCTAGGCAACGTGTTTTGAAGGAAGCCCCTTTATTGGAATCAAATCTGGCTTTGTATTTCATGTAGTAGCCACATAATATGAAGTATAATCGCTATTTAACCTCTGGGTTTGGGTACCCTCTGGGGATATGTACCTGGTAGATAGTCATGAACTTCATATGATAAAAATATGTTAGTGTTACTTAATTATGGCTATTATTGTTTATTATTATTATTATTATTATTATTAAAATGGAATCAATTAGACCAGTCAGGAATCAAGAATATATATATATATATGTATATATTTAATTATTTTGAAATTCTATTAATTATTTGTCCATATTTACTCTCTAAATCTTGTGTGAGTCATAGATGATAGAAAAGAGGCAAAGATAAAAAGCCAGAATGAAATTTAAGAACTCAATGAAGTCATAGACAAATACATTCCTGTTACAGGAATACCCTTACAAAGGCTGATGTCTGAAGTTTAGTGGAAGACATTTCTACTATTATCTATTTCTATCAGCTATTCATCTATTTCTATCAACACCTTTGAAAACAATAGTTTTGCTAAATTTGCTTAGTCTTGATAAATAGGTAACTGGGAAGGATAAGAAAGCATCAAATTGATTAAACTTTCTCTTCTGACCTGCTTCCCTCCGCACAGAAGAGCTCAAGTTCAGGGTTTTTTAAGTTTATTGTTCTTGAAAGAAAGGGCAAGAATAGATTAATGATCTTGGAGAACTAAAGTATTCTCTCTACCTAGGGCTAGGTCCCACCTTGGACCTCAGGGTTTTCAAATGCCAAGCAGGGATGCATATACAACTTGGTGCTGTAGACTCATAGCAGAGATTAAAACAAAAAATAAAGTAAAGCTGTTGACAGAGATTGGCCTATGGCATCTGATCAATAACTCTTAGGTAGCATTACTACTTCTACTACACTGTGAATGTGAATAGAAGTACCTATTTCAGGGTAGCTGTATTTAGGTAAAGTGCCTGACCCAGTGCTTATTCAAATCCACATGGTTATTTTACCTCACTTTGATAAAAAGGCATTACATTTCATCTTTATTTGTACGACTTCAGAGATAATTCACCTATCTCTATAATTTTAGTGCAGAAATTATTGGTGTAATACTCAAAAGTAAAGCATAGTTTAGCTCCAACCTGTACATTCAAACCACTGAATAAATTACCAAAAAGTGTCTATCTAGTGAGGATTTGTTCTAATAATATGAAGGGAAAAAGCCAAATGCTCTTAGGCAAATATTACATCACCCCAAAACAACTGGCTTTTATTAAATTCTATGGTTTCATTTTTTTAAGTAGATCTGAATATAAGCAGAGCATGATATAAAAATGTTTAAATAGCACTTAATGTTTTTCTGATTATAAAACCAATGCAGGGGCTGGAGGGTGTACAGCTCAGTGGTAGAGTGTCTAGCCTGCACAAGGTTCTGGGTTCAATCCCCAGACCTGCAATCCACACCTACCCCCCGAAACCCAAAAACCTAACACATGCTCATATTAGACAATATGTAACATAAAGAAAAGCACATGAAAAATAAATAAGTAAAAACCACCCAGAATACCATCACCCAGTAATAACTTCAGTTACTACTTCAATTTTTCCTTTTAACTTTTTTTGTGCACATATATATTTTACTTAATAACATTTGTATTTGATGGTATACACATTACTAGCATTCCTTTTTGCTTAACATTCTCTCGTGAACATTTCCCCAATGTCTTTTACGTCTTCAAAACATTTTAATGGCCATATAATATTACATAATATATAAAACACACTTTATCCATAATTTATTCAACCAGTCCCCAACTGGAAATTTCCAGTTTTTGTCCTATAATTTATTGTATCAAAAATAAGGTTTTGACGAACATCTTTGTAAATAAATCTTTGATGGCATTTTTCACTCTTTGAATTCTTAGGACTATGAAAACATAACTTCAAAAGGCATTCTTTGTGCTTCAAAGACAAACAAACTAAAATTCTGAACTGTAAAATATTAACTCTTTGGAAAAGTACCAGCTACAAAATTGATATTGATTGTGTGCAAAGTGTGAACTTACCCAGAAGATGCTTTCTTGTTAGTTACTGTGAAACACAGAGAATATTTGAAGCCTATTGACTTTGGCTTTTACCTCTAATTCTTTTCAGGATTTGCTGGTTTTCTCAATAGGGTGAGATTGTTTGAAGTCTATGCAAATTGCCTTACTTCCTCTACTCACAGTAAAATGTTAACTACAGTATTTTATTTCCAGCTTGCCTCTTGTAAACATATGGCTTTTCTACATTTCTTTCATTTATCTTTTTGTGTGAAGCATTTTTTTTTATCTTCACACTTATTAAACTGAAGACAGATACCTCCCTCCCTTTCTTTCCTTCCTCTTCTTCTCCTCCCTCCCCCCCCCTCCCCTGCCCCCCTGATACTGGGGATTGAATCCAGGAGCTCTTTATCACTGAGCTACATCCCAACTTCTTTTTTTACTTTTGTACTTTGAGATAGGGTCTTACTAAGTTGCTGAGGCTGGCCTCTAACTTTTATAGGTTTGCACCACAGCACCTGGCTAGATTTCTTTCTTTTAAACCCAAGTTTAATCCTATAAAGCACTGAACTTAGTGTAGTTTTGCTCAAGAGATAGGTAAATTAACTAGTACATTTAGGAATAAAATTTCATAATAGAGATGATTTATTAAAAGCAATGGCCACCCCTACAACACATACACACTTATCCCCCACCAAACTCTATTCTTTGACAATTTTTTTTTATATTAGGTCAAACTATATGAAATTGTCATATATGGATAAGAAATGGGCAAATGATGGCAACTTCATATGGCTCTATTTATACGAATACTTCATGAATTGGTATATATTTTTCACCTTTCTCCAAATATTGAACTTCCTGATTACCATACTGAGGATATCCTTTACTTGCAGAAGACTGTGTTTGTTTTCACTTTCATAAATAATTGAATCTAGTCCAGAGGGTGCCATAAAATGTTTATTTTTGGAGACAGTAGAGGGAGCCTGGAGCCAAAACATTGTTAATGTAGATATGTAAATGATTGTCTTTGGATTCTTGAAGCTGAGTGAATTTAAATTCTAGTATATATGTAAAATAGCAACTTTTTTTTTAAAGTTGGTTATGCTTAAATAATCACTCGAAAACAATGAGAAGGCAGTTGACTGCCAGTGCAGGATGAACTTCATAAGGGTTCACAATAGGATCAACTGGAATCCTATTCTTCTGGGCTCCTATCTGAGTAATGTCAGACATAGCACATTGCCATGTTGACACGTTTGCACTGTACAATGTCCCCCTTTTCAGCCTGTAACATAGATCACCCTTCCATTTCCATGACATCATATCACGATTATTTTTTTCTTCAGAACTTCAAAATATGTTATCATTTTCAATTTTTTGTTTTAATTTATAAACATGGTTTAGTTGAGTGCTTCCTCCAGACATACAGAGAGGGCACTTTGATCTTGTTTCAATTTACATCTTTTTAAGAAGGTGTCTAATAAATGACCACTTCCTTCACAGAGAGAATTTTTGCTAACCTTAATAGAAGTACTGTCTCTGGCTGACCCTCTCTTCAACTATCTTTATCTTTGGTCCAATCTTTTGTTAAGCACCGCCCCCACCGCGCTGGTGTTATGAAGGGGTTCCTCGGGTAATTGGTGTTGTCACCACTATTCTTCACTGCAGGTAGTGTAGGGAGGACTCCTAAGTTTTTGAGGTAACACAGATTCCTAAATCGAGAGATAAGATGGGAAAGAATGAGAAGGACATGAAGAAGGGGAGGAGGAGAAAAAGAAAAGAAAGGAGGAGGAGAAGGTGTATATGTAAAGATATTAAATGTACTTTCTAAAGAAAATCAGGTTCTTGCCTACCCAGAATGCAAAAACACAATCAAAAAAGAAATAAAAGTAGGGTAGCTGGTGTGGGCATGGGTATACCAGAGCATAACTCTCCAGCCTTCAATTTTTAATTTTTTTTTTTTTTTAAATTTTGAGACAGAGTCTCATTAAGTTGCTGAGGCTGGCCTTGGAATTTCAACCCTCTTGCCTCAGCCTCCTGAGTTCCTGGGATTGTAGACATATGCCATCCCACCTGCCAAGTGTATCCCTCTTAGCTCTGGTATAAAGGGATTCCCCCACAGTAAAGACTAATTCCTATGCTGTTAATTATAAATCTAACATATTCATAATTTATGAACTTTTCCATTGACATATATTTAATATGTCCATCATTACAATCAAGATAAAAAAAATCATACCTCTTCCCTCATTTAACTTCCTTCTGTCCCTGCTCTCACCCTGAGCAATCACTGACTTGCCTTCTGCTGATCAGGATAAGTCTGAATTTTCTATAGTTTTATATAAATGGAATCATACACTATGTAATCTACTTTGTATGAAGTCTTTTACTTAGTACCATAATTTTGAATTTATTCATATTGTTACATGTATCAATAGTTCATTCCTTTTGTTACCAAGTATCATTCTGTGCCGATACATATACCACAATTTATCCATTAACCTGGTGATAGACATCTGAGCTTCCAGTTTCCTCCCCCCTCTGCTATGGCCTAAAAATTCTTTCCAGGCAAAAACTGGAATATTATAGGACTTAATGTTTTTATTTATTTTTTATTTTTAATTAGTTATACATGACAGTATAGGACTTAGCTTTTGTTTCTGGCCTTTTAGGGATCTTTTTTTTTTTTTGTTGTTGCCAGATACACAATATCTTGAAAACTAAGATTCATTAGAATAAATTTTTTTTTTTTAATTTTTTCAGGTTAGAGGGTAAGTTCCTTCCCATTACTCCATCTTAGCTGAAAGCAGATTTCATATTGCCTCACTCTTAAATATGAACAAGCAACCAAAGATTACCAGATATTAGAGATAAGACAAAAACGTATCATAAACTAATCATGATAAACTAATAAAAAATTAAATTGTCAGCCATTACCACTTCTTTAAATTCCCAAAACCATTTGACCACAGCTTGGTCCAGTGCAGATCTCTAGCTTCTTCTTGCTTGAAGCAGCAGACTGGCTTGGGGAAACACAGGTAATTAAGGGAATGAAAGAAAACAAGTAAAAATGCTAGTGATACAAGTGATACAAGAAAGCAATATATTGCATCCATTAAAGACTAGCAGCATGCCATAACAAATTGTAATCAATCTAAAGATAAGAAAACAGTCCTTGAAAAACTATAAATAGTGTCTGCTAAAGAATTTTATTAAAAATTTGAATACATACAAATGGCCAACAGGTCTAGAGAAAATGCTCATTAATATTAGTCAACAGGGAACTGTAAATCAAAACCCCAGTGAGATATCACCTTACATCTGTCAGAGAGGCTATTTAAAAAATTTAAAACAGCAAGTATTGGTAAGGATGTGAAGAAACTGGAACCATCACACATTGTGGGAATGCAAAATGGTGCAGCTGCTATGGAAAACAATAGGGAGGTTCTTCAAAAAATTAAAAATAGTACTACCATATGATCCAGCAATCCCACATCTGGGTGTATTAAGGACCTCATGCTAAGTAAAACAAGTCACCCCCAGTTATTTTTATTTCAAGACAGAGTCTTGTGGAGACTGGCCTTGAACTTGTGATCTTCCTACCTCAGCCTTCTGAGAAGCTGGGAGTAGCTAGTACAGGTATGTACCATTATGCCTGGATTTTGGTCTTTTTTTTTTTTTTATCACCTACAAAAGAATAAGGCTAAAGTCAGGCTTCTTATCAGCAATGTTTAATACTAGAAAACAGGAATTCTTCCAAAGGTCTGAGAATTCTATATTAAGTTAATGTAACAACAGGATGAAGACACTCCCTAAGGAACCTCATATTTAACAATTGTTTAATACTATCAGACTTTGAATCCATTGATGCCTCACCTTTTCATTGAGCCGTCTTCCCTTCCCACAGGTCCTCACAGTCCTTCTGACTTGGCTTATGCTGTGCTTGATCATCTGATCATCTTAGTCATTCCCTGGCATGTACTTTCCTTTCTCATGGGTAAGGAATTGTCGATAATTATGACATACCAGCTCTAGAGAGTATTAGCAGTTAAATATTTATATAAAAGTGTATCATGGCAGAATCTAGTAGTATGCTGTGATTACATTTCCTTTCTTGTACAGTCCCCACCCCTGCACTTTTCACTGTCAGCCATTATACATCTTTAAATTCCCAAAACCATTTGACCACAGCCTGGTCCAGTGCAGATCTCTTAGCTTCTTCTTGCTTGAAGCAGCAGACTGGCTTGGGGGAAACACAGGCAGCTTTACTTCACATTCACTGTGGCTAACCTCCAGGAGTCCCTCTTTACCGCCCTGCTGTCATACTACAAGAGCTTGGTCCCTCTGCTGTCACTCTCCTACACCAGCGGTCTTCAATTTGTTTTGCTTTTCAAGAAGAAAATAGTTTAAGGGAATTGGTTACCATATCCTCAACATCTGCATGGGCTTGTTCCTACAATTTTCTACAATTGCATTCACATGGAAAATTTCTCTACAAAAGAGAGGCAACCTTTGCCATCTCCAGTCTCACAGATGGCCCCAGGGTATATACCTCCTGGCTAAATCAAAAGGCAACTCCTTTTTTTCTGTAGATCAAGGCATATTCGACTTTTATACTTCCTGTCCCTTTTCCATTCTACATGTATTTTCCTTAAAGTGAAGCCAGCATTGGAAATAGGGTGACTCCATGGACATTTTCTATTTGGATACATCACAGGGCAGGATGATAGATAATTCATGATAATTTTTGCTGAAAGACCTGGTCTCCATCATCAGCCTTTTCTCAAGAACACATCTTTCTTCCCGAAGAGTCCAAAAGAGCAAAGAGAGGATTGGTGAGAATATTAATTGATGAACTATTGAATATTGGTGGGAAAAATGGTTTTTCAAATATATGTAAATACTAGCAAATCTCTTAAACTATTTTTAATACTCATCCTTGGAGCCATATCATTAGGTGGAAGGAAAAGTCTTTGAACAGCAAATCAGTGTTAAGTGCAGTGTACCTGGAATGATTTCTGGGACTACTAGTTTTTAAAAGATACATTAAATGAAAGCTACAGTTAAAACTGCTATGTGATTTCTTTCAGATTGAGTATATATTACTAAATAATGTAGTTAGTACTTATTAAATCATACCATGAAATACGTATTTTAATTACAGGCAATCCTCATCTTAGAAAATGTTAATATTGTCTACCTCCTGATAAAGAAATGGTTGTTACCTTCAAACTAATGTTTTTTAGCTGGCTATACATTTCTACTTTCTAAAACAAAAATATAATTATGATTTGGTGCATAATAAAATTAATGGATTAGTTCTGATTTGTATTCAAATATTTATTAAATCATTCTCAAAAGCAGGATACCAGCAATCATTTTCATGTAAACATACACTTAAATAAATAATTTAAATTATTGAAAAATAATAGCACTATGTGGGCTAATAGACTATTATTTAACAACATATTGTATTATATTGATAAACATTGATAGGATTAGTTAATAATTTGATCAGAAGTTGTTAATAGCACTAATTAAACATAATTTTTTTGTCCTTTGATACATAACAAATTTATTTTAGCTCTTTTTTGGATATTTAAAATTTTAGATCTTATTATTATGTACCTTTAAGATATATAAACAAATGTATTTTAAAACGAGGATATAAATAACTAATTAAGCAGATATTGTTACCGATGTTTACCAGTGATGAGTCCTTGCTTTCCCAAATGCTGAAGTAGAACACCAGAGAAGCACGCCAGGCAAATTTAGAGTGGAATTTTTAAAGTGGAAGGCTTTATTAAAGGAGAGCAGAAAAGATCCTCCAAGAAGGGGATCAAAAGGCGGACTCCATGGAAGGGGGAGGTCTTCTCTTTTTTATATCTAAGGTCTTCTTTTAGTCCTCCCACATTCCTGTCCTTTGTTTTTCTCTATCCTGCAGTGATAGAATGCAGGTGGGAGGGCCAAAAGGTGGGAGATAGGTGGACTGATGGGGCAGGGAGGAGTAATCCGGGCAGGAAGGGCCTGGGGTGGTTTGATTAGCACCTCGGTGTTTGCTGGGAGCTACTTCATTAACAGTTCTTGGGGACATTGGGGAACGTCTTGGGGGGACATTCACATTTCAATTTCCCCAGGTGCTCTTCTGGTTTCCTGGACTCCATTCTCAATAATATCTCCATTTTCTTTATCGCACTCATTTTAGACCCGATTTACATTACTACATTAACTACCTATCTTTAAATCTGGGTTCAATATTACCTATATTTAATAAAAAAATAAAAATAACATGTTTCCTTCTGTCCTACGATGTGGTAAGTTATTTTCATTCTTTCTGTCTCGTTTTCTAATACTACTTCTCTGCATTGCCTGCAGTCTTTAGGACATCTGTCTTATATAGTGGTAAAACTGAACACAATGAGATGCAAATTCACTTTGATTTGGAGCTCTGTTATTATCAAGTTTATTTCAAAGAAGTTTATAGACTGAATAGAATTTCCTAGATTTACATTTGTACTCTACCAAATATAACAAAATCTATTTCTTATTTGAATAAAGTATCAACAATGTTTTGTTTTCTGCAATTTCATTAAAATCGTCACAGAAATCAAGAAAGTTATTTGAAGTTCTATTTTAAAAATTAAGTATCTGAGAGTAGGGGAACATTGTTTTAGTGCTATAATTCAATGCATTATTTGATTTATTTGAGAAAGCACGATTATGAGTAAGATTTGATAGCATGAATTCTGCATTATTATGACTCTATTGGGTTGAAGAGCATCCCCCACCTCCATTACCTTCACTGGGAACCTGTGAATATAACCTTATTCAGAAATAGATAGTTGCAGGTGTAATCAAGCTGAGATCATGCTGGTTTAGGGTGGACCCTAAATTCGATATGTCTGGTGTCCTTCTGAGAAGAGGGAAATTTGGACAAAGACAGATATACCCATGAGGAAAGATGGCCATCTGCAGATGGAGGCAGATAGTGGAGTGAGGCATCTACATCATGCAAAGTACCACAGCCTTCAGAAGCTAGGAGAAGAGGCATAGAACAAGTTCTTCCCTAGAACCACAAAAGGAGAATGCTGACACTTTGATTTCAGACTTCTGCTTTCAGTACTGTGAGAGTAGAGATTTCTGCTGTGTTAAGAACCAGGTTGGTAGTATTTGGTTATGGTAACCTAACACAAGAGCCAACATATCTGTTACCAAAGTTCTCCCTTTTGTTTGCCCAGAGGGTTTTGAATTCTAACATGTGAATCAGGAAGTGCAACTTTACTGAGTTCCACAGAGCCATCATTAGAGTGAAAAAAACGATGTGTTCATTCAGGCCAGGCATGATGGTGCACATCAGTTATCTCAGCTGCTTGGGAGGCTGAGGCAGGAGGATTGAAAGTTCTAGGTCAGGCCTCAAAACAAAAAGGCTGAGGATGTAGCTCAGTGGTAGAGGAAAAACTATATTTATTCATAGGGTATGCCCAAGCTAATTTATAGCCCAAGCTATTTTCAACTGAAATTGTATCTTTGGGAGACAAAACAAACTTGATTGAATTAAAAGTACTTCACTTTCTAATCCCAGACTTGTGAGATCCATTCTCCATAGGTCTCTTCACCATCTCCTTCACCATGGCCAATCCCAAATTGTGTTCTGCACATTGTAGAGCAGGCTCTTTTGGTTATTTACCTTCCTAATTCAGTTGCTCATGTCCTCTTTCCATTAGGGGAACAGTCATTCAGTCCACCTTACCAGTGATATCTGGGTCATTCTGGTGATTTTGCAGTTGTTCTTTTTTGTCATAATCTGAACTTTCAGAAAACATTGTCACAATATTAGCGATTTAAAAATTAAACTAGCAGTAGCTCTATAGCGAGGAATCTGACTCCATTTTTTGATGTTTGACTACTGACAGCAGCAAGCCTCACCCCTCTCCTCCTCATCCCTCTCCTTCTCACCCCATGGGTGCACTCTTGTTTGGTGAGAGAGTCCCATCACCTGAGCTCCTCTCCACAAGGGGGAACTCTCACCCCCCCTCACCCATAAGCACCATAAAAACACCAAGCTGGTCTCCATCCCCTGTTCTCGCAAGCTGTTTCGGAGCTCCTGTATGTATGCAACTCAAGTTGCATACATCGCTTGAAATGATGCCACATAGGTGATCCATGACTTTAAACACAAGCCTCAGTTGCCAATATCAATGGTCAAGGGTTACATTGGCAACAGTGACCACCAAAGGCAGATAGTGTATGTTGTATCAACTGGACATTAAAAATAGCACTAGGTGTCCCTCAATAGATGAATGGATTAAGAAAATGAGGTATATATACTCAATGGAATATTACTCAGCTTTAAAGAAGACTAAAATTATGGCATTTGCCAGTCAAAGGCTAGAGTTGGAGAATATCACACTAAGCAAAATAAGCCAATCCCAGAAAACCAAAGGCTGAATGTTTCCTCTAATATGCGGATTCTAATTCACAATAAGGCAGGGATACTAGGGAAGAATAGCATTACCTTAGAATAGGTAGAGGGAAGTGATGGGAGGGGAGGGGAGGGGATGTGGGGATAGGAAAGACAGTAGAATGAAACAGACATTAAACACACACACACACACACACATATGACTACATGACCAATATGATTGATTCTGCAACATGTACACTCAGAAAAATGAGAAATTATATCCCATCTACGTATGATATATCTACTGTCATGTATAACTAAAACAAATAATAAAAAAAAATAGCACTGCTTTTAGCCCTATAATGGGAGAGAGTAACTGTATGGGTTTTGTACTTTCTCTTCCATCTTCCACAGCATCACCCAAATCTAGAGTTTTCCATGTTCTTGGAAAGATTTTCTGGGACACAAGACTTTTAGTACTCAACTGGGTTTGTTTCAGTGAGACACTATTAAGGGACACCTGCTCAGCAGAATCCTATCTCAATTCCTCACCAACAGAAACCATGAGGGATGATAATTAGGCATTGATGTTTTGAGATGCTAAGTTTTACAGTGATTGTAATAATAGATAACTAAGACAGCAACTCAAAATGGCTAGAAACTTAGTTGGGTTTTTTTTTTTTAAAAGATCATTATAGTTATAATTGTGTTCATTTTGACAAAATCATATGTGCATGGAATTTCATTAACTCCATTTCAGTCCCATTTTCCCCCTTTCCATCTCTTTCTTCCTCCCCCTATTTTCCTCCCTTTGCTGATCATCCTTTCTTTATTTTTGACCGATGTTCCTGGATTTTTCCCAGAAACACTGTTCTTCCCATAGTCTTCTCCATTTTGTTGGGTGATTAACTCCATTCTTCCAGTTGTTGGGGTCAAAATCTTTTGGAACACACAAGGCCCTGGGTTCAACCCCCAACACTATTAAAAACAAACACTTGTAGATATTCTGCACCTCACTTTTTCTCCCACATCCAACTATTCATTTTGGTTCTACCTTTAAAATATATCCAGTAAAGCTTTCCCTGCTCAGCTTACATGAAATGTCAGCCCCTTGGCCTGGGTCTTCCTATTCCCAGTCCTTGCTTTAGTTTCATCTTAGTACTTCCCATTGTCTAGCATGCTTCATATTTTACATCTTTAACTTCTTAATGTTTGTCTCCCTACTGAAATGAAAGCTCCATGGGGGTGGGAGTTTTTTTCTTGTTCCCTGTTTTACCTCTAAGTTTGGAGGACAGCACCCCAAAAACAGCAAACTCGTAATAAATGTCTATTGTTCAATGACTGGTCATCGTAGTAAAGATGCTATTTATTCATTTTCAAATTTAGAATCAACACTCAGGAAAATAATGAAAGACAATTATGATCACAGAAGAGAATTGCAAGTGACATTGACTTATGATGACAGAGGTTTGGGATGAAAGGAGGAGAGAAGGAAAGAGGGAAGGGACACCAGTATCTTCTTCCTACAAGATATCAGAGGCAAAATCACAAAAAACCAAATGCAGAATGTTTTCTTTGATATAAGGAGGCTGATTCATAGTGGGATAGGGAGAGAGAGCCTGGGACGAACTCTAGATAAGGGCAGAGGGGTGGGAGGGGAAGAGAGGAGACGTAGGGTAATTAATGATGGTGGAATGTGATGATCATTATTATCCAAAGTACATGTATGAAGACACGAATTGGTGTGAATATATTTTGTATACAACCAGAGATATGAAAAATTGTGCTCTATATGTGTAATAAGAATTGTAATGCATTCCACTGTTATATATAAATTAAAAAAATATCAGAGGCAAGGGATACTACTTCTGGTAACATGAGAATGAAATGGCTATAAATATGAAATTAATGTTCCAAGCATAACTAATAGAACTAGAAATTACCGGTCAACTAGAGGAACATGGGGGGAAGCTGGAGGTAAATGAGAGTGATGTTATATGTGGTATCTGGAAATCCATAAATAATAGTGGCAACGTCTGTCTGAGAGTCCTAAGAACAGAGCCCAAGGTGAGGCTGGAGCGCTAATGCAAATTCAGCTCAGCAAGACTCTCAAGAAGAGAGGCGGGAGGACTGCAGGCAAATACAAAGGGGTGAGTTACTGGACTGGCCATTGTATCAGAGAGCCAGGAATAAGCCAAGCTGGTTCCTCATAAGTGACTCTCAGAAATAAGGGACCTCTCTGGACAGGCTGAGTGGCAGTATCTTGCCTGCGCCAGATCATCAGACTCTTCCTGTTCTCCCGTTTTTGCCTTATTTTCTTCTTAATATTTTCCATTGTCCTGCATACCTGTTTATTATTCCTCTCCCTGTTGAGATAGAAGCCTTGAAGGCAACGGTCTCTGGCTGTTGCTTCTTCAATCCGAGGGCAAAAGAAAATGTATCCGAAAGCTCCCCTTGCTTTTATCTTCCATTGTCAAAATGTGACACTTGGGAGCTGGCTCCCTCAAGAATCCAGGTCGTGTCCCCTGGCCCCTTTGGTAACCATGGGGGAAGTTGGATCTGGACATGGAGCCTGATGACTCCTCCAGTGGGACCATATTCTCAGACTTGGTGCATCTGATCCCCACTGGGATTGGCAAATTGATAGGCAGGGACACAGGCAAGCCTGAGAGAATCTAAACAAGCAGTTCAGATGTGTCCACTATAATGTGCAAACTTGATAAGTCAAGAAACAGAGATAGGATGTGCATGCATAGGCATGTATACATGTGTACCTCACATATATGAGATAAGAAGAAAACCACTAGCAGAATAAAATGTTATAGTTGCCTCTGGGGATGGGAAAGAGGTTGGAGATCAGAATGTTTATTGTTAGTTTTTCTTTATGATTTTTTAAACACATAAGTATATTAAAAACTGCTTTAAAAAAACTAAATTTTAATCCTTCAAATCCTTCAGCAATGTCCATGGCTTTTAGGATAGTTAAAATGTGTTAAACCACACAACTTCCAGTGGGAATATTAGCTCTCAGATGCTGCAAGTTAATAGTGTTACTCTCTATTTTTTTTTTTTTTTGGTACTGGGGATTGAACTCAGGGGCACTCAATCACTGAGCCACATGCCAAGCCCTATTTACTATTTTATTGAGAGACAGGCTCACTGAGTTGCTTAGCACCTCACCATTGTTTAGGCTTTGAACTCGTGATCCTCCTGAGCCGCTGGGATTATAGGTGTATGCCACCTTGCCCGGTTTAGACTGCATTTTTTGCTATTAAAAATTTACTATTCAAGCTTTTTCCCATGCTACCCAGGGAGGGATCCATACAGCATTGTTCTTGATTCCCGTCGTAACTTTAAAGGGAAACTGTCACAATGTCCAGAGCCCTTGATGTCCTGCAAATGAAGGAGGAGGATGTCCTCAAATTCCTTGCAGGAGGAACCGACTTAGGTGGCACCAACCTTGATTTCCAGATGGAAAAGTATATCTACAAAAGGAAAAGCGATTGCATCTACATCATAAATCTGAAGAGGACCAGGAGAAGCTTCTGCTGGCAGCTCGTGCCATTGTTGCCATTGAAAATCCTGCTGATGTCAGTGTCATATCCTCTAGGAATACTGGCCAGCCGGCTGTGCTAAAGTTTGCTGCTGCCACTTGAGCCACCCCTATTGCTGATGGCTTCACTCCTGGAACTTTAACTAACCAGATCCAGGCAGCTTTCCGGGAGCCACGTTTTCCGGTGGTTACTGATCCCAGGGCTGACCACCAGCCTCTTACAGAAGCGTCCTATGTCAATCTGCCTACTATTGTTTTGTGTAACACAGATTCTCCTCTGCACTGTGTGGACATTGCCATTCCATGCAACAACAAGGGAGCTCATTCTGTGGGTCTGATGTGGTGGATGCTGGCCCCAGAAGTTCTGCGCATGCATGGCACCATTTCCTGTGAGCACCCATGGGAGGTTATGCCTAATCTGTACTTCTACAGAGATCCTGTAGAGATTGAAAAGGAAGAGCAGGCTGCTGCTGAAAAAACTGTGACCAAGGAGGAATTTCAGGGTGAATGGACTGCTCCAGCTCCTGAATTCACTGCTACTCAACCTGAGGTTGCAGACTGGTCTGAAGGTGTGCAGATGTCCTCTGTGCCTATCCAGCAGTTCCCTAATGAAGACTGGTCTGCAGCTCCCACTGCTCAGGCCACTGAGTGGGTAGGAACAACTACCGAGAGGTCTTGAGCTGTTCTGCAGACACGTATTAATAATAAGCAAGAGGGCTGGGGATGTGGCTCAAGCGGTAGCGCGCTCGCCTGGCATGCGTGCGGCCCGGGTTCGATCCTCAGCACCACATACAAACAAAGATGTTGTGTCCGCCGAGAACTAAAAAATATTAAAAATTCTCTCTCTCTCTCTCTCTCTCTCTCTCTCTCTCTCTCTCTCTCTCTCTCCTCTCTCACTCTCTCTTTAAAAAAATAATAAGCAAGATGGAAATAAGGTTACAGAAAATAAACATCAATTTCTTAAAAAAAAAAAAATTACTATTCAAGGGGTAGGGGCTGTAGCTCAGTGGCCGAATGCTTGCTTAGCATGTGTGAGGCACTGGGTTCAATTCTCAGCATCACATATAAAGAAAGAAAGAAAAGAAAAGTCCATCAACAACTAAAAAAATATCTTTAAAAAATTTACTATTCAAATACCAGTGAAATAATGGTATTTTTTTGTAATAAATTGCTACAAATGTAATATTTGAGGGAAAAGGCACAGTTAACTGACACATGGTAATTGTACAGTAATTTATGGGGTAAAATATGACATTTCAACACATATGTTAGATCAGATCAGGGTAATTGGCATATCCATCATCTCACACATTTTTCTTTCTTTTTTTTTGGTGGGGATGAGGAACAAACTCTTTTTTACTAGCTATTTTGAAATATTCAATCATTGTTGTCAACTGTAATTTCCCTACTGTGCTATAGAACATTAAAAGTTATTCTTCCTATTCAACTCTATCTTCATACCCATTTTGATTTGGGGGGTTTCAGATCTGAACTAAGGTCCCTGAATATCAGGGCTGTGCTGGCTTCCTTCAAGCTGCTTTGTCTTGCTTTCAGCTCATATTGGACCTTTATTTCTTGGACCCTGAGTCTTTCTTCCATCTCATATTTTGTCCCTGGTGAGCAGAGGACACTCCCTCCCTCCCTCCTTCCCTTCCTTCCTCTCTCCTCCCTCCCTCTCTCCCTCTCTCCTTCCTGATTGTCGCGTCCTGAGCTACTTTCCTCTGTCACACCCTCTGCCCTGATGATGGTCTGCCTCACCTCTGGCACAGAACAATGGAGTGGCCATCTATGGACTGAGAACTCAGAGCATCAAATAAACTTTTTGGTGCTCTGAGCACCAAATAAACTTTTCCTCATCTAAAATTGTTCTTGTCAGGCCTTTTGGTCATGGTGGTAAAAAAAAGCTGACTAAAACACCTTGTCTTGCTCCTGATCTTACAAGAAATGCTTTTAGCTTTTCCTGTTCAATATACTGATGATATATAGCCTTTGTTATATTGAGGTACAATCCTTCTATACCTAATTTATTCAGGGCTTTTATCATAAAGGAGATGATGAATTTTATCAAATGCTTTTTCTGCCTCTACTGAGATGATCATGTATTTTTTATCCTTCGTTCTGTTGATGTGATATATTAGGTTTTTGAATTTGCGTATGTTGAGCCCCCTTGCATCCTTGGGAAACCAATTTGATCATGGTAAAAGTCTTTTTGATGTGCTATTGAGTTCTATTTGCTAGCATTTTATTGAGCAGTTTTGCATCTATGTTCATCAGGGATATTGTTCTACAGTTTTCTTATATACTTGTTTAGTTTTGATAACCCAGTAATTCTGGTCTCATAGAATATGTTTGAAAAGGTTCTTCCCTTTGAATTCTACAGAAAATTGGCAATATTTCTTTTTGTAAACTTCAGTAGTTAAGTATCTGGCTCTGGACTTTTCTTTGTTGGGAAACTTTTTATTACTGATTCAATTTCATTACTTTTTAATTGATCTATTCAGGTATTTTATGTTCTCGTGGTTCTGTGTGTGTGTCTGTGTGTGGTGCTGGGGATTGAATCCAGGACCACATGCTAGGTAAGCACCACGATTCACTTCTGGTAGATGCTATATGTCTATAAATTTGTCCATTTATTCTAAGTTTTACAATTTGTTAGTGCCTATGCCTCATGCCTTGGGCAGTTAATTCAGAAATCGAATGAGGGCAATGAGGGATGAAGAAAAGAAACACATACACACACTGAGAGAAAAAGGTATGGCCAGGTGGGGAGCCAAACTCTAATGGAGTTTGACTCAGAGCTAGCTCAGCACATTTATTATATAGGTTTCATCAAAAGGTTATTTGTGAGAAAGTTTCGGCAAAGCAGGCAATCTGAAGGATGCAGGACTGGTGGACATTGATGGCACCAGAAGATCTCAGAAATGACCATCTCCCAAATTAACAAGTGAATGACAACTCCCACAGAGAACACTGGAATATAGCTTTTGACTTACCCCTTTAAAAGCCCTCTGTTCCTGCTAATGGGCAGAATCACAGCCTTCGGGACTGGAGTCTCCTGTGTTTCTCCTTTGCTAGCAAAGCAATAAACCTTCTTTTTCATTTTTCTCAAAGCCATGTCCTCATTATTGAATTGGCATCGGGGACAAGGGATCAAGCTTTTGGCAACAGAAACCCATTGCTTCATGAACTTCCCTTGTAGTATTGCTTTTACTATATCTCACAAGTTTTGCTATATTGTGTTTCCGTTTTTGTTTTGAAAAAGTTTAAAACCACTTCTTTCTTGATGATCCACTATTTTAAAGTGTGTTGTTCAGTCTCTCTATATTTGTATCATTTCTAAAGTTTCTCTTGTTGACTTCTAGTTTCATCCATTTTCATCAGAAAAGATAACAGGATAAGATTTCAATGGCTTTGAGTTTAAGGCTTGTTTTGTGGTCCAGTAGATATTCTATCCTACAGATAATTTCATGTGCTGAGGAAGGGAATGTGTATTCATTCTGCAGCAGTTGGATGAAATGTACTATAAATGTCTGTTAAGTCTTTTTGATCTACAGTATAATTTAAATGATGCTTCTTGTTTTATTTTTGTCTGGATGATCATTGATGAAAATGGGTGTTGATAGCCCCTACTATTACTGTATTGGAATCTCTCTTTCTCCCTTTAGGTATAATAGTGTTTGTTTACTAAAATTGGGTGCTTTGACATTAGGTACATATGTTTATTATTTTCTTGAATTGATCCCTTTGCAGTCTGTGTGCATCTTTGCTTGCAAAGTGAGTTTCTTATTGATAGCATATTGTTGTTGTTGTTGTTGTTGTTTAATATTGTTTTAGTTGTAGATGGATATAGTACATTTATTTTTATGTGGTGCTGAGGATCCAACTCAGTGCCTCACATCTCACATGTGCAAGGCAAGTGCTCTTCCACTGAGCCCTTGTTTTTTTTTTTAATCCATTTGGTCAGGCTGTATTATTTATTTATTTATTTGCAGTCCTGGGGATGGGACCCAGAGCTTTGAGCATGCTAGCAAAGCACTATATCACGGAGTCACATCCCCAGCCTGGTCTGTGTATTTTAATTGGAGAATTTAGTCAAGGTTATTAAGGACTATTTTGGGTTTTTTCCTTCTAGTTGTTTTAAATATTCTTTGTTCTTCCTCTTCTGTGTGGCTTGTTGGTTTACTATACTGACAATATTTCATTCTTTTTCTCTTTTGTGTATCTGCTCTTAGGATTTATATTCACATGCTTTCATGATAGTAGTTCTTTATCTTTCACTTCTGGAGGGCTCCCTTAAGGATCTTTTATAAGGCTAGGCTAGTGGTCATGAATTCCCTCAGTTTTTGCTGTGCTTTATTTCTTCTTTGTTTCTGAAGATAGCGTTGGGGGTGGATAGTTATCTTGACTGGGGGTTATTTTCTTTTAGGACTTAGAATATATAGTTCCATTCCCTCCTGGCCCATAGGGTTTCTTCTGAGAGATATGCTTAAATGTGAGTTGCTGGTTTTCTCCTGCAGATTTAAGAACACTTGGTTGGGTGTGGTGGTACATGCCCATAATCCTGGCTACTTGAGAGGCAGAGGCAGGAATATGGTGCATTCAAGGCTGTCCTCAATGAGACCCTATCTCAAAAATTAAAAGAAGTGGGAGGCTGAGGATTCAGTGCAATGGTAGAGTGCTTCTGGGTTCAAGTCCCACTCCTTATTTATTTATATATTTATTTATTTATGAGATACTTTTGATAATTTGACTGTAATATGCCATGGTGAAATTTTTTCCTGGTTATGTTTATTTGAAGTTCTACAAGCCTTCTGTACATGGGTATCTATATATTTCCCAAGGTCAGGGAAAATTTCTGCTATTATTTCATTGAATAAGTGTGCCCTAACTTTCATCTCATCACCTTCAGTTATTCCAAAAATGTGGATGTTTGTCCCCCCACCCACTTTTTCCTTGCTTGCTTCATTTCTTTCTCTTTATGTTTTTCCCCTCTTTTTTCTTTTTGCCTGAATAGGATGTTTCAGAAGACCTATCTTTAAATTCAGATAATTTTTTTTCTATTGCTTGATCTAGTCTGTTGTTGGGGCTTTTAACTCTACCTTTTGACTTATTGAGCTCTTTTCATTTTGAACATTTCTGTTTTGTTCTTTTTGAAAATCTCTTTGCTGAATTCCTCAGTCATATTCTTTTCCCCCGTATTCTTAATTTCATTTATCTGTTTACCTTTATTCTCTTGGATCTCATTCAGCTTTTTAATAATCACTCTTTTAAATTCTTTATAGGCATTTCATTCTCTTGGATTTCTTTAGTATCTGTTGCTAGAGAGTTATTATGTTCTTTGGAGGAATGATATTAATTTGGTTTTTCATATTTCTTGTGTTCCTATGCTGAGGTTTGTGCATCTCTTGGATTAGCTATCCCTACCACTTTTATGGAG
This sequence comes from Ictidomys tridecemlineatus, assembly GCF_052094955.1. Taxonomy (NCBI): domain Eukaryota; kingdom Metazoa; phylum Chordata; class Mammalia; order Rodentia; family Sciuridae; genus Ictidomys; species Ictidomys tridecemlineatus. Next base: position 139,536,940 of record NC_135483.1, on the reverse strand, counting down.
TAGCCTTCTTAGTAAGCAGCTTTCTCCTGAAGGTACACCTTAGAGAATTGGTTGTTATGCAGTGTTGGCTTTGATTCCAGCTGGGTGCTATAGTATAGTTTCCCTGTTGTTTCTTTGGCTATGATTAGTGAGTTTGGGCACAGTGTATACTGTGTCAACTGTCTCTGAGGGCAGTGCAAGAGGGGGACACATTAGCAGTTCAGGCAGGTGGGTAAACAGCAGTAGGTGCAAGGTGCTCACTGTATAGCTATTCTCATGACGGGATGGTGGCCTTTGTCAGTCAATGGAGTTTCCTCAGACACTATTGATGCTGGCTCAGCTACTAACAAGGGTCTCTGGTATTGGTAGCATCAGCAATTGTAAGGGGCCTGAAACACTTGTTCTCTAGTTGTGTAGGTCCAGATTCTGTACAGGGAAAGGAGGTGGAAGTAACTGCAGAATCTTCTCTGGTGTTCACATCCAGTCCTGATAGTAGTACGGTTTTGTCAGAAAAGGTATGGGGATAGTAATAATGGGAACTGTTGATTTCCAGTGCTTTCCTACCATCACTCATCTGAAAATGCAGCTAAACACAGTAAATGCCTGTCACTATAGCTCTTCTTTCTGGAAAAGGAAGTGAGTGCTAGGTACCTCTATTCAGTCATCTTGTCCTAGCTCAAGAATCTTAAGAAACCTTTTGTCATTTTAGTTCACAGGTCTTGAGATTTCCAGGAACTGTACTAAAGGGGATTATTATGGTTTAGGTATAAGGTGTCTCGCCCTCAAAAAAAAAAAAAACTCACATTAGGTAATGTAGGATTGTTCAGAGGTGAAATGTCTAGATTTTGAGAGCTGTAACATAATTAATGGGTTAATCCATTTTATGGATTAATAATGTGAATGGATAACTGGATGGCAACTGTGGACAGCTGGGGCATGGCTGGAGGAAGTGGATCACTGGGGTCCTGGCTTTGGGATTACATTTGTTCCTGGCTCCTCGGTTACTCTCCACTTACTGGCTGCCATGAGCTGAGTACCTTTCCTGTGCTATGCCCTTCTGCCATGATGCTCTGCCTTACTTCAGGCTCAGAGCAATGGAATTGGCCGCAACATGGGTCGAGACTTCTGAAACTATGAACCAAAAATACATTTTTCCTCTTCTAATCTTATCAGACATTTTGTCAGACATTTTGGTCATAGCGGTGAAAAGCTGACTAATGCAGGGCTGTATCCAAGAAATCTCATCAGTACTGTCATCTGATTAGATGTCAGGATTTTGAAATTTGAGCTGATGCAGTAGTGGGATGAGACTCTGGGGATCTTGAAAGAGGAATGAGTATATTTTGTATGTGTGTGAATTGTTGCAATAGTGCAGACTGTGGCAGATAGTACTTTTCCAAAGAATGGTAGCAATAAAGATGATTTGTTTGCAGCATGAGCTTGCCACTCATTTTCTTGAATCTGGGCTAGCCTTAGTAATTTGCTTTTAATCAATAAAATATGCCAGGGTTGTCACTAAGTGATGTCTTTGGCTAAGTATAAAAAGACCATGTAGCTTTTGCCTGCTTTGGAATGTCTAGTCTTCCAACGTTCAGGCCCTAGACAGTCCCTCTTAGAATCCAGATGCCATGTTATATGAAGCCCAATCAATACGGGAGGGGGGGGAGGGGGAACAAATAGAGGCTCTGGTAGACAGACTCAACTAAGTTCAGACTTCAAGTCATTTTAGCTCAGGTGACACATACATAAGTGAAGCAGTCTCCAGGTGATTCTAGCTCCTAAACATATGAATTGCCCTTAACTAAATTACTCCCAATTGAGGCCCCAGACACAAGTCACCACCACTGTGCCCTTTGGGAAATCCTGTCCTGCAGAATACAGGAGCATAATACAGTAATTGTTATTTTATGCCATAGAAGGTTGGATGGTTCCATTTGGCAATAGATAAATCAGAACCGTTATGTATACAAATGTTCATAAAAATCATACTATTTTCAAGCAGAAAAGGACCACAAGAGATCACTCAGTCCTGTTCTCCAAATTTTCAGATAAAGAAACTGAACTTCATAGAGGTACATGACTTGCCTAACATGTGCAAATTCCTGGCAGCAGACCAAGCTATGCCATTACAGTACAGATAGGCCCACCATGCAGACTCCTGTGAACTGGAGTGGCATCAATTGCTCTGGCAGGAATAGATCCTTCACTAAAGTTCCATCTGTCTGCAAAGATAAGGGTCTCGTTTTGAGTAAATCTTTAAACCAAAGCTTCCCTAAAACCCATCTGAAGAGTCAGCCCTCACATTACTAGGCTGCCCAACTTCTTTTTTTCTTTGCCCAGCCTTGCCTGGTCTCTATTCCTTCCTTCTATGTGACTTCTCTTCTCCATTGTTTTCTTCCACTTTTCCTTCCTTAGGTACTGTGCATTGAAATGTTATACATCAACCCATGGCCCCAAAGACATGAGTTGTGCTGGTACTTCATGGGATATAGACTCAGCAGAAGTGAAAGGAATCATCTAGCTGTTCAGTAGTTTTCAGAGAAGATGGGGATGCAAAACACCCCCTCTACTGGGAGACTTCTGAGGCATCTCATCAATCACCAGGGCTTCTAAGGAATTACATTTGGAAATCTCCTTACTCTCTTTCCCAATTATAGATGAGGAAATTAATCTCAGAAAAGATTTGATCTTCCCCCACCTCCTAGATTTCCTACATGGTCTTTTTGTTCCTATGGATCTCAGAACCAAAATCCCCAAGAATCAAAATAGGCAGTTGCAATTTCCCTTTTAAAGATCTTATCTATAACAATTTCATTTAAAAATCACTGATATTCAAAGAATATACTTTTTCTATAAAGAAAATCAGTAGAGGAAGAGGATTAGGGAGGAAAAGGGGGAGTTGGGAGAGACTGAGGAATGAAATTGACCAAATTATGTGCATATACAAATATATCACAATGAATCCCTCAATTATATATAATTGTAATGCACAATAAAGTAAAAAAAAATAAAGAATATATTTTCAAATCACAAATTTAGAGTACCTAGATAACAACTATAAATTGTAGGATTGAGAGTGTGTGAAGGGTTTTCTTAAAGTGTTTAACAGAGCATATGTATCTTCTCAAGAGCAGGGATCTAGAACAGACATGAAGCGGGAGGAATCTAAATGAGGACATACTCTGCAAAGAAAAAGGAATAAGCTTCATGAGGAAGGAATACAGAAACTAAGACTTTAAAGACCAAGCTGGGAAGGTACTAGGGATTGTTTGTACTCAAGTGTGCCTAAGATGTTTGACAGTCCTGTTCCACTGAGGAGCTGGAAGTACATTCTGGAACAAAGCTGGAGCCTTTCATTTTAAACCCAGTAATACTGTTTGTTGGAGTTCTATGTTTCTGTTTTTGTTTGTTTTATAGAAAACTTTCAGACAGACAAAGAGATGATATAACTAACACAGAGATGAAGACATCAGAGAATGAAGGTGAAATTAATTAACCTGATTAAGATCAAGGATTAGTTCATTTAAATCATTTTCTTAACTACCTTTGGATTGTAAATTCTTTTAGAATTCAATTAAATTTTAGATCCAGAAAAATACATACGTTAGGGCTAAGGCTGTAGCTCAGTGGTAAAGTGCGAGGCACTGGGTTCGATCCTCAGCACCACATTAAAAAATAAATACATAAAAAGATATGTGTCCATTTACAACTAAAAAGACTTTTAAAAATGCATACATTAAAGAATTTTCATATTTCCTAATCAGTCTTGGGCTGCAATAGCAAAATACAATAAATTGGGTTTATAAACAAATTTATTCCTCCCAGACTTGGAGCTGCAAGTCAAGATAAGGGTAACAATATGGTTGGGTTTTAGTGAGGGTGTACTTCCGGGTTTCAGACTGCCAACTACTTGTTATAGCCTCACATAGTGGAAAGAGGGCAAGAGAGAGCTCTCTGGGTCTCCTAGCCCAGAAGCTAATCCCATTTTTGACAGCTGTACTTTTGTGATCTTATTATCTCCCAAGAGTTCCTTTTCCTCCCATCACTGGGCACAAGGTTTCAACAAAGGAATTTTAGGGGAATACAAACATTCAGTCTGTAACAGCATCCAGTGCTCATTCATGAACCTCATATCTGTGAATCTCTGGGATAAATATAGGATAAATGCAGATAATGGATAATGCAGTTAAAGTGATGAACTTCATTTACATTTTGTAATGGAAACAGAATATTATTGAAAGGATTTAAAAATTAGGCTGGATGCAGGGTTGCATACCTGTAATCCCAGAAGCTCTGGAGGTGAAAGCAGGAGGATCTCAAGTTCAAAGCCAGTTCAAAGTGACACACTAAGCAACTTAGTGAGCCCCTGTCTCTAAATCTTTATCTTTGCCATCTGTAGAAATTTAATAGATACTTATGGAATAAATGAACATGAATGGAAATGAGAATAAGGAGCTAACACATCAAGGGAGAGAGTAAACATTACAATAATGTGGTATCATTAGGGTGCAAATTCTATGAGGACTGGAGTTTTGTTTTGTTGACTACTATATATCTCCTATGTCCAAAACAGTGCCTGGCACCTAGGAGGCACTCCACAGATTGATTCTGAAGAAGCAAATATCCACTTTCAGAGAGTGGATTTCCAAAGGTAACCTAAAATGCTTATATTATTTCTTCCTTTAAGAGTTCTATGTGGGCTGAGGCTGTAGCTCAGCGGCAGAGCGCTTGCCTAGTATGTGTGAGGCACTGGGTTTGATCCCCAGCACCACATAAATATAAACAAATAAAATAAAGACATTGTGACCATCTATAGCTACCAAAATATTTTTAAAAAAGAGTTCTATGTTGCTATTAAAATAAGTAAATCATCACGGCTGGGAGACCAGTGGGATTACACAGGTGAGAACTCTGGGCTGCTGGCTCTTGGCTGGTTTATCTTTTGCAGATATTGGTATTGGTTGCTTCATATGTACAATGAAGAGGTTGGTTGAGTAAACCAAGATCATTTGGTTGTAAACTTTTATGAGTCTTTGATTCTGAATTGTCACAGCAAGATATAGATTTATTATTTGAGGACTTGCCATCATCAAAATGCTCAGAAATTTCTCCACTCGGATTTTTTTTCTTGTAAGGAAGTGTTTCTCTTATAATGGTCTTCTAATCACCTATTTTATGGAGATTTCGGAAATGGTTATAATGAAGGTAGCTTCCTGAGCCTCACGATGGACTTAATGAATCAGCAGTTCTAGGGATGTAACTCAGGATTCTGCATTTAAATAAGCATCCCAAGCTGGGTGTGGTGGCACATGCTTGTAATCCCAGAGGCACAGAGGCTGAGGCAGTGCTGCAGTCTGTCTCCAAGCTTCAGACGTTCCCCGTACGGGCCACCAAATGCCACAGTCTGGCTGGGCACAAAATCACTGAGCCACCACACAAGCCTTGTAGATTCCAACAGCAATTCTTTATTCCAGAACTCTCACCGGCACTCTACACACACATTCTGGGGAAAATACACACCCTCCACCGGGTTCTGCATACCAAATACCCTCTGAATCCTGCAGAACTCAATGGGAACTCAAGGAGTCGTCGCCTGAGGCAGCAGGATATGCCCTATTCCCAGCAGGATCCACCCTAAACCCGGATCACCCTAAACCCGAATCCGCCACCCTAATCCCTGAGCAAGGTCACTTTTCATGCAATGTCACTGAAAATGACCTGGGTCCAAGGCAAGCCCATTTCCACAATGGAGAGTCCTCCCTCTAAGCAACATTGGGTAGGCTGACAAGGAAATTGCCATGCATCATTCCTACTTGGCTATGGCTCTCAGCAAGGCAGGAGGATTTCGAGTTCGAAGCCAGCCTTAGCAACTTCGTGAGGCCCTAAGCAACTCAGTGAAACTCTGTCTCTAAATAAAATTTTAAAAAAGGGATGAGGATGTGGCTCAGTGGTTGTTAAGTGTCCCTGGGTTCAATCCCTGGTATAAGAAAAAAAAATTCCATACACATAAAAAGTTGAGAGCCACTGTTTGCAGTCCTTCAGTTACTAAAGAAGCCAAACTTGATACTGCTTCCATGAGTCTTCTTCAGGTCTCCAGGATCTCCAACTACTTCTCCCTTTTCTAGGCTGCTGGGGTTCTATGGGTGTGCTTGTTCTTTAGTGCATTGTAGATGATACTTGTTTCATTTGATCCAGGATGCTCTCCGTTTTCTCCTCTATAAAATGAGGAGTCATTCTAGATGGTTTTTAAGATCTCTAGCTCCTGCATGTTAAATCTTCCCAACTAGAATTTATAGTAATAGAACTTATCTAGTCTTCAAGAACACCTTTGATCTCCCAATGTTTCCAGGACATTTTGGGAAAATGCTACAGACAGCATCAACCTACCTTCTTGTTATTCACTAGGGATCCTCCTAAAGGACCCCTGAGCAATGGTGATGGGATAGTTTTAACTTAGGGACACAGAGAGAGGGGCCTATTTACAAAACAAACAAACAAACAAACAAAAAACCTTTGGTGTTATTTGTTAGAAACTTCTCTAGGCCTGATAATTCCCCAGCAGCTTTCTATAACTCCCAAGATCAGAAGAAGCTGTTTTTCAACAGCCTATTTTACTCAAATCACATTCTTTTCTGAGAAACATCTGAGATGCATCTTGAACAAGAAATGTCTCATGGAAAAGAGTGGAGAGTAGGCTAATGACTGAGATGAAACCAGAGGAAGAGTCTGAAATTAGATCAATATCTACAACCTCCTAAGTTTTTGCAGTGCTCCCGAAAAGCCCCAGGCCTCAGCAGCTCCCTTGGGGAGTTTTAAAAAAGTTTTTAAAAAGCAAAGGAGAGGCTTGTTGTAACTGTGCTTGTCTTTTAGAAGTGCCACTGTGGCATTTCTGCAGCACAGGGTGTACGTGTGTATTTTACTGGTGGAGTTTATATGTGCCCTATGATATTTAGTTATTAATCATCCAGTGACACTGAGCTGGATGAGTTAGCCAAGTATTTCTTTTAAGAAAACAGATGTTGCTAAGAAGTCACTGTTCTAATTTATGAGAAAAAAAATCCACTAACATGTAAAATGTGATTTATTTTTAAAAATAAAGAGAAAAATGTGATTTATAATTAAAAAATGTAAATCTTCGGGCTGGGGTTATGGCTCAGTGGTAGAGCACTTGCCTAGCCTGTGTAAGGCCTGGGTTCCACCTTCAGCACCACATAAAAATAAAGGTATTGTGTCTATCTACAACTAAAATTTTTTTGTTTAAAATGTAAATCTTCCATTGCTATTAAATACTATAAAAGGACATGTCTCCATTATTGTATAACATCCATGTTACGAATCACTTTGTAAGGGCCAGGGATATGGCTCATGGTAGAGCACTTGCCTAGCATGTGCAAGGCATCAGGTTTCATACCCAGAACCACAAAAAATAAATAAAATAAATCTTTAATAAGATGATTATTGTCTTCTAATTGGGAGTTAGAGCCCAATTTTCTCATTTGGAGGGCATGTTGGTTAAATGGCTTCTCCATTTCTATTTCCCCAAAGTAACTTGTAAGAAATGTTTCAGGCTAGATTCGCTTATTTTCCATCTCACACATGATTAGAATAAGCAATGTCTTAAGCCAGTGGTTCTCAAACTGTAGGGTGTCTTGGAATACCTGGAAGACTTAAGACAGACTTCTAGGCCCCCTGAGTTTCTCAGTCAGTCTAGGGGTTGAACTCACAATTTGGATTTCTAACAAGTGATCTCAAGTGATGCTGATGCTGCTGATCTGGGGACCCTGCTTTCCTTTACCATCAGCTCTGTGTGAAAATCCAATTGGGTTCTGAATACTGCAGATGCAGTTTGTGGATTGTTTTTGAAAGCAGAATGCCCACTTGTGGAATGAAACAGTTCATCAGTGTTACCTGAAGCAGCTGGGTTTGGTTATGGGGAGCTCAAAAGGGTACCGTGATGCCTTTCATTGTTCATGTCAGCAGTGTCTGGTGCCTCCAACAAGGAGACACGGAGGTTCAGGAAGGTTCTTGGATGACTTTGCAGATGGAGTAGGCCCCCAAAGGTGTGTGTCTTCAAGCTCAACAGAGTTGAGCAGTAATGACACTGGTGGCCGCTGTCACACTCTTGGTGTAGGACAAAGAGAGAACTGTCCCTAGACCCCATCAAGGATTGTGGCATTAGCAGCCATAGTCCCCAAGCTGCAGGATGTAAAGAAGACCTTCCTCCAGACTCTCAGGATGAATGTGGGAGATACCTGGGCCTGTGGCATGAGCAGCCACAGTTCTAGAACCACAGGGTGGGATGGGGCCTTCCCCAGGTTGAACACAGGTGTTCTGGGGACTATGGCATTGGTAATCACAGACTCAGAGTTGTAGAACAAAGCAGGTCTTAATAAGATAACAAATAACCCAATCAACAAATGGGCCAAGGACCTGAACAGACACTTCTCAGAGGAGGACATACAATCAATCAACAAGTACATGAAAAAATGCTCACCATCGCTAGCAGTCAGAGAAATGCAAATCAAAACCACCCTAAGATACCATCTCACTCCAGTAAGATTGGCAGCCATTATGAAGTCAAACAACAACAAGTGCTGGCGAGGATGTAGGGAAAAGGGTACACTTGTACATTGTTGGTGGGACTGCAAATTGGTGCGGCCAATTTGGAAAGCAGTATGGAGATTTCTTGGAAAGCTGGGAATGGAACCACCATTTGACCCAGCTATTCCCCTTCTGGGTCTATTCCCTAAAGACCTAAAAAGAGCATGCTACAGGGACACTGCTACATCGATGTTCATAGCAGCACAATTCACAATAACAAGACTGTGGAAGCAACCTAGATGTCCTTCAACAGACGAATGGATAAAAAAAAAATATGGCATTTATACACAATGGAGTATTACTCTGCATTAAAAAATGACAAAATCATAGAATTTGGAGGGAAATGGATGGCATTAGAGCAGATTATGCTAAGTGAAGCTAGCCAATCCCTAAAAAACAAATGCCAAATGTCTTCTTTGATATAAGAAGAGTAACTAAGAACAGAGTAGGGAAGAAGAGCATGAGAAGAAAACTAACATTAAACAGGGATGAGAGGTGGGAGGGAAAGGGAGAGAGAAGGGAAATTGCATGGAAATGGAAGGAGACCCTCAGGGTTATACAAAATTACATACAAGAGGAAGTGAGGGAAAAGGGAAAAATAATACAAGGAGGAGAAATGAATTCAGTTGAGGGGGTAGAGAGAGAAGAGGGGAGGGGAGGGGAGGGGAGGGGGGATAGTAGAGGATAGGAAAGGCAGCAGAATACAACAGACACTAGTATGGCAATATGTAAATCAATGGAAGTGTAACTGATGTGAATCTGCAATCTGTACACAGGGTAAAAATGGGAGTTCATAACCCACTTGAATCAAAGTGTGAAATATGATATAGCAAGAACTATGTAATGTTTTGAACAACCAACAATAAAAAAAGAAAATAAATAAAGTAAAAGCCATCATAATAAATATTTGAATGATTAGTCAAAAAAAAAAAAAGAACAAAGCAGGTCTTCCTTAGGTCCCATGGGTGACTGCAGTTGTCACTCCTACTTGTAATGCTATTAGCAGCTGTTGTGGAGCTGTGTGACCCAGGTGATAAGTACAAATGGTAACAGGGCTTTTGACACCAATAGATAAGGTTCCAAGTCCAAAGGCTGTGTAAAATACCTTCCCTAAGTCCCCTAGGGCTTATGCATGCAATGCTTGGGTTTATGGTGCTGGTGTTCATGCTGCTGGAGGTGAAAGAAATGGAGGAGACCTTCATGAGTTGGGCAAGGATGATGCTAGGTCTTGTGGCTTTGATATCTATGGTTTTGGAGGTGCAGGGTATGGCTAGAAATGTCCCTCGATCATGTGGAGCAAGCTGCACCTTGAGGGCAAAGCTTGTGGCCTTGGAAGCCCCAGTCCTGGAGTTGCAGGACATAGATGAGTCCTTTCCCAGGCTCCCAGGTACAAACCTGGGTGATGCCAGGGATTTCACACCAAGAGATATAGCCCCAAGGCTGTGCATTAAGGAGGAGACTTTTCCTACTTTGCACCTGTAGTCTTGGGGCTATGGAATGAGGAAGAGATCTTCCTTACTTCCCAAAGGGCAAGTGCAGATGGTGGTGGTGGTGGTGGTTGGGGCTATCAGTAGCCATACTCCTGGAGCAATGTGAAGATCTTTCCCAGCTCCTAAAGAACTGGTGTGGGTAAAGCTGAGACTGTGCAATAGTAACTACAGTCCCAAGGTTGTGGACTGGGGACAAGATCTTCCCTAGTTCCCAATGGACAGATACTGGTAGGATTTGGACTTGTGACTGTTACAGACATTGGTTCTGAAGCTGCAGAATTCCTAGTGGGGTATCTTCTATCCAGGGCAGCACATACCAGTGTAAGGCTCTGGCAGCATCAGACCATCTTTTGAACCCTAAAGCAAGAGGGCATCTAGTAGTGGCTGTTGTAGGAATTTTGATTCTGGGAGCTCAGAAGGCCCAAAGTGATTTCCTCTTTTAGAGTACAGCAATCACTCAGATCAGCCCTCTCCCCAAACTGAATTTAAAGTCAGTAAGGACCTGTGGTGTTCTCAGCAGTAAGGACTGCCAATCTGCTGCCATGATGGGGGTTGCTGGCACTTACCTGCTTACCTGCAGGATATGGCTGGAAATGTCCCTCCATCATGTGGAGCAAGCTGGAAATGTGGAGTTCCTCACTTCTAGCCAGGGACCTGGGTTGAAATTGGAATTTGCTTTGCTCATTTCTCTAAGTTGTGAAATCAGTCAAGGTTTGGATACACCCAGACATAAATTCCTTAAATAGTCTTTCAGGAAAAGCATCCAGACCTTGCTAATGATACTTACAGTTTGGAACCAGTTTTTCAAGAGTGGACATGAGAAGTCAGATCATCTGGTCAATGACATCATAAGCTCAAACCTCTGAGCACAGAATATAACTTCTCATGGGGAAAAAAAGTAACTGTGCAGAGGTATGCCATCCAAGCAAGTAACTTCTCCTCCCCTCTCCCTTCCCATAAATTCCCCTGGTATCAACTGATTGGAGAGGCAGATCTGAGCTTCTAGCTCCTGGTCTGCTTACTGGTTGGCTGTGCAATAAAGTCTCTTTTTTTTTTTTTTTAATTTTTTAGTTATAGATAGACACAATATCTTTATTTTATTTATTTTTATATGATGCTGAGGATTGAACCCAGTGCCTCACATGTGTGAGGCAAGCATTCTGCTACTGAGCCACAACCCTAGCCCCAAACCTCTCTTGTTTTTGCAAAATCCCGATGCCATGTATATTGGCTTCTATGTGCATTGGGCACCAAATGATTGCACAGTATCAACTCTGGCAACTCAGATGGGATTTTGAGTCCTTGGTTTCTCTGTGACACCCTTGGCAGGAAGTGACTCTGGATGCTGACCTTCAGTGGCTACCTGGACTAATGTTACTCTGAACCTGCTGCTGTGCTGCTGGCCCTTGGCTCCAACTTCTTTTCTGTAAAAAGAAACTGCTACAAGACACTGCCGCAAGAACAAAATGTCTTTGGGTGAGCCTATTAAGGGTGATTTTGCTTGAACTGCCTCTCTGGTTTTGATTTTGGGGGTAAAATAATCCCTTCAGAAAACCAGCTATATTCTGGTCTCTGGGATTTGAGGCAGAATGTTTCACCCAGGGGCTGCTCACCTGTCATATGCTCTGATCTGGGAGTGCACTCTTATTTAATATAACTATTATTTTATGCATTCTTTTGTCTATAGTTAATCTGTTTTCTTGGTTGTTTATAATTGGATTGATAGAAACTAAGAAATTTGGTGGCTTTGGCAATAGTCCTATTAGAAATCTATCTGCAGGTGGGTCTTTTGGACACTAAAAAAGAGACAAATGCCCCCTCTATCCCATCTGGGATCCCTCAGGTGTCCAGAAACTCTACAACGATGTCAGTAACTTATCTAGGATGTGAAGTGGTCTTACAAGAAACCATCTCAGAAGAACATCCCATCTAGGAGGTACAATAAGGGAGTGGTCATCCTGTACCTTGTGCTACCCTACACCCCCTTAGTGTTTGGGGCTAAGATGCATAAAAGGGGGCTGGGGTTGTGGATCAGTGATTGAGTGCTCGCCTAGCAGGTGTGAGGCCCTGGGTTGGATCCTCAGATAAAAAAATAAATAAAATAAAATAAAAGTATTTAAAAAAAGATGCATAAAAAAGGATATCCAGCCCATTGATGACTCTAGGAAGGTAGACCCTGAAGCAGCACATTACCAACCCAAAACATTGCCTGAGCACTGGCTCTTGGAAGCCTCTCACAAAAGGGTCCTGAGACACTGAGGTGGTACTGGGCAGAATTTAACTCAAATACTTCAAGGTAAACTTCCCCAGAATTCTTGGGAATAGCTTCTGCAGGGGTTCTCATGGTGGCTCTCTTCTTTTTGGCAGAGTTTTTCTCTTGTATTTTTAACATCATTGAGCTCATGGTAAATCTTATGGCCTTTTTATAAAAAAGTGAATTCACTTTCGGTTCTGCACACCTAGTCTAATGTTTTGAGTGGCATACCTAATTGAAAACTCTTTTGTACTTTTAAATTCACTGAGCTCATGGTAAATCTCATGGATAAAAAATTGAAGCTCATTTTTAAACTGCAATTGTAGTGTTAAATATGTAAAGGCTTTTAGCATTTTCTTTTTCTCTGTCTATTTTTTAAAAAATGCCTATTTTTTACACAGTACCTTTATTTTACATTTATGTGGTGCTGAGGATCAAACCCAGTGCCTCTTGCATGCTAGGCAAACGCTTTACCACTGAGCCACAACCCCAGCCCCTCTCTGCCTATTTTAAATGTGTTGATTATTCAAGGTTGTCTGGAAGTTTCAGCCAGTCCTACCTAAAACGTAAACATCTAAGAGTTAACTTCTAGACTCATTGAGGACTGAGAAGAGGAAGAAAAGGTAAAGTTCTTTTTGCTGCTGTTGTTTTAAATAAGAAGCTAGGGGTATTTATTTACCTGAAAATTTTGGTCAAAGCTAACTTAAACTTTTGCCATAAGAACTTGTTTCATTTTGTCATGAATATAATTTAGATTCACCTCTTTTTATAAACTGGTAAATTTGTTACTACATTTATCTCATGACTAAAATGAAAGCTGTAAACCTTTTATTTTTATGTATGTTTCTGTGTGTTACCTTTGAGTTCATGTTATATAGTGTCTACATGATTAAAATCTCCCTGTATTCAAACAGGTTTATAGATAAGTGAATGTACATAAAAAACTATTATCCAAATGTCTTTAGTTCAAAGTTATTAGCATACATTTTTACCTGGGTTTGCTAGTGGGATAGTGTTATATTTATCTTGGTTAGATATTAATAAATATAAAACATTTGAATCACTTCTAAATAAGTTAATGTACTGAAATACCAATTATTAGATATAAGTTTAAGCATTTCTTCACTGCTTAAGTTTTATAAAACAGGATAATACATATGGACCATAAATGTGTTTTCATAAGTTTTTGGTGTATGGCAAAGAAAGATTGTTTTCTTCATAGGACTTAATGAAAGTTACTAAGAGTTTAATTCTAATTAACATATGTAATTCTATATGCAAAGGACACACAAATAATGTGTTTTAATAATAAACTAAGAAAGAATAAAATATATTATTTTATTAAATAAAAAATTATTTAAGATGAAAAGGGATTTGGTGTGGCATAAAAATATTTATCTTAGAATTAAATGACTGGTTGAACTCAGTGGTAGAGCTCTTGCCTAGCATGTGTGAGGCACTGGGGTTCAATCTTCAGCACCAACTAAAAATAAATAAATAAAATAAAGGTGCTGTGTCCATCTACAATTAAAAATATTTTTAAAATAAAATGACTGGATTGTTTCAGATGGAAAGAAAATGAAAAGGCAAGACTAGAGGTTTAAGCAAATCACAGAGAACCTGAGCAGGTCAGAGGTTTATAAAAGGCAAATCTTAGAAAATGTGTGTGACCAAGTTAGAAATGTATGGTAGTAGTTTGTGCTCATCTATCATAAACCAACCTGAATAGAATTCCTTGGGATATTTTATCATATGGACACTATCATGTACTCCAAGTAACACACAGAAAATATAATTTTAAAATTATATTTTTAAAAATTTGCACATTATATGTGGATATAAAATCAGAATCCAATTTTCTACATTTAAGGCAACAAGGATTTCTTAAAAATATCGACCTGTTCTTAATAAAATTTGTAAAAGTCTGATGATTCTTGTATAATGTTATCAGTTAATGATTGTTAGCTTAAAATGCTGTATGCAGGGTTGTTTGTGTGTGTGTGTGTGTGTGTGAGAGAGAGAGAGAGAGAGAACTGCTGAAGTCTCATCAAAATTCTCAGCATGGGGGGGCTGGGGATGTGGCTCAAGCGGTAGCGCGCTCGCCTGGCATGTGTGCGGCCCGGGTTCGATCCTCAGCACCACATACCAACAAAGATGTTGTGTCTGCCGAGAACTAAAAAATAAATATTAAAAAATAAATTCTCTCTCTCTCTCTCTCTCTCTCTCCTCTCTCATTAAAAAAAAAAAAATTCTCAGCATGGGGTTTGGGTTGAAGCTCAGTGGTAGAGTGCTTGCCTAGCACAGGTGAGACGCTGGGTTTGATCCTCAGTGCTAAATAAAAATAAATAAAGGTATTGTGTCCATATACAACTTAAAATATTTTTTAAAAATTTCAGCATGGCTTATCTGAAACTGTTTTCCATTTTTTTTTTTCTCTAAAGCATATGCGATCAGATTTATGGTTTGTTACTGGTCCCAGGGATTGAGCCCAAAGGTGCTTTACAACTGAACTACACCAAAGTCTGTTTGTTTTGAAATAGGGCCTTGCTAAGTTGCCCAGGATGTCCTGGAACCTGCAATCCTCTGCCTAAGTCTCCTAAGTTGCTGGGACTGCAGGTCTGTGCCACTATGCTGGGCTAATCAGGTACTTGTAAATATAGTTTTCTGATAAAACTTATTTCATAATCAAATTTTTCTTTGATTGTCTTTGATAAAACGGCATGACTAGAAAATTATGCTTGTTAACTGTAATACAAACTGGATTTGTTTTGCTTGTCCTCTTTTGTTTTATATTTTTCTTTTCAGACTTTTGTAGTTATTGCCTGTCAAAATCCTGTAGAAGCATAATTTCTAATAAATTTGTACTGGCCCAGTGCTTTGAAATGAAGTGCATTATCTACAGAATAGACAGTTCATAATGAATTCCAGGTAAGCTAAGCCTGAGGAACATGCCTTTACTCTTTGCTGCTCCAGTGTGGCTAAGAGTCATGACACTAACTCCCCGTCATCAACCATTTTCCCTCTTACATGGAACCATAGGAGGGACAGGTCCATCCCAGCACCGAGGGACAATCAAAATCTAACTATAGGATGGTCAATCAGCAAACCTTTAAGAGAACAAAAGAGGCAGTATGTGAAAGTTGTCAGAATCAAAATGGAGTTGCTTATGTATCCCTACCAAAAAGTAAATAAATCCAGAAAGTGACGAAGGAAGGTTCTTACATGTGATTATCTGATAATAACTATCATGAAAGATTCTGCAAGACCACAAGTTTGCAGAGGCCACTACAACCTTATGCAGAAAGTTATTCTACAGGTATATCTGCTCAGTAATTGTTCGACCTTGGATTGACACCATTCATGAATCACTGGGCCAGGGATTATTGTTCGGAATATCTGATATAATCCTCACTTTTGTCTGTAAAGTTTTCCTTTGTCCATGTAGTTCTTTAATAACCAGGTTATTCTCAACTACCTACTAACCAAGCAAGGAAGAATATGCACAGTCATATGCACCACTTACTGTACTTATATTAACACTTGGGGAAAAGTAAAACCTGGCTGATAGTTATGGAAACTGGAAAGTGATCTCATTTTAAATATTCTTGTGAACTGTTAACTGATCTTAAGTTACTTTTTAGGAAAATTTTAGGAAAAATAAGAACAAGCTTTCCACTCCGTCCATATTTTCTGGAAAGTCTTGATCCACACTGACTACTGAGCCTGACAACTGGCAAAAGTGAGGTCCAATATGCAGTTGGCATAACAGTCCTGAAAATAAAAAGGCCCGCAAGGTCATGATGGAACCTATGGCCTGTGTATCCTTGAATAGAATTGCCCTAGACTTGCTTTATTATTATTTTTTAACTGGCCCCTCAAGGTGGAGACTATGCTATAGTAAATACTAGCTGTTGCATATGTATTAACACATCCACAGGTAGAATTAGAAATATACAAGATATTAAAGCTCGCAAAGTCACTGAAGGGAATCCCCATTCCCTGGCACTTTAGATTGGGCCCTCTTTCCATTTTCAGATATCTTAGCTTCCCATTGGGCTGAGTTTCTTTCTATGTTCAGTCCTAGTTTATAATGTTTCTTAGTCTAGGTAACTGATAGCCCAGATATGATGGTGGCCTTCCACTAATGATTCTTCCTCTAACCAAGGGACTCATTCCTCAATTCAAAACTTAGACCCCATATTACATGGTTTAACAAGAAACATTTAAAGCAAATATTCCCTGGCCCCCAAAGAAGGGGGGGGCTGGTCACACCCAGACATAAATTCCTTAAATAGTAAACTTCTCTTTCAGGAAAAGCATCCAGATTGTCCACTAACAATTCTTATAGTTTGGAACCAGTTTTTCAAGTATGGACAAAAGTAGTAGCAGCCAACTGTCTGTCAATGACATCACAAGCTCAAACCCCCAGGCAGAATATAACTCACTCCTGAAAAGCACATGACAATAAAGAAGCAAGCCACCCAAACAACAAGCAGCTTCTCCCTCTTACCCATATATTCCCCTGCTACCGAGGACTGATCAAGGAGGCAGATCTGAACTCCTGGTCACCTTGTTTGTTGATTGTGTAATAAAGTCTTTTCCTTTTGCAAAACCTGATACCATGGTGTTATCAGTGGACAGTAAGAAGCCCTTGCTTGGTAACAGTTCTTTCCTTCTCTCCATGCTGTTTAGGATTCTGATCCCCATTTTGCTGATTTCCATAGTTCTCCCTTAATCACTCTCAAAATAGTTTTTCTTTGCTGCCCTAATTGTTCTCTGTGGCAAGGTTGCACACCTCTACTCAGCCATCCTGGTGGCACTCACTGTGCTAATTGTCAGTAAAGTATAGGTAAGTCTCAATATACTGATTTATCCTAAATTACTTTTGTTCCCATTTAATGCCTTTGACTAAGAACTATACTTTTTAAAAATTAGGCTTCTGATATCAGACGCCAGAGTGCCAAGCTGTTGCATTGTGAGTAGCTGTCATCATTTATTTTGAACTTTCTCATTCACAGATTTTAGGTTTGAAGCATTTCAGCTTTGGAGGAGACCATAAAGATCATGCAGGTCCAAAGGTCCTCAGTCAAAGCCCACAGCTCCTCTACAGCCCATTCATACTCACCTTTGATTTAAAACAAAACAGAAAGTAAACAAATAAAACAACCCTTAAACCTGGGGGTGAGGGAAGCACCTTCCTCCCTAGGGGTCCATTCTAAGTTTGAGAAGGTGTTCAAACCTTGCCTTTCCGTTTTCTACCTAATGGTTTTATATGAATCCCTTTCAATATTCTGTGTAGACAGAATATTCCCCATGTCTCTTATTCCCAAGGATTTGTTTTCCTTTCCCTCATTTTTAGATCTACCTGGAAGAGAAGAAATGGGGTGGCTCAAGCCTCACGACTTCCGGTTCCTGGCCGTTCCAGACATACATGCTTGCTATCGACAAGTCTGAACTGTAATTGATGGGAGTGCTTTCTCCTCAGAAAACAGCATAGCAACTTCATACTTCAAACCCAGGCTCAGTACAAAATTTGTTACCAATGATGAATTTCTTAGCAGTTGTCTGTATACTATCAAGAAATGGGATGGATTTCCTCAAGGATCAACAGGAGAATAAAGGCTGTGAGAGAAACATCTCCATCAAATATAATAAACTCTATAAGACCAAAAAATAGCTAAATATTAGTTAGTCCACATCTCCCTCATTAAAATTTCCACTCAACATGTAAAGGGCTATATTTATAGATTTGGGTAATCTATTTCCTTTAGTATAGTTTTTATTAATTAAAATCTATCCAAGCTGAGATTATCTGAAACCAAAGTCTTAGTTACAATTTTACTTTCAATTGTGGTATTTTCCCATTTCAATGGTGATTCTAACTGTTAATGTTCATAAATCCACAGGAAACATCAGGCAAGAACATAAGCAAAACATGACTTGAATCTACAAATTATACATTGAATTTACCCCTTTCTAAAATTAAGACCAAGAAATACAAATGTAAAAAATACATCAGATTTAAAATAATGATATGTGTGTGTGTGTGTGTGTGTGTGTGTGTGTGTGTGTGTGTGTATGTGAGTTGCTAGGGTCTCATGCACACAAGGCAAGCTATATCCCCACCCCTAACTGCAGTTCAGAAGCCTTTGGAGTTCTGTATCACAGGGAGCCACATCACATAACAGGCATAAGTACTTTGAGAAAGAAAGGCACATAAAACAATTCCCATTCAAGAGATGGACATGGACAGATAGAATATGACATCCACAAGAGACACACCGAATGGAAAAAGCAGTACACAGAATATAAACACAAAATTCACATAAAAATAAGTTTTCATAGTATCTTATGTAGCCTCTTATAAAACTGTTGCCAAATACTTTTAAAATTAGGCCATATTTTCCCAACCATAAGCAAAAATGAAGAGTTAGCTCTAGATACTTGCCTTGTGAATTGGATGACATTAAGCTGAGAACCAGATGTTTTCCATCTATGTTTTAGATTATGTTAAATACAAAATCATTAGAAAACACCTAGATGATGGAGTAGTTTAACATATTTAAAGAATCAGATGACATGAAGATTACCTACCATCTTAGACTTTAGAAAATTTTAATGTATTTTTTATGTCAAAATTTTAACTAGTAAAAAAGTTTTACTGTGAAATAAATTTTTTATTTTATAATATGCAACTCAACCTTCATAACCCAGAAACAATTTTCTGAAGGGTAAAAACTGCAGATTTCCCATATGATATCAAACTTAACAAAAGACTTATTTTCCTTGGGTTGAATGTTGGTATTAGGTAGACAATAAAAAATATTAGTTGGGCTGGGGATATAGCTCAGTTGGTAGAGTGCTTGCCTAGCATGCACAAGACCCTGGGTTCAATCCCCAGCACAAAAAAAAAAAAAAAATTAGTTAATGTAGTTTATTACGTATTGTGTAGAAACTACTGCAGTTCATGTGCATGGGCTGAATTATGAATCGTCAATGAAAATAATGCTTTATATAATCATTAAAGATATGGAAGGAAAAGTCTAGAAAGGGAAATAATTAAAATGTCAGCATGGAATTATACTATATCAATCATAAATGTGCAAATCGGTAATAAGTTGTAATAGTAAAACAACTATGAGACAAACCAAAAAAGTTGTCATGGTCCATAGCTATGTGACTTATCTTTGTTGAACAAATATCATTTTATAATAGGGACATTATATAAATTATTTTACAAAGTCTAAATTGACTTGAAAGATTGTTGTCTCTGCTAACATCAGATTCTTTAAGAAAAATCAAGGGATAAGCAATTCACATCAAGATCTTTATAAAAGAGAGTCTGAACAACACTAGAGAAGAATTTGCTGTTTAAGTTACATATATTGAATGCTACCTTAATCAGGTCATGGTTATAGTGACCTAGTAATGAAACATGTCCTTTTGCTATACTAATCTAAACACACACATATATATGTATATGTATATATACACACAAATATATATTTTGGATGCTGGAAAACCCCAATTTAAAAAAAAAATTATTTTGTATATGTGTATTTGTAAACATACACCCACACATACACACATACACATATATATCTCATTACCAACATGCAACTATCCAGATGTTTTCCTTATTTTTCCTACTTTATCAAACCATGATGGGCCTGTAGACTTTAAAAACTGCCCTGGTTCTTATATTCTTTCTCTTTTTTCCTTTTTTATCATAATTCCTTTAAAATTCTCCTCTACTCGTTACTTGGGAGCTGAGGTAGGAGGATCACAGTTCAAGAGCACCTTTGGCAACTGAGCAAGACACTGTATCACACTAAAAAAGAACTCGGGATGTAGCTTAGTGGTAGAGTACCCTTGGGTTCAATTCCCAGTAATGGGGGAGGGGGGTCATTTAAGCTGGAGGAAGGTAATGATATTTAATTGGGAATTAAACTATAGTTACATTTACTTAAAGTATGAATTTAATTCCTTAATACAAACCATTTCTTAAGGAGACACTGTCAACTTTGCCATTATGTAATGTGATGAGCTAAAGCAAGTTAAAGAGATTTGCAATTTTAGAACCTATATAACTTGGTAGGTATTTGCGTGAATTTGAAGTCTTAGCTACTTCTGTTGTAACATTCTGTGAAACTCTCACAACAGAACCAAAATAAATGAAAAATGCTGCTGCTTTAAAATGATGATTTAAAAACCTATAGTATTACAAAACAGTGCAATCTGAGGTCGAAACTGCTTTTTCTATAAATGCCATTGTTTGAAATAGGTTTCTGCAAGAATCATGCTTCAGCAAGATTAATATTTTAATTGACATGTCTTGTTTAACTTAAGGCAAACAAACAATATAAGCCACATAGTTATAGATTTAAACTCTAGGGGTTGGGGATGTTGCTTGGTGCTTACCTAGCATGCTTGTGGCTCTGGGTTTGACCTTCAGCATCTCAAAAAAGATTTAAACTCTAGATAAATCTAGAAAAGATTAACATAGAGGTGAATAACAGTTATATTTTCCTTAACATAATTTACTTTCATTCATTACCAGAACTATTAAAAATTAGTGGTTAGCTAAAGGTATATTTACATAATTTTCCCTTGAGAAAAGCAAAAAACTCTGTTAAGCTCATAAATACACCATTCCAAATTACCTAATTTGCTGGTAACTCAATTTCTGTTTCCATGTTGTTGATCAAAAGATTTCACTGGTTCACGAGTATAAAGTTTAAAATAATATATCACTACTTTTAGATTTTTCTAAAATATGGCATTCTATATTTGGCATGCTACCAAAACAGTTGCTTTTAAAAATCTAAAAAGTCTAGTGACATTTTAGGCAATATTAGCATATTCAATTAATTTTTAACACTTAATTGAATTGTGTGCTATCTTTATGTAAAGCCTCAAATAAAGTTGGTGAATTAAACTTGGTTTTTGGATGCTGGCAAACCCCAATTTTAAAAATTTAGTCGAATTTAATAGTAGCTTGCTACCAAAATTCTCATTTAAATTTCATTAAATTTTTCTGCTCCAATGATACTTATGCATGTTATGTATAATATTAATTCTTGCATACTGGTATGTTTAAAAATAATTTTCATGCTTTAAATTGTACTCTGATTGCAGTTTTCTGAAAAAGCATACAGCTCCGCAGTTCAAATTTTAACAGCTTATAAACTAATACATTTCAAACTTGCATTTGAGCATTTAATATCTTATTTTCAGTATCAACATGAAATTCCTTACCATGCTTGGATAGTAATATCACATTATTATGGCTTCTTGATTTCCACTTGGAAAATGGCATAAATAATTTTTTCTGACTTAACTAGAGTATAGATTTGCAGTGGTAAATGAGCAACATGTTTTCAGCTATATCAAGTTAAAGACGAATTTTACTGTAGTTAAAAATATTTGTAGGTTCTATTAAGCTCAACCATAAGAAAAAAAGTTATTGCCATAAATGACTTTGTTTTGCTTTAAAATTGTATGTGCCTTATTTTTGGTAAATTCCATACCTTTTACCTTGTCCTTTAAACAAACACATGGTTATAAGAAAACTATCTTCAATACCTCATCGGTTTAGATTTTAAATTCCACACTTTATAGCTATTTTCACTGAACTTTATTCTCAACACTTCATCCCTTTGAATACTATATAAATCATACCTGTCAGTAATAGCCATTAGACTCATTTCAAAATTGCTGTTTTTCTTTTCTACCAAAGGCATTCTCTCATATGTGATAATCACTTCAAATTTCCTGAGTTCAAAGCCCTTAGTCTTTTCACTCTCTCACAAGGATTCCTTTCCCCATCACCTGCCAAGAAACGTTTTCTGATTCTGAAGTTGATCTTAGGGCATGTTTCAGGTGTGAGACTTTCTGTAACTGCATGGAGTGAGAGTTTCTGTAACTCCTCACATTGAGTTGTACAAGTAAATGTGTACTCTCCATCTAAATCAAGATTAAACTGATTAACTAGAATAGGTCTAGATGAAGAATACACATTTACATGTATATTACTGTTTAGCAACTTTATTCTTATTGCTTGCAAAACTGCCACACCCTTGAAAATTAAGCTTAAATTGCCTCTCCTAGGTGAAGAAACAGAACCACTCACATTCCTATGTCATTAAATAGTTCCAAAATCTAAAATGAAAGTAAATGGCTCCAAGGCATACTTCCACAAAGAATCTAATATTCATTTGTTATCTTGTCCATTATATAGTAAAATTCTATTTCTTAGGAGTATAAAAGTAATTTTCATCTCAATTATGTTCATGTTGGAATATTATTTAATGCAAGTCTTAAGACCAACCCTGTAACTTTTAAGCATTTACTCTTTGATTTCAAACAAAATACAAAGGTAGCAGTAATTTGTAAGTTGTGAAATATTATCCATTTACATACACCTCTATTATGAAAAGATTATTGAAATTTGTCATTTATGATGTTAAAATATTAAAAAAAATTAAGCCATTTCCTTTCTGTTTTATCTCTTCTTGCTAATTCTAAATCAAAAGGTTTAACTGCTCATTAAGATTCAAGTTTCAGGCGTAAAAGTTCAAATATTAGCAAACACCAATAAGTTAGTTGAGACGCTTGAAAAACACACTATAAACTTTAAAATTTCAAATTTTAGAGAAAGAGAAGTTGAGATAAAAAATATCCTGTTTCCACATTTCCAAGCTGTAAGGTCCTCCCTGAGAATAATCTTAGTCTACTCTGATGATTAAAAAACAAAATAAAATCCCAAGATACAAAATGGAATTAAATGTCGTGGCCTAACCAGATATTTCTAGTTAGTTACTTTGATACAAGACTTGTTAATATTTCCATAGCAAAAAGATTAAGAAGCAAGCAAGACAGTAGTTGTAAATGTTGACTGGGCTGAAATATGGAAGTGACACCTGGGAATGGTTATATTTTTGGTTCTCTTCCAGGCAAGGAACAACCATAACTAGGGTCCCCAGTTTCTCTGTTCCCTTTAACTCCAAAATCTCACCCTGTGAACAGATTCTTACATCTATCTATTCTTACAATCTGTCTCCCTGACCCCAGTACAACCAAACTCCAGGGAGATAGAGCACCTGTATGTGACCTGTCCTGAGAGTACCAACAAATGGAAAGCCTCAGGGAATTCGCCACTTAAGAAAAAGAATGGTTATTGTTATTTGCAAAGGTTTCTGCAAACACAACCCTGACAGTGAAGTCCTAAAGCCGCAGGACAAACTCAAACTGACGGGAAAATCTTACCCTAGCCTCTACTACAAATCTGACCTTGCCCTACTTCTATCCATGCACCCAGTGCTTGCCATGACTTCGCAAGCCAAAGAAGCCGCCGACACATGCAGCACACAGGAGCCATCAAATTCCCAGTGAAACCTGACCGCTTTGTAAAGCCTCCCGGAAGAAGAAAAGATCAAATGAGATCTACTCTGCGGGGTCTTCCTAAGGTGACCCTAACGTATTTATTTTCACGCTGCAACTGCTGGTCGCTTTACAGAGACATATCATGCTGTAGCTCTGCGTGTAGCTGAGGACAAAGAAAACATTTTATTAATGTTATAATTATTATAATTATTCTTTAACAAAGCTATTAAATAATCTGTACAAAGTCCGAATGGATCCTAGCGAAAACCCGAGCAATATTTAAAATCTCCCAAGGTCCTTTCGCTTTCATTCAGCAGCGTTTCCTATATACAAGGCCAGCTCTGGGTGTTACGTCCCAACTGTAGGTCTCCCAGATGGTGGAAATGATTCAAAGTTTAGAACCACTCCTGGGGTAACTCAAGATCCCAACCATGACCCAACAAGTCCCAGATCCCAACTGTCCCTCTATTCTAGGGCTAAGGAAAATGGGAGCCCGGCTCTACTTTGAGAGGCGGACAACTGAAGTTCATCTACTAAGTCTGCTGCCCATAGACCCCGGGACCTCCGCAAGAGGTACTGAGAAGGGGGGCTGAGGCGGGAGTGACCTCGGGGCACGCCAGGATGGGCTCACAGGTCCCGCGGGTTCTCCCGCTTAACCCCGGTCTCAGCAACTTTGAGCTTCTTATTTTGGTGCGTCTTGACGTGCTTGGCAAGGTGGTCGCTCCGCATGAAGCGCTTGCCACACTCGGGACAGGCGAAGCGTTTCTCGCCGGTGTGAGTCCGCAGGTGCCGCTGCAACTCGTCTGAGCGTGTAAAGCTCTTGCCGCAAAAAAGCCAGTTGCACACGAAGGGCCGCTCACCCGTGTGCCAACGCAGATGCGCTTTCAGATGCGACGTCTTCCCGTACACCTTGCCGCAGCCCGGCACGTGGCACACGTGTTGCTTCTTCTTGCCCGGCTCCGCCTCAGGGGCGCCGCCCGCCGCCTGGCAGTTGGGGCAACGGCAGCGGCGGCACCTCCTGGCCGTGGCCGCCAGGGGGGCCTTGGTCTGCAACAACGCGGCGATCTGGCTCTGGTACTGCGCAAAGTCCGACGGGCCTAACACCAGGCCCCTTTGCAAGGCGGCGGCCGCAGCAGCGGCAGCGGCAGCAGAGGAAGGGAAGCGCGGAGCATGGGGGGGCCCGGCACAGGCGCTGGAGAGGCCGCCCCCCGGAACCGCAGAGGCCCCTGGCCCAGCGCCCGACTGAGGAATGCTCCACCACGGGAGGTCGTCGGGGGCCGGGTTGGGGGACAACTGGCGGCAGGTGGGCGGCGGAGGCGGTGGCGGCGGCGGGGGTAGGAGGTTGGAGTACCCCGGCGGTAGGGCAGCCTGCGTAGCGTAGGGCACGTAGGCCGGTGCACAGCTGGCAGGCAGACCTGCCATGCTCGAGGGCAGCATCTTGACCGGCGAGAACTCGTAGGGATACGAGGGGTCAGCTGGGGGTGTGAGTGGTAGCTCGTGTGCAGCCCCAAAAGAAGGCTGCAGGTGCGTTTTCTGTGGCGTCAGCCCAAGGCTGGGATGCGGGGGAGGCAGCGCGCCCGGTGAATGCGCCGGCATGTCCGCGGTCCAGGGGTGGAAGAGCCTGGAGGGTGAGCCCAGCGCTGGGTCGTAGGGCACCTGCAGGAAGTCCGGGGCCGCTGCCGTGCCTGGCTGGCCGATCCGGCTACAGGTGGCGGCCAGCAGCGCCAGGGGCGAGTGCTTGCCCAGGTCCGGGGAGGCGCTGGGGGTGCGGTCCTGCATGGGCGGCGGCGGCGGGGGAGGGCAGAGAAGAGACAAAAGGTTAGCGCTCCTAGCGCTGGACTCTGGGCCGGCCCGCCACCCCCACCCCGGCTATTATACCTCCGCCCCTCCTCCGCCCGGCCGACCCTCCCCCGTACCTTACGCGCACACCCACCGGTCCCGGGAAACTTTTAGTGCCTGCGCTACCTGAACGCGGGGCGCGCGAGCGCTTCCTGCTAAACTACTTGGTGCAAAAAGACGCCATCCAGCCTTTAAGGAAGGCGCAAATAAGGAGGCGGAGGGATCCGACGGGCGGCTCCCGGGTCAGTAAGAGTCTGGGAACACCCACAGTCCCGCGGCCCATCCTCCCGCTCTCGCATCTTTTGAGCTTTCTTTTTGGCGCTACCCAGGCGCTCCTCCTCTGCCCGCCCTAGGCTGAAATCAGCAGGAGGGCCCAGCAGGGTGAACTGAGGCCCAGTTCACTGTCACTCGCGCACCTCCGGACCCCTAGATTCACGTGCCTCCCCCCCACCAGCCACATTCTTGATACCAGGTTAGGTGTGAAGTTGATGTGGGCATCTCTAGGTCTGACTCCAGGTGCACCCGCCGATGGGACTCCCTTTGAGATTCAGGGTGCACAGAATATCCAGAAAGGTGGGCAAGGCACTTCCCACCTGTCCCCGCCCTCTCCCGGCCGGTCCCTGACCTGGAGGAAGGCCTGCAGCGAGTCGTTCCGGAGGACAGCCACGGCGGCCATGGCTACAGCTTGGAGGCCGCTCGCTGTGGAGCGGGGCGCCACCGCCGAGGCATGGACACCCGAAGGCGAGGACGAACGGCCGCCCAGCGTGCCTCCCCGGCGTCCGCTTTGCGTGCCGGGGCCCTCCCCGCCCGCGCCAGCTCGCTCGCCCCGCGCGCGGTCTGAGCGCTTCAGGATCACCTCCAAGAATTTGATAAGGACTTTGCTGGGCCGCCAGCCAGTCAGAGGGAAGATTTATGGCTTTGAAGTTTGCCGCTACCCAATCATCAAAGAATAGCGGCTCTTTCAGAAGCGAAAGCAAATCCTTTGAATCCACAAAGCTCCTATGGTGTGTTTGTTGGTCTGGATAAAAGAACTGATTATTAGGGGGGATGGGAAGGGAGGAGATAAAGGCGGGACAATTAATGAAGTAATCACTATGTGGGAAATGTATATACACAAATAATTGGATTTTCCTGATCAAAGGGGGCCTTGCCGCCTGGAGACTCGCGCTTGGGTTGCTCTAGACACTCGATCACCCCGCCCCCCACTTGCAATTAAAGATTTGCACCGAGGCAGCGCCCAAAGTGACAAAGTGTCTTTGTTATCTCTAGAAAAATCTGCCTTCAACTTTCAGGCGCGGGACTCTGAGACCGGGATGAGGATAACTCTTCCTGGTAATTACCCCGAACCAGCACAACACACTCACCCGCCCGCGCCTGCCGCGGACCGGAGCAAACTCCCGGGGCAGGGAGTGGGACCGACCGCCCTCGGTCGGCCGCGTGTCCCCGCGACCGCCGCAGGCAGGGCCGTGACCCGGGGCGGGGCCAGGCAGCTGCCGAGGGCGGCAGTGGGTGGCGCGCACGCTCCAGGGCCGCCAGCCAGACTTGCTTTCTCATGACGTTACTGCTGGCGACCTGGAAGTTTTCCTCAGGCCACAACTTTTGCAAAGAGTGAGCCTGGGAAAAAAAAATCCGCGCCGCGCTTTACTAGCAGAGCTGGGTTTGGCAGGACTCCAGACCAACTCCGCTTTACCATCCCGCTCTCTCCAGGCAGACTGCCCTGGATGCTGAGGAGGGCCGGGCTGCATCGGACCGTTATTAGGCCCCACCGTGAGTCCACAGCAATGCTAGCAATTTCTCCCCGTGCTTCTCCAAGAGAGCACACATTGTTGAAAGCTGAACAGACTAAGGAGATCAAGTACTCAGAAAAAGGCACAGCCAAGAAAGCCTTTTTGTTGTGGTGGTGGTGGTTCAAAAAAATCACAAATCACACAAGGGACACCCGTGGAGGGGAAAGAAAAGTCAATACAAACTCTTGTTCCTTCCATTTGTGGGAAAAAAGAAAGTTTTTCAGGTGCGGAGCGTGCTTCTCTCTCCCTGGTGCAGAGAAGCGCTCTTTGGGACATCTCCACCCCGCCCCCCCCAACGTTTCTACCTACCGATGTCCAGCAAGGGAGGTACAATTGGCGGGCTGTCTGCCTCCCTTGGGGCGCAGAGTGCATCTTCCTGGGGTGGACACCCAGATCCGACACACTGGGTCTCGGAAAGCCAAAAGAGGAAGAGGCTGGCGGGGTCCTGCGGGGTTCTCGCCACAGCGGTGTTATTGGGCGCCAGGAACCGCCTCTGAGGCCTCGGAGCCACGTTTCACGTGCCTGCACAACAACGTGGGCCGCCTGGGCTTTGGTATCCTGATCCTCCAGCTGGAGGACAGTTTCTTCTCCCCAGTCTCCAGCTCCTGGGGAAAACCCGAACCAGAGCAGCTGGCACCCGGCCTTTCTGCGTGTTGTCCTCTGGGGACCACAGTGCGACCAGGACTGGCCTTAGAGGACCAACTAGCCTTATTCTCAGTGCAGTGCCAGAGGTTAGCTTAACTCCAAGGGTTTCGGAGTCTGGCCTGTATATTGGTACCCTTCACAATTCCATCAAGTGTGTAGACTCTTTGCCATCGGGAAAGCCCACATTCCCCCACGTCCGGAGAGCCAGGGAACTAGAACGATCTTACTGCCTTTTGTGGCCCGAATAGGATGAACCCTCTTCTCCTTTTCCCCAAGGAGACCTCATTTCTGAAACTGTGAGCAATCACTCTAAGCTCGGAAACACGGCCTTGTTCCTCCTGAAAATGATGTCGGGGTGCTCTGGAAACGGAAGTGGAGAGGGCTTAGTGGTTTTGCCCTGGGGCTTGGCAGGCCTTCCCCTTCCTTCACAAGTCAGGCCAAGAAAGGTATCGAGTCCCTGAGAAACCTGGTACCCGTGGGAGCCAGAGGTCAGGGAGCCTTGTGATGCGCACCCACACTGGCACTCTGTGGTTGCTACTTCGCGCCCAAGCCTGGTACTTTGCCTGGAGTGTTTCCTTTCAGCAACTGGACACCCACACCTCCAACCATACACTCTACTTTTTTTTCCCAAATCCGTTTATTGTTTAGGTTATCTCAACAAAGTCTTCACTCACTGGCCTTTTACAGACAGCACTGTTCCGGCCCCCTCCTGACAGCTTTCCAATTGCCCACACCCTCCAAGTCGGTTTGATTCTTTAGTTTGTGTTTTTTTTTTTTTTTCTCTTGCTCCTTGGAACTCACCTTATCCAGGAAGTGGGTAGGTTGGGCTAAGCAGGCTTGAGAACATCCTCCTTTCTGTTAGCTATTTTACCAAAAAGGCTAGAAGAACCAACTCACATCTCCTTAGTTACAGCTGTTAACTTTTCTTCCAAGATACCCCATTAGACAATTAAGTCACCATTAGTGGCGAAAGAGCGGTGGCTAGATGATTGAAAGCTCAGAGTCTGAAGCCCACCTTGCCACTTTCTAGTTGGGGATCTTAATGTTAATAAGTCTTATAGTGCCTCAGTTTACCCATCTGTAAATGTGCTGCCTCTGTAGAGTAATTTTGAGCTTAAAAGAGCCACTGTATCTTTAGGACAGTGCCCAGGCTCACAGTAGGACCATTCTGGAGCGTTCGCAGTCTTGCTCTTCTTCGTGAAAACTCTCGGGGGAGTCCAGCCCTCCCGGGCCCTAACTGAAGTTTGAAGAGAGATTTTGCTGAACTGCTTGTTTAACCTCCCTCCTTTCGCACCCGGAGCTCCAGAAAAACTTCTTCCTAATGAAGTAATGTTTGGAGCGTCCATTAAAAATGCAATGCCGGGAGATCAAAGTACAATATTTATTTTAGAAATTTGTTGCAATCACCAAGAGATACAGGTATCAAGGCCAAATGTCAGTTCCGTTACACAAAGCCCCACGCAGGGGAAGAGCGTGTGGCTGCTCTGCCATAATGTAAAGAGACATCAAAGACCAAGCGCGCTGCAAAAGTGCGCAGCCGGGAGGGAGGGAGCGAGCCCGGGAGGGCTAGGAGAGCCCCAAACAGCGCGGAGGCTGCGGGGGGCGGGGGTCAGTTCAAAGAGGTATCCGCTGGGGCGTGAGTTCACAGGAGGGAAGATTTAATGGGCTTTCCTTTGTTGGTGGGTGTATTTGTGCACCACGGACCCAGGAACTCCTATGCGGTCCTCCCGCCTAGGGGCGGAGGTGGGGGAGCCGCGAATCCGGAGCAAACTTTCACGGCGGCGGGGGCGGGGAGGTTGAATACCAGTCTCCCTGCGGCCTCGGGCACAGCGGAGCGGCTCTCCAAGCAGCTCTCCAAGCAGCGGGGTTCCGAGGCTGGGAAGTTTGCATCTCAGTTTCTCCGCAGGCAGGCAGGCGGCAAGAGCCGACCAGGTGCAATCTGGGAAAAGAGGCGGGTAGGTGAACCTGCAGGGGCGCTGGTGCCTGGGCACTTGTGTAAGGGGCGGCCCTGCTCTGCTCGCTGTAGGATCCCCTGTGGGATCACCTCTGTGGGTGCTACTTCGCGCCCAAGCCTGATACTTTGCCTCGAGCGTTTCCTTTCAGCAACTGGACACCCACACCTCCAACCATACACTCTACTTGATTTTTTTTTTTTAACTGTACATTATTTAGGTTATCTCAACAAAGTCTTCACTCACTGGCCTTTTACAGAGAGCAGTGTTCTGGCCCCCTCCTGCCAGCTTTCCAATTGCCTGTATCTGCCTAGTTAGTACCAGTCCTTGCTTTATTAAAGGTGCTGGGAGGGAAGGGGAAAGATTTTTCTTCGTGCATTAATGGGGCTCTGAGCAGCCGGGGGGATGCCTATGCGTTCTTTAGTCATCTACAACCAAGCGTTCTCAGAGCAGTCCCTCGGCAGCCTTTTGAAGTCGTGCTATAGCAGAAAGCTTCTATTGTTCTCAGCTCTCAACATGGAAGGGATCAAACTTTGCCTCTTCAATTTGAAAGATTTTTTTTTTCTTTTAAATGGCGGTTGGGTGGAGGGATTGCAATCTGATACTAAGTTAACTTGGAGGATTTAGAGCTGTCTCCCTGTTTAAGCTGCAGACCAAATCACAGATGCCCCAAAGCCTATGACTGACGTAGGGGCTCTTTAACATTAATACGATGAAGAATTCAGTGGCAGGCAGTTGTCACACTGGGAACCTGGCTTGGCAATCAAGTTTTCCCTTGGAAACTTTTTCTTCCAAGGAAAGGGGAATATTTCCCCAACTAGAAACCTTGATTTCACTGTAAGCTTAAGCTGAAATAATCACTATGTAAGTGACATAAAACTAGGAGTGCTGCATTATCTCGTCTAATTCTACTTCATTTGATGGCAAGAGGAAAAAGCATTTGCCTGATTTTGTGCTGTGAACTTCAGTTGATATTCAATAAATGCTTATTGGTAGTGAGTGGTAGAGTGGAATTGTGTGTTCCAATGTCACTTGTATCACGATTGGTGCCACAGAGCTAATAACTCATGTCCTTTCCCATCTGTGGAAGCTAAAAAGTGGATTTCATAGATTCAGAGAGTTATCAGAAGCTGTGAAGGGTAGGGTGGAGGAAGAATAAAGAGAGGTTGGATAATGGGTATAAAATTACAGTTAGAGAAGGAATAAGTCCTGTTCTGTAGCACAGTAGAGTGACTATAGTCAACAATAATTTATTGTATATCTCAAAATACCTCGAAGACTTTGGATGTTCCCAAAACAAAGAAATAATAAATGAGATGATGAATATGTTACTTATTCTGGCTTGATCACTACATACCATATACATATATCAAAATATCACACTGTACCTCATAATTTACACATGCCTGTAATCCCAGGGACTTGGGAGACTGAGGGAGGAAGATCACAAGTTCAAAGCCAGCCTCATCAATTTAGCAAAACCCTGAACAATTTAGTGAGACCCTATCTCAAGAAAAAAAAAAAAAGGCTGAATGTAACTCAGTAATTCAGTGGTAAAGTGGCCCTGGGTTCAATGCCCAGTACCTAAATAAATACAATGACTATCAATTTAAAATTTTCTATCATTTATAAGCTTAAAGAAAGGATAAGGTGAGACCTTTTCCTTACACAGGAAAAATTAACCACAAGTTGATCATAGTTCTTAATATGAGTCAAACTCTAAAACTCTTAGAAGTCAATCTTTAGGACCTTAGATTATACAAAGACTCCTTAGGTATGACACTGTTATGATTTGGATATGAGGTGTTCCCCAAAAGCTCAGGTGTGAGATAATGCTAGAAGGTTCAGAGGAGAAATGATCGAGTCTCTGATGGGATTAATTGAATGGTAACTGAAGTGGTAGGGTGTGGCTGGAGGGGTGGAAATTGGGGCATGGCTTTGGGGTATATATTTGTATTTGGCAAGCAGAGTCTCTCTCTCTCTGCTTCTTTTTTTTTTTAATATTTATTTTTTAGTTCTCGGCGGACACAACATCTTTGTTGGTATGTGGTGCTGAGGGTCGAACCCGGGCCGCGCGCATGCCAGGAGAGCGCGCTACCGCTTGAGCCACATCCCCAGCCCTCTCTCTGCTTCTTGATCAGCATGATGTGAGCTGCTTCCCTCCACTACACTCTCCCACTGTGATGCTCAACCTCACCTTGGGCCCTGAAGAATGCAGCCCCTTTCTATGAACTAAGGCCTCTGAAACTGTAAACCCTTGAATAAACTTTTCTTTCTCTACAATTGTACTGGTTGGGTCTTTATGTCACAGCAACAAAAAAAAGCTGACTAAACCAGACACCAAAAGCTTGAGTGACAGAAGAAAAATAGATACATTGAATTTTGCCAAAATTTACAACTTTTGTGTTTCAAGGGATGACATTAAAAAAACAAAAAAACACAATTCACAGAATGGGAGAAATAATTTGCAAATTACTAACAAGGGACTTGTATTCATGTACATAAAGAAGTCTTACAGCTCAACAATAGACAAAATACTCAATTTAAAAAGGGACAAAGAATTTCATTTCTCTAAAGAAGATATGTAGGTGGCCAATAGGCACATGAGAAAATGCTCCACATCATTAGGTACCCCTGAAATGCACAATGAGGAAAGACTTCATACCTACTAGGATGGCTAGATTAGAAAAAAAGATAATAACAAGCATTGGATAGAATGTGGAGAAATGGAAACCCTCATGCAGTGCTGGTGGGAAAGTAAAATGGTATAGCCTTTTTGGAAAACAATTTGGCAATTCCTCAAAATGATATTTAAACATAGAATTATAATTCCACTCTGAGGTGTATACCAAAGAACAGTGAAAACATACATCTGCACAAAAATTTTTACATGAATGTTCAATAGCAGCATTATTCATAATAGCCAAAGGATAGAAACAACCTAAATGTCCATCAAATGATGAACAGATCAAATGTGATATTTCTATGCAATGAAATATTATCCATCCATAAAAAAGAATAAAGTCTTAAATACAACTATAACATGAGGAGCCCTTAAAACCCTGTGCTAAGCGAAGGAAGCTCATCACAAAAGATCACATGCGTTTCTACTTACATAAAATGTTGAGCATGGAAAGATCCAGAGACAAAGCACATTAGTGGTTACCAGCTACTTAAAAATGTCTGAAAAAAGAGGGCAGATGAGAATGCTCATACCTATTTGTGACACAGGGGCAAGGAGCTGTGGGTATTTAGTGAGGAGGGGAGTCTCTTTCAGAGAGAACTTCTGACTTGGAAGATGCCAAACAAAGCTCAAGGGGAAGCTTTTTATGCATTGGAAAGTATAAGGCATAGTCACTGCGGAGAGTAAAACGAATTGACCTTCAAAGGCTTTTTGGTAGAGAGAAACATTTTCTCAAATTGAGATGATAGTTGCATAACTGTGAATGTACTAAAAAACACTGAAACATACACTTGGAATGCATTAATTGTATGATATGTGATTATATCTCAATAAAGCTGTTATTTAAAATATCAAAAGGACCCTTAGGTTTTGGCCCAAGGCACAAGAATAAACAACTCAGTTACTGACAAAAGTGGGAGAACAGGGGGCTGAGGTTGTGGCTCAGAGGTAGAGTGCTTGCCTAGCATGCTTGAGGCACTGGGTTTGATCCTCAGCACCACATAAAAATAAAGAGTATAACTAATTAAAACAAATAAAAAATTTTTAAAAATGAAATAAGGATATTGTGACCACCTATAACTAAATATATATATATATATTAAAAGTGGGAGAATAAGGAAAGGAGACTGTTTAGCGTTAAAGAGAAGGCTGAATTTCGGTTTGGGCTATTGAGTCAGAGATTTTGCCTGGCTGCTTATTGGGAGATGCCTGCAGAAAGCTGAGAATGTGGGGAGTAGGCAATGCATGCAAAGGATAGGGCTAGAGAGAAGAATTCTGAACTTTCACTAAGTAGGGATGCTGAATAATAAGTGGGCTCCTAGGAGTGAGTGGAGATCATGCAGGTAGAGAAAAGCTCCAACAGAATTTGCAGGAAAACCACAAGTAGAAGATAAACAGAGGAAGATGAGCCATCAAAACAACAAAAGGAAAAGAGAGGCAGGAGGAAACAAAGTAGAAGTAGGGGAGAGCAAACAAGGCCACCAGCTTGTCCAAGGCTGGGGAGGGTCTCAGGGTGAGAGGTCTCAGGCTGTGACAAACAGGAAGAGTAAGTTTGCCTCAGCAGGGAGCTTTGAGCAGCCACCTTCAGAAGTGAGGTGGGAACAGAAGGCGAGTCCTGAGTTTAAGCAGAAGCAAGAACAGATAGCAGGGGAAAGGAAGAAAGTTTTGTTGTGTTTTAGGCTGAAGTAAAAAGGAAATGTCAGAAAGGGGGCAGTTGATTCATTCTGTATTTTGCAGGCGCCAAAATACCCATGAAGTTGGCTTTGAATACCTGAATAGGCAGCTTCTCCCATGTTGTTTTGCTGAGTTTCTAATTTTTCTCATGCCACTTATCAATATCCAGAAATTGAAAGCCAAGTTGTCTTCAAGGTATATCCCTCTTACTGGTGCTTCAAATAGTGACAGTACATTAGCTACCAGTGGCAAAGAATGTTCTCTATGGGGAGAGTGGCCCACCATGCCTCACAGCATAGGATGTGAACACATCTTCTGTTATTACTGTGTTAAGAGTAGTTTCTTACTTGAAATGTACTTTACTTGTCCTAAGTATGACACAGAGGTACACAGTGTACAGCCATTGAAATCAGTGAATGTTTCTTAGGAAGTAAAATTGTTTCCTCTAAGGAACACTGTATTATATATAAATCCTTAACATTAGTCATCCTAAGTGTAGTACTTAGATGTCTCTTATAAGGCTGGAACTTGCTAGTCACTAAATTCTAATCACTGGAAGCCACATGTTTCCAAATATATATATATATATATATATATATATATATATATATATATATTTTTTTTTTTTTTTTAAGAAAGGGGGCAGTTGTAGGTGAGATTCTAGATAAGGGGAATTTGCAGTGGAGGTGTGAGTTTTCTTGGGTGAGGAGGGGAGTCTCTGCAGGAGGGAACTTCTGACTTGGGAATGCCAAACAAAGCTCAGGGGGAACTTTCTTTGAAAGTATGAGGTACAGTCACTGCTGAGAGTGAAACAGGTGGCCACATATTAAAAGGAGAAGCACATCAGCTGTAATCCCCACTACTCTTGAGGAGGCTGAGGCAGGAGGCTGCAAGTTCAAGGCAAGCCTCTGCAACTTAGGGACACTCAGTCTCAAAAGAAAAAGAAAGAGGGAGAGGGAGAGAGAGATAAAGAAAAAAAAAGTAAAAGGTAGGAAGCTGGTGGCAGATGAGGATGCTTATGCCTACTTAAATTAATTTTGTCCTTGCTGTTGAAGTCGATGGCATTTGCAGGTAAGTCCTGTCTTCTATTCCACTTTGCTCTCATTTGGTTCCCTTAGACAGAAAGGCAAGGAGAGGGGCAGCATTAATGTTCTGCTGTGAGGCAGTGCGGTGTGGCAGGGAGAAGAGCCCTGGGGTACTACCTCCCTCCCCATGCAGGTGTTGAAAGTACTTTCAACAGCACTGCTAAGGCCACGTTCCAAAAGACGTACCTCAGGAGGAAAAGATGGTATCAAAGTTCTTATGTTAAGCATATCATTTTCTACTTAGTTTAGTCAACCACTACCATATAAGTAAAGTAACCTTGCACCAAGTGTCATGTGATGCCAGAAGAAATAAAGGCACCGAGAAATCCACAGACTGGAGGTCATGGCAGGAGACTGCAGAAGCTCAAAGTGTCATCACTGTGTGGTTCTCTCTTCTATCTTTCTTGGCACAAGGAACCACATCTTTACTGGGTACAGTGTGGATATGCCCATGTGAGCACTGTAGAGTCCGTGATAAAAGGGGGACACACCCTGGCCTCAGAATTGATAATCCAGTCCTGAGGAAAATTGAGGTTGTAGGGAGCCATTGGGTCCTAGGATCATGGGAAGAATACTGAGGGCGGGAAGGGCCTTGCCAATCATCTTTGATTGAGGAACAAACTGAGACCCAAAGAAGTGAGGAGGCTTCCTGAAATTACCAAGCACAAAGAACTGAGGTATAAATATAATGTTTTTCTAATGCTGATAAAGGAAATCTTGTTCCTTATCAAGGAAAAGATTCTCCATGTCCTATTACCTATTTGTGGTGGCATTTATTCCCTGAAAAGAGATGAAAGTGATTAGTTGTTCTTTGAAGCTAAGTAATGACTTTACAGATAAAAAACAAATTTTCTTGAAACTTGGTCTGGATATAGCAATAAAATAAAAACATGCATTAATATGTAGGAAAATTACTTTGGGTACAAGCCTAATAAACCTTTAATGAAAAACATTCTGTCCATGTGTCAAGAAATACAAATAAATTCTGAGTCCTCCGTTTGTAACCCTTTAAGCTGAGCACCCCTGGGTGGGAGGGGTGGAGTTGGCTAAATCAGGTTGGGGAAAGGGGTGCTGGTGATGTCATGGTTTCTCTGGTTTCTATTAGTAATCCGCTGGGTGGCCACACTTAATACTCTCCGTGTTCGCACACAGGAACTTTCACACATAATGTGCTTATGTGACCATGTGGCTGGAGGGCCATGATGTTACTGCCCATCACAACAATGTGGGATCTTGCAGAATCTTCTCTTCTACCCTAGTTGGGGGAAAGTGTAGCACAGAGTGGTTACGTAAATTTGTCAAGGTCCCACATTGTGTTATTTGGATCAAGTCCAGGTAATATTACTCCAGAGGCACTTTTTAACCATCACAGTAGAATGCCTCCCTGGGTGAATGCAAATTTCTTTCTATTATGGGAAAAACAACTTCACGTGTGTGATGCAACACTATTAAATAGGGAGTCTGGGATAATGAATTGGCCACGTTACAGGTTATTATTTGCTGGGAGGTAAAAATGTCAACCCTATGTGAGTTGTCTGGATTTACCCAAGGGGAAATATGGGTCTTGACCTCAAAGATTATAGTCTCAATCCATGACTTTTCATTTCTGGAGTCTTCTTTTTCCTCTTTACCCCTGCCCCATGCCACCAGGGGGCACACAGAATCAGCTACAGTATTTACCTTGAAAGTTTTAAGGTACCGATTTTAAGGAGATAGGTAACTATTAATTCAGTACTTTTAGGGGTACACTGGGGACAGATTAATATAAGCATCAGGTCTTTATCTGTCCCCTTTTCCATTTAAAAGTTCATCTCTCCTTCCTCTAGAATGGGCAAGAGGTCACCCTTGGGCCTTTTGGTCTTGAGGAAGCCATGATCCTTTTATTTGGGTCCAGTATTGGGTTTAGTTTCGAGTTAAACCTGTTTTCTTTAGCCTGTGTCTTTCTCTGCAAAGTCACTCAGATTTTGTCCTCCCTTTCAGGATACCACCATCCATCCCCCCTCTTTAATTGTTCTCCCCCTTGACATCTTGCTCATCTGTAATTTTTTAAAAGTTATTCTAGGTGGTTGATGCAAAAGTCCCCGAGATCTGCATCAGGATCTCCATTAGCATTCAGTTACAGTGAACAGGATTCACCCTACCCAACTGAAGTAAAAAGGGATCCATTACAAGGTATTCAATCTCCTGGCAAATGACCGAAGAAACACAGTCTCAACTGAGCTTTTGGAAATGACTGCCCAAGTCATGCCACAGACCTAGGTTGACAAGGGGCCACTGCCCCTTCCAAGATCAGGAGCTGTGGAGTAACAGAGCTGCCTGCCTGTTGGAAAGCCACATTGACAGCTGCCCAGCTTCAGAATCATGCCACCTCTACTGTGATCTGTATCTTGTCTCTTGATAACTCTGACCATTGGGCAGGAACTTGGACTTCTGTTATAGTGGTCATACAAAGAGTACCACCACCATGATGACTAGTAGGAACAGCAAATGAAGAACTCCTGCATTTACTTCTGCCTTCCAGACTTGGTATGCTATGTCTGGTCGAGACAATCTAATCATATATCTGGAATCCTAGCTGCAAGTGAATCTGGGAAATAATTTTTAGCTTTCTAGAAAAGAAAGAGAAAAGCCCTAGAGATTGAAATAGTGATTAAATGAGCCAATCCAAGTATCTGCTATGTTTTCTGACTATGCAGTTGCTCACTTTAATTCCTAGCTTCCATTCCTAGACCCTTACTTCTCCTCCAAGGAGTTGCCCCAGAACCAACTGTTCTTTCTTTTCATTACAAAAATCATGGTTCAGTGTTATGGTTTAGATCTGGAATATTCCCACAAAACTCATGTGTTGGGCAATGCAGCAATATTAGGAGGTAAGGTGATTAGATCTGACCTTCTCAGTGGATTAATTCATTCAATAGACTACTGGGAGTTGTGACCTCGTTGGAGGAAGTAGGTCACTGGGGGCATGTCCTGGAAGAGTGTATCTTTTCCTAGTCTCTCTCTTTCCTTCCTGGTTGCCATGAGCTGGCTAAACAGCTTTCCTTCACCATATCCTTCTGCCATGATGTTTCTGCAGTGGAGTTGAACCACCATGGTCTGAATCTCTGAAACTGTGAGCCAAAGTAAATATTTTTTTTCTATAAGTTGTTCTTGTCAGGTATTTTAAAAAAATTTTTTTGTAGTTATAGATGGACTGTATGCCTTTATTTTATTTATTTATTTTTATGTGGTGCTAAGGATCAAACCGAGTGTCTCACATGTGCTCTACCATTGAGCTACAGCCCAAGGTATTTTGGTTGCAGTGATAACACTCTAATATACCTAGCCTCAGTGGGGTTGTGCCACCCAATCAATGTTTTATTGAGTTTCTACCATGTGCATCCCCTTGGTCATAGGTTGCTTCTCGTTTTAACCTTGACCCTTCTCTAGAGTTTCAGCCTTGAATTACTAGCTCTCTGATATGGCCTCAGGACACCCACATCAAATCTTCAAAATATGTACATCCCAGCAGGTACAGTGGTGCATAACTGTAATCCCAGTCAGAAGACTGAGGCAGGAGGATTGAAAGTTTGAGGCCATCCTCAGCAATTCAGTGAGACCCTCAGCAATTTAGCTAGTTCTTATCTCAAAATACAATTAATTAATCAATTAATAAATAGGACATGTGATGAAGCTCAGTGGTAAAGTGCCCTGGGGTTCAATCCCCAGTATCCTCCAAACAAACAAAAACCCAAAGAAACAAAACAAAACATGTACAATCCCAGGAAACATGTTCCCTCTTCCCATTTCCCAAACCACCTCATTTCCTCCAGGTTTCTGATTGATATTTTAACTTGGCTCAGGTTAAACTCCTCTGAACTGCCTCCTTCTTCCCTCTCTACTTCCATCACTGCTAATTCTACTTCCATGCGATTGTTCAGTTCTTGCTTCTTTGTTCCCCCACTTCCATTTTCGTGGTGGGAACCTTCTTTATCTCTCAGCTCCCATTTCAAGGTCCTTGTGGCAGACTGTATTTCCCAGGGATGACCATAGTGTCTCCCATCCCATAATTAGCCCAGCTTCGGTGACTCATTTCTAATCAATACAATGCAGCAGAGGTGACTTTGGGGGCAGTAAAGGCAAGTGGCTTCTCTACCTGGTGTTCCTGGAATGCTTACTCTCCAGATGCTCTCCCAGGGACACTCTGTCTTGGAATCTAGTGGGAGAAACCCAAGCCACATAAGAGGCTATCTGTCAGTGCTTTGGCCAAGAGTCCCAACAGAACTCAACCTTCAAGCTATGCTAGCCCAGGAGCCAACATGTGAGCAAAGGAGCCTTGAAGTGATTCTACTTCCAGCTGATTGAAACACTCTGGCTGAGGTGCCAGACATCATGGAGCTGAGATGAGCCATCCTCTCTATGCTGGGTCCAAACCCTTGACCCAGAACATCCATGAGTACAGTAAAAGAACTCCGATTTTCCTACACTAAGTGTAGGATGGTTTGTTATATAGCTAGAGGGAATCAAAACAGCCCCCACACCTATGTTGCCTATTATCTAATGACTCTCTTTCCAAAATCCAAGCAACTCATATTTTCACCCTGCTCAGAAGCCTTAAATGGCTCCCCAGGGAGCATGGGATTAGTTGTATCTTCTTCAGATTTGCATTCAAGATGCCTCATCTTGAATCCTTCTACCTTATCTTTCACTTCTGCCCACTACTCACCTTTCATTTCAATCTTATGAGTTATTAAATTTTTACCTGGTGTTAAGTGACACTTTCCTACCTCCATGAACTTCCATAAACACTCCAAGACTCTGCTAGTAGCCAGCTAGTACCCCTTAATGAGGGTGTGGTAGCCAGTAGCCAGGATCCACATGTGGCTATTTAAATTGAAAATTTAGTTCCTCAGTGTCACTGGCCACATTACCAGACTCAGAAGTCACATCACCCTGGACAGCACTGTCTTTTGTGCTTTCCCTTTTCAATTAATCTCTTCCACACAACTTTAAAAATGCCTTTTTAGCAATTTTGATCTGAATGATAAATTGAAGTTCATAATAACCCAATGTCGTAAAATTACAGCTGCATCTTGGCTTTCTACTCTCTTGGTGTGTTGCTTGGTAAATTGTAGGTGGCTCCAACACTTATTAAGTTGCCAGGAAGCAATGACGAGTCTCTGTATTAAGGAATTAAATGACCTCTTAGAATCTTTCCACTAAAATATATTCTCCCAGGAAAGCTAGGTCTCAGCTGACTAATGATTTGGGAGGAGGGTCTTTTGAGAAGGGCACCCAGTGTAGCCTTTCCTGTTTCTCTAGTTGCTATTTTAGGGGGGGGAGAGAGAGAGAGAGAGAGAGAGAGAGAGAGAGAGAGAGAGAGAGAGAGAGAGAGAGAGAGAGAGACTCTCTCTCAAAGTAGGCCAAGTTTTGCCTAGTTGTCATGACATCTTAACACCTGCCAACTTGACGTGGCATCAAGCTAAGGAGGAATTTTCTTCTCACTGTCCACTGTCCTCACTGTCCCTCCTCTGACCAAGCAGGACATGGGGATAGTCCATTATTGAACTGACATTTTCTTAAATGTCCAGTTTAAGAAAAGGGTATTACTTATCTTTAAATTATTAAGTTTATGTAAATAAAGAACATGAAACTAAGCTCTAAAATCATGTACTATGTTACAAGACTACTTTGTTGTGTGTGTGTCTGTGTGTGTGTGTGTGTGTGTGTGTATACAGAGAGAGGGATGAGAGAGGGAAAATTAATCATTCTAATGTTAACCATCTAAATTTTACTTGTATAGTAAAGCACAGTTATTAGGCATGTAAATCACAGACTCAGCCTTCTACAAGCCTCATAAAAGAGGTGCCCTTTGATGATGTTTCTATATGACACCATGTTCCTGTTACAGTGTTTATTGTTATCATTTCCCTTCACTCTTAACCACTGAGTGAAACTCCTATTAAAATGAGACATTTTTGAGGTTAATATTTATTTAATCTAAACGTTCTATTTTAAACATAAATCCTGGACTCTGTACCAATAGCCCCTTTTCAGTTACTCAATAACTTTGCTCTTATTTGACAGTTTTGACAATGATAAATGAGAATCTGTTTACCTTTTTCTGGAAGAAATGCTGAAAATTAGGGCATTGCACTTTGGGTTTAGAGTCAATGACTTTTGAATAATTTTGGGCTACATGCCTAACTCAGCTGTCCCTTTAGATACTTTTTTTTTTTTTTTGGAGTGCTGGGGATTGAATCCAGGGCCTCAAGCATGCTAAGCCAAGCTCTACCACCGAGCTACATCCTCAGCGCAGCTATCCCTTTAGAATAATTATCATTTCAATCACATAGGCAACATCTGGTCCTTATTTAGTTAGAATGAGTTTTATATATATATATATATATATATATATATAAATTAGACACTGATGGAACTTTATTTTATTTATTTATTATTTATATGTGCTGCTGAGAGTAGAACATAGTGTCTCACACATTCTAGGCAAGCACTCTACCA
Source organism: Ictidomys tridecemlineatus (assembly GCF_052094955.1). Taxonomy (NCBI): domain Eukaryota; kingdom Metazoa; phylum Chordata; class Mammalia; order Rodentia; family Sciuridae; genus Ictidomys; species Ictidomys tridecemlineatus. The sequence continues at coordinate 139,495,065 of NC_135483.1, read as the reverse complement.
CTGAGCTACAAACCCAACCCTAGAATGAGTTTTAAGATGCAGATAGCATGAACTTTTCTTGATATTTTAGAAAGTTCTTTTCAAGTCTCATCATTATTATGAAGCATTTTAGTGAAATGCTTTTGGGGCTGAGGCAAAGTCTGAGCCTGGGGCATCTCAGTGTAGCTCAAGCAGGTCAGCCATAGACCCCAATCTACCTCCAGGCCCCCTTGTGCCTTCTCAGGGTGCCTTCATTGTCTGTCTTTACCTGGGAGTCTCTGCCAAGTCAGTGGTGCCCTGGACTCTCATCCCAGGAACAAAAGAGTGTTTTAATATCTGCCTATGTCATATGCCTTAATGACAACATCACTCTTCAGACTCCAACAACTTGAATAAGATGGCTTACATATAAATCTATGTAAAATATCTACGTATATTATTCTTTATTAGTCTAATTAATAATTGACAAAAATATAAATTGCTCTGCTCTCTGGGCAAAACATGAAGGGTTACACAATTTTATTCTATAAGCAGTATAGGGAAACTACAGAGTTTTAAAATTACTCTCCCCTATTTATTTATTTACCTCTTTTTTGATGCTGGGGATTGAACCCAAGACCTGGCACATGTTAAACTTGTGTTCTACTACTGAGCTCACCACCTATCCATGTTCCTATTTTTAACTATCCAAACATTAAGGAACCCAGTCTGTGCATGTACACAGTCATAGCTGTGTGGTCTATAGGCAAGGTTCTTAACCATTCTGGGCCTAATTTTCTTCACTCAAGGAACTAATTCTCACTCTTTTTTTTTCCTTTCTGTATTCCAACAACACAGTAACAATGCTTTTTTGTTTGTTTTTGATATGTTACATTGGAGAAGGTTTTTTTTTCCCCTTTTAAAAAATTTTAATTTTGGTAAAGAATGAAATTGACCATCTTAACCATTTGAGTAGTGGTTAAGTATATTCAGAGTATTGTATAATCTTCACATCTTGCAAAACTGAAACTCTCATTAAATCATATCTCCCTATTTTCCCCTCAACCCCAGCCCCTGGCAAGCAACATTTTGCCAGATCTCTCATATACATGGAATCATGTGTATTTATTCTTTTCTGTCTGGCTTACTTTCATAGACCATAATGTCTTCAAGTAGCATAAGTAAGAATCTCCTTCCTTTTTAAGGCTGAAGTGATGACCCGAAGGAAGGAAGGAAGGAAGAAAAGAGAAAGGAAAACAAAGGAAAAGGAAAAGAAAACTTATTTCTGAAGGTAGCTAGGACTGTAACGTTTTAGGATAGAACAGGCCTTGAAATCCAATCTATTATTTTCACACGTGGAGGTTGAAGCCCAAAGAAGGTAAGCGACTCACAGGAGCTCATCCTGCAGGTTGGTGAGGAATTTGGGTCAGAGCTCAGGTTCTGGGAAATGCAAGTCCTCTACCAAAGGAAGTGCTGGGGCTGCATCCGGAGAATTCTAAGAAGAGTCACCAGGTTTAAATAACAAGAGGTAGATGGGAAACAGCTTTGGCTGCAGGACACATGGACCTGGAATGCAGGGCAGACCCAGCTGGGGTTGGGGTGTGGGATGTTGAGGTGGGGGTGGAGGGATGGAAGAATAGTATGGGGAAGGGGAAGGCGACACAAGAGGAGAAAGGCACGTCAGGCACTGAGAACTGAGCCTTGGTGGAGGAACCAGGCTTTGAAAGGTGCTAGTGAATAAAAACATGCAAATAACTCCACCCTTTAGGAGCTAAATCAAGTATTTTTCATGCCTACCTCCTCCACTAAGTTTAGTGAAGAAATCATGGAGTTCTCAGTGATTCCCCTCACCTGTCCACAGATGCTTGGCATACCTGAAAATAGGACAAAGACATTAAGGCCACCCAGAGAAAAATCCTAGCTTGCAAATGCCTCCTTCGGGAAACAGATTGACACTCTGGCCCATTAAACCATAATCAACACTCTGACAAGTGTGATGCAATTTCATCAGGAACTTTCATGTTTGGGATAGAATACTTGGGTTGCTGGGGTGGCTGTAAGGGGTGATACTCAGAAGAGAACAGAAGCAGGAAGGAAACCCAGAAGAGGGATTCATGCATGTGCTCCTCTGCTTGATCTTGGCCTCATTTGTCTGCAGTTGTGGACTTGGGAATTTGGTGGTTAATCTGCCTTGACCAGAACAGTCTGACTGTGAATTCCTACAGTCTCCTGATTTATGATGATTTTTCTTTCTCAACCCAGTTAATTTTTTCTTACACCAGAAGTTTTGTCTCAGATGATTCATTAATAGTGGTATAAGGCAAAACATTACATAATGTGTATGTTTTATAGGCACCCAGAATGTATTCCTGCCACCCACGGGAACTCTAATTTGATGTTCATTTATTTCAAGAGACTTTGTTTTCCAAGAACTAATTCTTCAAAGACTTATCGAAGAGAGCTAAGCCACCTTTATGGTGGACACAATTTTCTTTTTCTCCCATGCTCCAATTCCTGGCTGGCTATAAAGCTATCAGCCTCATTTCCATATCAAACAAAGAGGAGGCAGAAAAATACTCCCCTGATCCACATAAAAAGACACATTACTGCAGATTGTCTAAGAACTTGTTTTTATGGCCAAAATTAGCAAATTATTCACAGTAATAGGTGAGTCAGATGACAATAGTGTTTAAGAGAACAAAGCTGTTCCTCAGGACTCTGACCCCAAAGGCAGGTCCCCAGCTGCCTGAATATCTCTGCATACTGACAGCCAGAAAGCTACAGAGAGAGGGGGGGGGAGGGAGAGAGGGAGGTGCAACCAGGAAGTCTGCCACTTAGCCCGCACAGCTACTAGAAAATACATTCCAGGGCTTGCTCCCTGCCTGCCCAGAGGCTCCATGGGTGGCCACTGAGTTAATTTAGGAGCACACATGGCACCCATCTCGATAGTGGTCCCAGGGAAACTGGGGGGCTTCAGTCACCCAATTGCTATTTCCTTCCTTGATCTGAAACCTTTCTGGAGGTTTTGGAGACTCTCAGCTGAAACATGAGCCTGCCAACTGCTAGGTATGAGCAGAATACTCTCGACCTGCTCTTAATTGATATCGATTTAATAACTCGCTTGGAAATGTACACTGGGGTGCAAGGTGTTAAAAACATTCTTGGCACCTTTCTATATGAGACCTGTCCTGGGGACAGTTTATCCAGCCAGGGTAAATTGTTGTTGACCATCTGGGATTCAGCTCCCCTTCCAATGAGGCCATGGTAAAAGATGAAATAAATATGCCCTGAAACTGGACCTAGTAACTCGGCCCTCCAGAAGGGAAATACGTCCTCAGGCAGGAGCTGGAATCCATCTGTGGGCAAATAGGCCCAGCATTCCAGAAGTAAAACCTGCGAGGAGCCCAATGAAGCAAGCAACTTGAGAATTTAGGCTGCTGTTTGTTGAAGGAATACCTAAGATCAGTCCCCACTGCCCATAAGTAGAGGATATGTCTGGTGTCCTGGCCTCTCAGGGACCTGTCCTCTGCCATTTGGCAGCTAGGGCTCTCCAAGAGTGCCTCCAACCCTAGGGGTTTTGGGCACTGGCTCAGAGGTGCTTAGATCTGGCTGCAGGTGAAAATCACTGGGGAGATTTCAAAGGTATCAATAATCCAGGCCTCGTTTATACTAAGAAAATCACAATCTGTGAGGCCTAGGCACGGCTTTTTTTTTTTTCTTTTCTTTTAAAACTTTTACATTGAAGGTCTGGGAGGTTTCCTTTGTGGTAGAGTATAAGTTTAACATGCAAAGACCCCAGGTTTGATCCCCAGCACCACACACACAAAAACAACCTCTTACATTAAAGTGATTACAGATACACAGGAAGTTATAAAATACAGACATGTCCCAAGTACCCTCATCCAATCTCCCCCAATGATCACATCTAACTATAGGTGAATATCAAAATCAGGAAATTGACATTAATATATGTGTATAGTCTAGGTCATTTTATTACATGTATAGATTTTTGTAACCACTGCTGAAATAAAGACACAGAAATATTGCTTTATTGCAAGACTCCTTCCTATTTATTACCCCTTTATAGTCAAATCTACACTTCACATTCTATCACCAACCCCTGGCAATCATTAATCTGTTCATCTCTCCAATTTTATCATTTTGAGAATGTTATGGAAATGAAATTGTATAACATGTAACCTTTTGACACCGGCTTTTTTTTTTTTTCACTAAAAATAATCCCCTTGAGAGCCATTCAAATTGTTGTGTGTATTAGTTGCTCCTTTTTATTGCTGCTTAGCATTCCATTGTATGGACACACCATTATTTATTGATTCACCCAATAAAGGACTTTTTGATTATTTCCAGTTTGGGGCTATTACAAATTAGGTCTCTATAAATATTTGTACTCTGTGTGTGTGTGTGTGTGTGTGTGTGTGTGTGTATTTTTTTCCATTTATTTCACTTTTATAAGAGCTTCCTAGGTGACTCCCATGAGAATCAAGGCTAGCAACCCTAGGACTAGGGGAAAATAAAAAAGTGGCTACCAAATGTCTCAACTATTTATTAAATTCTCTTTGTGACAAGGTTGGTTGTGTATCAGAACCAACCTTATGTGTGCATAAGAACACAGATGCCAGAGTCAGGCTGCCTGGACTCAAATCCTGGCCCTGCCACCTAATGGCTTAACCTTACTATGCCTCAGTATCTCATCTATAAAATGGGGCAGTGACACCAACCTCACAGTGTTTTAACATGTATTATGTAATGAATGCATAAGACACGTAGAGGATTAATACACAGCTCAATAAATTGGTGCTAATCATCACACTGGATATTGCCAATTCTTGGCTTAAAACTCCTCAATGACTATTACAATGGATGTCTAGATCCTGCACATAAGCCTACAAGAACTTGTGTTGATGACTTACTATGGTGCTAAGGTCTAAGGATGGGTGGCACTTTCTCCTGAAAACCTTCTACTGGTTTTGCCCCTTCCCTATGCTTCTCAACACGCTAGCTTGCCCGTTATGCCAGTTCTCCTGGACATAGAATTGCCTTTTTATATGTTTGCCTCCATCTGTTTATACATGAGAGCTCCTTAAAGGCAGGGGCTTGGTGTCTTGCTTGCCGCTGCATCTCTAGTACCTAGCATGGTACTTTTTGGACTTCATTAAATATATGTTGAACAAATGAATAAACCAGAGTCCTATTAGTGTGTGTAGCAGGAAAGGATTTAAAGCCTGGTGAGTGCCCGGGGAGGTCCTGATCTGCTGCTTATTCAGGGTGGTGAAGCTCAGGAAGCCTCTGCAGAAGGCGGAGCCCAGGGTCAGTCCCTGACTTGCTCCTGCTGGGAGTTGCAAGGCCCTTAGCTTCCTCAGGAGCTTTCTCAGTTCCATTTGAGTAAGACACCACAGGCTGGGAGGATGCAAACAAGGGCAGCCACATGTCATCCTGAAGTCTGTAAAAGCGAATAGATTAGGACTCACAATTAGAAGAGACAAGAGTGTGAAGTGGTAGACCAAGTACTTTCCAGCTCCTTGGAGTATTTATCTGGAAAATGTGGAAAAGAATACCTTCGGCCCAGATTCTGGGGTCAGAATGCCTGGCTCCCAGCTGCTCCACTTACTACTTGGTGACTTTGGACACTTAACCTCCCCATGCCTCATTTTTTCATCTCTAAGATGTGTGTTATCACAGTACTTACTTTCTACGGTTATGAGGATTAAAATAGTTCATAAATATTTAGGATGATGCACAGAATTAATATTAATCAAATTAAAGGAAAAAACCCACCCAAATACAAGAGGTTAAAGGATGGCTGTGGGGATCAGACAGAAGGAAAGCGCAGCCCTGTTGTCCATATGTATGGCTTTCCGAAGAAGATTTCGCTCGCGCTTTTAGTCTACATTCAAAATTACACACTCGAATAAATACCCAGAAAATGGTGAAGCTGTTAGCAAGGAGCCGTGGGACACCATGGAACCAATCCTCTCAGGAGGGACCAGAAGTTGCCACCATCTGATGTCTGCCTTGTGGCTGCTTGAAAGGAAGTTGGGGGTAGAAGTCCAGCTCCTAGTGGACAGGTGTTTGAAACCCAGAGCCATCCTTACAGTTGGCACCTCGGTGAGGTCTCCACAGACAGGCGCGGATTAAGTCGAGAGGAGACCAAATTGCTCTTCCACCTGGTGCTGGTGGCCCCAGCAGGACAGGGCTGAGGCTCAGTGACAGAGTGTGGGCAACCACAGCTAAAACCTTCATTTGCTTATGTTCTGTTCTGCAGAGAAATCTCAAGTTCTGGTCCCCAGAGCAGTCAATCCAACGACTTTCATAGATACTGTCATATTCGCATTATACTTCCATCTGGCCACAACTGTTTCAAAGAATCAGCCGCATCTCTCTTATTATCAAAAGAATAATGTAATTAATGCAAAATTTTAGGCCCTGAATTTAACTGTCAGAAGCAAAATAAAAAATCAGTACCATGGTCATTACCTTTCCTTAGAAGTTTTGATGTGAGTTAGAAAAGAGAATACCAGAAAAGAAAGGAATTTTGAAGTATTTTATTCTTGTTTTCTATTAGGAATTCAATCTCTTTTTTTGGGGGGGGGGCCGAGTACTAGGGATTGAACTCAGGGGCATTTGACCAGTGGGCCACATCCCCAGCCCTATTTTGTATTTTATTTAGAGACAGGGTCTCACTGAGTTGCTTAGCACCTTCCGTTGCTGAGGCTGGCTTTGAACTTGTGATCCTCCCAAGCTGCTGGGACTACAAGCATGTATTACCATGCCCAGGAGCAGTTCAATTTTGACTTTATTGATTTTTATTAATATATAGAGATTTTTCAGAACTCAAGTAGAGCATATAGGCAAAATTAGGAACATAATAAGAAAGTAAGTTCCTCTGAAATTGAAATATAAATATTTATGAAATGGTTGTATCTTTGCAAATTTCTCAAACTGCCATAAGAAATGACTTGCAAATGTGACTGATAAGACTAACTAGGATGAACAGGATTCTAATTAGTGGTGTTTTGCTTTTCCTAAGACACTGTTGTAAGGTCAGAGGATTGTGGTGATGGAGGTAGAGAATGGGCAAGAATTTTGAAGGATGGAGTATTTGTCAGTCACCGGCAGATGATGCTCAGCTGGCCTGATTGAGGCAGGGTTTTCTCTGTCTTCAGGAAAACTCCCCTGGGCAGAGAGCCGCCAATGGAGAAGATGCCCAGTTATCCTAACTGCACACTGGCTCACTTCAGACAGGACCTCTTGAGAGTGCAGAGGCCTGCGCCTGCCTTGAACACTGTTTAGTCAGCATGGCTAGTGGCTTGGGACTCAACATTTCGATGCATGGCCTGGGTGGCTGTAATGCAGAGCCTCCCAGCCAGCACTTTGAGAACCTTCCTATGGCTCTTCTACCTCATGGACTTCAACCTCTCCAAACACTCATCCTAACTTGGAGTGTGCTTAGATTTTCCTACTGACAATAAATTCCCTTTCTGTTTTATTCATTCATCATCTGAAAAATTAGAAAGACAGGTTTCAGCTCTCCTAAAAACTCAGGAGGGCAGCAGAGCTATCTCAGGGATCAGGGGTTGAAGAATCCATGGGAGCAGCTCGGCCCTGCAGAACTGTTTCACAGACTTTCTCCCGAGCTTTCCTCACAATTCACAGGAAGAAAAAGATTTTGACTTAAAACATGATGAAAACTTTTAGATTGCACTGATCAATCCTCCAGAGCCAGAATATCACATGATAGGCTGAAGAAATTGAGTCCTGAAGCGTGCCAGGCTGAGGCTGCGCTGTGGGTAAGGTGGTCACCCTACAAAGGCACAGGCCCCCACGTGTTCTGGTCTAAATCTTCTTGCTTCTCTCTCACATCAGTCCACTCTCAAGTCTCACACAGCCCCCCCTTTTTTTTTTTGTAATTTTCAGAAGTTCCAATGAAAACAGAAGAGTTGGAATCCATCTTCTCGCCGTGGGAAGTCTATCCATTACCTGCCACGCTCCACACCTGTCCTTGAACTATGGAAACCAGAGTGTACATCATGCACAGCCTTTTATATTCTTTTACCATAAAGATTTCTCCCTGGTTTTACATAGTTAACGAAATCTTAATTTCTAACAGATACACAATAATCCATTATTATGATGTGACAAAATTTATTCATTGACTAAAAATGCAGTTTGTAAGGCCTTTCCTCAGGAGGACTGGTGGCAAGTCCATTCCTAGAACCCTTTAACAAGAAACAGAAAGATTTAAAACAGGATTAGATACTATTAAAAAGATTACATGGAAAAGTATTCTACATTCAAGAATGAATTAAATTATAGTTAGGTTTCTTCAAATATAAATAATATACATCTAATGAAGGGAAAAGGGTCAGCTACTCTCTTCCCTTTAATATTTCTTACCTAATAATGACTACTAAATATTCAATGCTGGAATACCAACATTGCCAACCTTTTAGTATAAGTCTTCCTAATAGTTTTCATGGTTACATAGGCCTGTTTGAAAATTGAAAATAGTATTTATACTGTTTTTAAGAGTATGCTATAATTTTTTTTGCAGTTTTTAATAACCAGGCTTCTTTTTCCTCCTTTTTGAGCTATTTTAAGACTAGATAGTATTCCATTATATGGTTACACTACAATGCCCTACTTGTGAATATTTAAATGACTTCCAATGGGGTTTTGTTTCATTGTTTTTGCTATTACATACAATGCTGCAAAGAACAATATTTTGTACATCTCTCAGACTGGTCTCTCAGGATATATCCCTTTTGGGGGAACAGCTGAGCAAAAAGTAAGCATAATTTTAAGGCTCCTGATATATCTGGAGTTGCAGGCAGGGATTTGATGCCAATGTATATCCCTAAGAGCAGAGTTTGAGAGTACCCATTTTCTAATATGCTCACAAATAACACTTCGATTAAGAAAACATTGCCATTCTGAAAGTAATAAATGATACTCTATTTATAATTTCTAGTTTATTATTAGTGAGGTCAACACTTTTTCATAATTTATCAACTTGTGTGAGCTGTCTGTCTTTATTGGGATGATTTTCTTTTTCTTAATAGTTTGTAGGAACACACTACTTTCCATGAAGATAAGACCGTAACATCTTCATGTATTCTTAGTGCATCATAGAAATCAATACATACAGATTAAGTGAAAATATTGTTTTTATGCCACAAATATCATCTTTCAGATTATATTTGCAACCTAATATTTTAAAATATACATAACAAAATTTACCATTTAAACATTTTTAGCTATACAATTCATTGGCATTCAATACACTTGTTGTGTAATCATTGCCACCATCCACCTCCACCATCCACCTCCTTACCATCTTCCCAAACAGAAGTTCAGTACATATGGAAAATAACTTTACTTCCCCCCGTGCAATTTGATTATAATTTAAAATTGTAAGTAGTGACACCCATTTTTTGAAAATTAAATGTAATTTTTAACTGATATAAAACTATAAAAATTGTAAATCCATTATTCTTTTTCCATTAGGTTGTCTTTAACATTATGTGTGGAAAGGTACATTCGTATATATTTTCTCCTACTTTGTTATAATTTCTTCTTGTTTTCTTTTTTCTTTTCTTTCTTTTTTTTTTTTTACGTTGATCCTTTTCTTTATCCAGATTTCTTTAAAAATCAAGCAAAAGTTAATGCCTGTTGGGAGACCATTCTCCTATATCTGTCATGTTGCTGCATGTCTCATGAGCAGACTGCCATTATCCTCGGCTAACTTTTCAAGGATGTTTATGTGGTGGTGAACAGACTTGGAAAGTAGAGACAATGTCCCCTTAAGAGCAGGGGGCAGGTTTTTGGTTGTGCAATATTAATAAAGATAATACCTCCATCTGGGGCAAAGATCAGGCAGGCTTACTGCCCATTACAAAAAGACTAGATTTCTTAAGCTTGGGGTACCTCTCCTGTATCCCCGGCATTGCATGCAGGCAGCAGCTGGCCCCAGCTTCAGTCTGTGGGAACGGGAGATTGGAAGAAAGGTGCAAATGCTGACTCTCTGGCTACTACTGCTGCTGCGGTGGTCTGGGACCCGGCAACTTTGTGCCTTCTGCTGTGAGCCAATGGCAGACAAACTTGGGGGTTTGCAAGCAGGTAGTTCATAGATCTTGAGAATGACACTGAATTTTTTTTTTCCAAAAATTCAATTAATTTTCAAATCATTTCTTGACTGATTTGAAATTTCACCTGGATCATAAAGAAACACTTAGATATGAGGGCTGGGGGTATAACTCAGTAGTTGAGCGCTTGCCTAGCACATGTGAGACACTGGGTTTTATACTCAACACCAAATAAATAAATAAACAAAATGAAGGTATTTTGAAAAAAGACAAAATTACAATTTAAAATAAAAATTAAGAGAAAAATTTAGATATACTTGTGGTTATTTTGTATCTTTTTTGTTGTTCTATTTTTTTTCTATTTGTCTATTCTGGAGACAGTAATATATATATATAAATTTTATAGTACATTTTAACATCCAGTAAATAGTTTCTTCTTTATTTTCCTTCACCTTATTTCTTCTTTTTCCCCTCTTCCTGTCCCTGTAATATTTTGGGGCTCTTTGCATCAGAAGAAAGGTATCTGGCACATAGTGAACATTCAATAAATATTTTTTGAGTGATATTAATGAGATTGAGAAATAGTTCCTTTTCGATGTTTGTGATTATATTCATTATAGCAATGAAACTGGAAATAATTTGATTTCTCATGAGCTACAAATGTAAGAAAATAATTTAGTCAGGTATGATGGCACATGCCTACAATTCCAGTGACTGGGGAGGTTGAGGTAGGAGAATTGCAAGTCAGAGGCTAGCCTTAGCAACTTAGCAAGCTGTTTCTCAAAAGAAAAAAAAAAAGGGCTGGGATATAGCTCAGAGATAAAATACACTTGGATCAAAAAAAATTATTTTATCCTATTAGAAAATGCCTGATATGAGAGTTCTTATATCATTTCTCTTATTTCAGAGTTTCCTGGATATTTGGAGAATTCTGAAAGTAATATTTCCCAACAATCCTAAGGTGAGTTACAGGTCAATATTTGTCACCTTTTTATGGTCTTTACTATTTCATCACTCCTTATTTTCATGAGTGTAAGCTAGTGTTTTGTCTTTGCTAGGAATGTTGCAGTTCGCTGTCTAAGGGAAGTCTAGTAAAACAACAACAAAAAGTCAAATATAGCATTTTTTTTTTTATGAGAGTGCATTAGGAAGCAGCATAAGTGTTTAGACCTAGTCTATTGCTACAACTGTACTTTAAGTATCACTGACTTTATTCCTAGGGGCGTCTGCTTTTGGTGCCCTTCCCTGAGAGCTATTTAGTTGGTCACTGCTTGGGCAGGGGCCTTGGCTGGGAAGGTGAAATCGCCAGCCACCCTTGAGAGTGGCCTACTACTCTGTAGAGAAACAATGAATTACCTGGCCCAGTTTCATCTGGGTTTTGCATGAATTTCTAATTTCTCTCTTGTATTCAGGGTGAACTGTACTTTTACATTCTGGAAAATTGGATAGAATTTGTGTCAGTATTTAATTTGACTAGGGTAATCTGAAAGTGCTTCATACAGAAATGAAGGTATTGAAATATTGGAGGTGGGACTAGACTTAGTTGAAAGTTTCTATCTTCCACGCACAAGATAAACCAAGTTTTCAGATAGTTTTAATACTTCTCTTTCTATAAAGTCTTTCTATAAAGTCTTTCTATAAAGGCTCCATGTCTTTATTTTTTTCTAATTGAAACTATTTATTCTCCAAATTTAGTAAAGTACTTTGTCATGTGTGATAAAAAATACATGTAATTTCTAGATACAGATAACTTCTAGATAATCACATTTTAGTGAGGAGCTTATGATCTCTGAAACCAGTGACTGGAAAAGAAACATTCACATCAAAAAACCAACTCTTTGCCAAGGGTTGCCAGGATGAATTTTGAAGTTGCTTCCTTATTCTTGAGCGTGGAAGTCCCCTTGCCCCAGATTTAATTGTCAAAGCCATCTGCATCATGTGGGTAATTTTGAAGTTGCATAGATGGAGCTTAAACATTCTGCTGTGGATGTTTTATGTTTGTAAACTTTCTCTAATGTTTATCCAGTGACAATGTGGGGCTATATAAGCTCCAAAGGAATAGGGATCTTTATCCCTTTGCTATTCCAGCTCTTGGCACAGTACTTGGAGTGGAGTAGGTACTCATTAAGGACATGTTGAATGAATGGTGTTCCCTTGTTACAGACTGGAAAAAATACCCTGAAGGAAGGACTGTAATTTGTCTAAGGCATGTCACAAATCATAGTAATTAAAGAATTAGAAATGGCATTCTGTTAATTTTGGTAACTAGCCTTGATGACTGAACTAACTTAATCCAGGTAGAATTATTCCTTATGCTTCTATGACCACCTACACTTTGCTATCTTTTTTATTTTTATTTTTCTGGTACCTGGGGTTCTGAACCACTGAGTCCCATCCCCAGCCCCCCCTTTTTAAATATATATATTTTATTTTGAGACAGGGTCTTGCTAAGCTGTTCAGGGCCTTCCCAGGTTGCAGAGGCTGACTTTGAACCTACAATCCTTTTGAGTTGTTGGGATTACAGGCATGCGCCACCTTGCCTGGCTTCTTTGCTACCTTTTTAAGGAGCCAAAACATTACCAACAGTCCAGAAAGGAGGGAGGTTAGAACTAAGAAAAAAAAAAGGGATTAACGAGATATAATGAAAGCTGCATATGCTTTAGTTCTCTAAAAAGATGTTCTAATCTAATTTAAAAAGAGTTTACATATTAGTATTGTAATTTACTTGCAGTGATATAGATCTGATATCTACAATGGGCCTGTGGACAGAACAAAGCTTTGTCAAAGGAAAGTGGCTGTCACTCAACCAGGAATCAAGGGCATTTTCAAAAGGAAGAGTTGTGTTTGTAGCCATGGGGAGAATTTTTTGCAAATAAACTCTTTCTCCCATAACCAAGGGTTGCCATTTTACTGGTGGGAAAACATTGCCAATTTTATGAAACATTTTAGGCACAAAAGCAAAACCTCTTAGATCCTCTTCTGAAAATAACTTGACATGAGCATTTCTCCCATTCCCTGAGGTCTGGAGCAGAGCTCTGTAATTTACAGGACATGATTAGGAAGGTTCTATGCCATTTTAGACTAATTATGTAAATTGGAAGGAATTTACCCTTTCATTCTTTATAACAAAGTATTTCCCTTCTGTGAGTACTAAATTCTAATGAAGCTTTAGTTTGTTTCCTTTTGTAACTGCTGCCTTACAGTGCTTTGTCAATGAGCATTAAACAAATAACCAGGCATCTCTTTTTGAAAGACCAAAATTAAAATCCCAGATAAAGATGGTGAGACAAAACACGTTTTGCCAGTAGTTAGTCACCTCACTTGGCAGGGAGGGATTTGTTTTTGTTGCTGCTCGCTAAAAAGACACAATTATAATATGGTCGACTAGATTCTTCCCACTTTAACTTTTCCTAACGTTTCCAGGCCTTACTACTTGGCAAACACAACTCGGGACAGATTTCTTTATTTTCTCCTCTGGCCTAAAACGAAAAACCCCCACTTTCCAAACTGTTACCACCGAAGAGTTTATTAAATGGCTGAAAAAGACAGCTGGTCCTACCATCTGTTAAGATTTTTCAGGGGCCAAATAAAACAGGTTACACCTTTCGCCATGCCAAGTCTTGTGATACCCCCTTCCTCTCACAGCCTGGGGAGGGCTAATCTGAATTTCACGCTCTGATTTTGCTATTGCTAATGTTGGAGCTTCTTATGCGTGCTTCTCCACATTGCTTACATTACCTCTCTTTTTTGAGTTACAAAGCTATTCTCACATTTCAACCCGACTCATTTGCAACCTATTACCTTACCCTTCTATAATCTCTATAGTTACACCAGTGACTAGAAGGAAATCCACAGATACCTAACTAATTTCTGACTTTTCAAGCCAAAGGGGAGAGCCAAAAGTACGATTCTGTTGTTTTGCAACCATTTTTTTTCTATAAGTGCTAATGGAGGTAATTCAGATTTTGGAACAAAGGCTTAGCTCACCACACGCTGCAGGTGTGAAAGGGTTGAAACAAAAGAGATGCTAACCCTAATGGTATTTCTTGTCATTAACAATTCTTTGATGTTCACACTGGAGCCTCCCTTTTATCTTTTAGTTTTTCAGCCATCTTTGTTAACACGCAGCTCAATTGAATCTTTTCCCCCCACCTCCCCCTGGCCTTTAAAGACATCTGCAAAATGTTTATGCTAAGTTAGTTTCCACTGCATCTTTTAGTACCAAGGCAAAGTAAAATGAGATAAAGCTTGTGAGGTTATTATTAAAACATCAGTAAGTTTCTATCATTAAGCTGAAGGGGAAGATCAATAAAAAAGGAGCACTTAATGTTACTTTAATAAGGATGAGTTTCCTGTAACAGGACTTGGGATTAACTTTAGTATCGCTGAAGAGCGCTTCACAATAAAGACGTTGCTGTGATCAGAAGAGGGTGACTTGCCTTTACCCAATTAAACAGTTTGCAAATACTTTGAATGCACTTGATCTGTTATTTCCTGTTTCATTGAAAGCCTTCATCATGAACATATTTTAAGAATATTTTACCACTGCCTTCCTTTTCTTCTCTTCCCTGTGTCATCCCTGGCAAGCTGCCAAAGATTTTTTTTAAGCAGGTTTGCTTGTCTGTCCTTCTGTCCACTTAGGATTGGGGGAGGAGGAGGTGGGATGACAGGGCTTCAGAAAAGTTTGTTTAACTTGCTTTGATGACAGCAAAATGTAGGGAACAGTCAACACCACATAATATACTGTCCTAACCTATTCAGCAGCCGGATCTGCAACCATACTGTGGGAGCAAAGTAGAATCATATGTTTCTCACCCAAATGATTCAGCTAATCTTGCTAGTATATTTTGCATTGTCTTGAACAAAACAGAAATGCTTGTTAATTGCTTCTGAATTGATACATCTTTTATCTGTATGTGTATGTGTTGGGGGGGGGAGTGAATTGTTTAACTAGTTTAACATTTTTCCTAGTATAAGTGGGGATCTCTGTGGACAGTTAATTTGTTTCAGTCTGAGAACTTGTTATTTGGCAAATATTAACTTGGGGCCAGCACAATACTGAGTCACAACTGAGATAGGCAGGGAAACTTCCCCCGGCCTTTATATATAGTTCAGCCCTAAATGACAGATACTAGGGGAAAGATAATAAGCAAAGATAAAATACAAATTAATGTTAACAATGTATCTATTTTATGATTTTCCTCTCATATTATTTAATAATTCTTAGCATTTATATGATGCTTTTCATCTTCAAAGCGCTTTACAAATGTTAGCTAATTAACCATGAGGTAATGAGGCCTGGATGATAATGCTGCAGTAAATTTTCTCTAGCTCAGATTATAAAGTAAAAATGGAGATGTATGTATTCATACATTTTTAAAAATAGCATTAGGTGGTCGTAGAGATTTTGTGAATCAGAGACTCAGGCAATTTATCATCTATGTACAACTTCTGTGTATGTCTTTGTGCAAAGAATACCTTGGGCATTTCGGAAGTGGATGAACTGTCAGGATTTTCCCACCTGGCAGGTGGTTGGCAAACTTTCTGTCATTTC